>NW_024070213.1:107323257-107670470 GCF_014754425.2 Oryx dammah | reverse complement strand
AAGGAGGGGCTTCAATTGTCAGGGTATTATCAAGGCTTTACTATTCGGTGTGCAGGAACAAAATGTTAAACTCATTTTAAAATATATTGTATCAGCGATCCCAATCAAATTGGAGTTTCCTCTTAACTGTCTCTACACCTCTTCACAGATGGTGAATTTAGCAGCCAAGCTTCCTCCCAAACTCCTAAAGCTGCTTTGAGGCTGATTTGATATGAGCTGGGGCGGTGGTTGTCTCTATTCTTGTGCCGTTAACGTGCCATAGGATAAATCTTATCTTCAGATTCAGACCCTCTCAGATTTCTGGATCAGGGTAGGCTAAACTTCCACTGTCAGGCAGCTGAGGAGGCAGACTGCACTGATCAGAGTAATGCCAGAAAACATCACTATCAAGTGTACGAGCACTGAGTCACATTCTTACCTAACGTAAATCTTTCTTCCTACTTAGTACTACCTGTTTTGCCCAGGTGGCACATGGTTGTGAGCCCTCCGCGTGGGCCTGCCCAGGAATAAGGACAGGACACCGTGATTCACATGCTGTTTGACAGAGGGGAAAGTCACCCCGTTCTCCTCTTTGGTCTGTCTGCTGGGAGTGAACATGTGGATAACCCGGATTGAGTTCTGGAGAAACCCTTAAAAAAATTAAAGGCCTTCCTCGGGAATCGGTTTAAAAGGCTGAGTTTGGCTGGTACCAACCTGGGTGCGCCACTTGAAACTCCTCAATTAATGATTCATTGCTCTGTTTTCTGAGCTTTAAGGCCAAGAGGGCAGGAGGGAGGAGGTTTGGGCATTAAATAGGTTCACGTTAATATGCTTTGTAACTTCCCAGAGGATTTTCTCTTGGAGGGACTGCAGGATATAGTGGCAAGAGGATATAATGTACCTGAATTCAAACATAAAAACAGCTGAGCAATATTGGGCATGTTCTTTAAATTCTCTGAAACTCAGCTTTCTTTACTATAAAGCCAGTAATAACTGCATATATTTTAAAGTTAAGAATTGAGCATTGCTTGGTCAAGGAAAACACTCTGTAAATATAGTCTCTTTTATTAATAGGATATTGAACAGAGTCCTGGGTTTCTAAAGGTGAGGGGAGATAAGTACCAAAAAGATAAGGTACTATATACACATTATTAACTTAAAAACAATAGATCCTGAACGAACTAGGATAACACTCTGCCACATAATTTATCACTGCATCTCTTAGACCAGTTCTCTTAGTATTAACAAGCCCGGAGTCAGGAATGTTGGCTGCTATTGACGTGTGACTTTGGGAAAGTTGCTTAACTTTTGTGCCTCTGTTTACTTACATACAAAATGGGGATAATAATACTTCCTACATTGTGAGAGTGCTGTGAAAGTGCCTGAGCTCCTTAGATAACAAGTAGTATGTGAGTACAGGGTAGTTATTATTAGTCTATAAAGTGCTCTAGGAATCATGGATGAAAGCAATTATTGAGGTACAAAGCACTGTATATTATTATTGTTTATTATATCTTTTGTCTTTACCTTACCATTCTCAATATTCCCAAAGATATATTTCACAGCCAGACTGCTTCCATCATTGCATCAAAATGTTTAGCTGAGTCAGTTCTAAATTGCCATGCTTGCATGTCATCAGTCTATATGTACAGCATTCTGATGAAATAATCCTCAGAGACTCCAGGCCTGTTTTCTCACCTGCAGCACTATGGACCTTTGGGACTGGGTAATTCTTTGGGGGTGTCGTCCTGTCCATTGCAGGATGTTTAGCAGCATCCTTGGCTTCTGTCCTCTTCCCAGGAGTTGCCACCACCCCCAGCTGTGACTTTGTCGAGTATTTCCTATATGTCAGTCCCAAACTTTCTTCCTCACAATGCAGTTAATCATATCAGATGATCTGTTGGTTCTTGTTTTCTTGGAGGGATCTCTCCTGGAGCTCTCCACCCCCTACTCTACCCTGGACTGACTTTTAAGGTTCATTGCTCTGTGCTTATCCTGGGATTATACTTGCCTGACATCCTGGGAATCATTTCCTATACAGAACTCCTTGTTTCCTGAATTCCATATTGTCCTCTTTTCCCTTATTTTACTTGAGTACTCCTTCAGTATACTGGAGATCAGATTGCACATCTTTGGAGACTGTGTATGTTGAAAACTGTTTTTCCTTTGTCTTCACACTTGGTTAATAGTTTGGTGGGGCTTAGAACTCTAGGTTGGAAACCATTTTCCTTTATAATTTTGAGGGCATCACTGTATTTTCTTCTAGTTTCCAGAGTTACAGTTGCCAGAAAATCAATGGCATTCAGATTCCTTTGTCTTTTCTCTCCAAAGTTTTGGAACTTCTAACCCATCTTCTTAATTATCTTAAAGGTTTGCCATGGTTTATCTTTTTTCATTATATGTTAGGCACTCAGTGGGCCTAAATCCACTCTAAATCCACCCTCTGGCCTTCAGCTGGGAGATTTCCTTTTCTTATATCTTTGGTAATTCTTCCCTTCCATTTCCTCTATTCTCTTTCTGGAACCCCTGCTAAATAGATGTTGAATTTCTAAGTGTTCCCTAGTAACTATTTGTCTTTTCTAGTTTCTGTTTGGCATGTTATTATGTTTTCAGGGCTATTTTGTCTCTTATTTGCCAGACTTTCTATTGAATTTTCTGTTTCTACCACCATTTTTTCTGTGATCTGTTTCTTAGTCTCTAAATGTTCTTCTTCCATATTATCCTGTTCTTGTATCACATTCATTATCTTTTCTCTTTCTAAGGAAATTCCTTTAACTTTTCTTCTGCTGGTCCTGCACTGCGTCTCTTACCTATATGTTCCCTTTCATCTTCTTGATTATTTCAGTCTTCATTTTTCATTTTCCTGTTTTCACCTTATCAATCTGCTATTCATTCATATTTTATTTATTTACTGGCCACTCTGCGTGGCCTGCAGGACCTTAATTTCCTGACCAGGAATCAAATCTGTGCCCCCTGTAGTGGAAGGGCAGAGTCTTAATCTCTGGACCACCAGGAAAGTCCCTGTTCATTCATATTTTAGGCTGACGCATTGAAAAGTTGACTGGATGCTCTTCTCAAAAGGCAGAATTTGTTGACTGATGGTCCCCATTCCGGGAGCTGGTACTTGGACCCAGGTGTTTTGTGGAGGCATGTGTCAATTGTCAGCATCTTTGGTGTTTCCTCCTGGCCACATCAGTTTCCCAGAAAGAAACTGTTTCTGTCTGTGACACTGGTTGTCAACTGTTTCAAGTGCCAAGAGAAAGGACTGCGGGAGTCTCAAAAGTCAATATGCAGATTTCACGCAGTCCCTACGTTGAATGCCTGTTGTGTTCAAGTTCCCTACATTTGTAATTCCGACAGCTCCAGCACATGACCTTGCAGTCCTCTACCAATATCAGGAGAGACAGCCTCCTTGTTATTAGGCCTTACAGCGAGGACTTGAGAATCTAATTGTCCTTTACGTAGATTTTTAGCCAATCCTTTTTTTTTTTCATTCCCATTCTTTCTTCCCTTTCTGAAGTATATGCTGCTGCCCCTAATTTCTGAGCTTTCTTCTTTAGGACATAAAGGAATCCTTGCTGACTTTGTCTCTTGAAGGTGGTTAGAATTCACCTTTTTCTTCTCTGCTAACGTCTGTTTTCCATCTTCCATCTTCCAAAATCTTGCTCTCATTTCCCATCCTCTTGGTTGTTACTGGTTTATCACTTTACTTTCATTTTAGTGAAGTTACTTGAGGGAGTAGTAATGATAAGTGTGTTCAGTCTGTTACGTTTAACAGGTCTAATGTATGCAATTTGCAGATTTCTAGATACTTTCACATCTGATCTGTGATGAGGCTAAACAAGTAGAGACCTCTGCCTCTTATTCTCACCCTGACTGAAGTACATCTTAAGTCCCTACTGAGTGACAGTATTGGGAAGAGCTCTATGAAATGTACTGTTTTCTGGAGGCTCTTTATGAAAATTGCATCACATAATGTTCCCAGGAAAAAATGTCTGACATTAATACTAAGAATAGTTGAATTTCCCTTTGTTACATTTTTAACCGTAGTAAAACTGTGTTTTATAGCTAGAAAATATTCCCTTTTTCCATTGACTGCTGTTAAACCTTAGGCAAGATTTATGGCCTATTTGGGGAAGATCTAGATTTTGTTGTGTCTGAAGCTTATAAAACTTAGGGCACCTTTTTTAAGAAAAAAAAAAGATTAAAAAAGTAAATGTTTAGAATGAACAATTTTTAAAATTATAAATTTTAACGAATTGAAAAGTGACATAAACATCACAAAAATCCAGGAAAACAACCTAAATTATTCACTAGTTTATTCTCAGACATATTTCTAAAATCCTGTTTATCTACATTTTTATGATTGATTATGAGTTAATGCATAAAATATCTGGCTTCATACATGTATCCTCTATTTGTAGTACACAAATACATAGATTTGTGCACCATAAATGCTGGAGCTCTGATAAATTCTATTTGTACTATTTGCATCAAAAAATAAAATAATATATCATTTCACACCTTGAATTATGGAATATATTACTAATAGAAGAGAACTTCTGTTTTGACTGGATGTCAGTGAAAGCAGAATCTTCTGCTAATTTTACACCCCTGATGATTAGAGCTATTTCCCACGGACTGAATTTAATGCCATCAGACTTGCCGCCTCCTACAAAGAACAACCTCCTTGCTGCTTTCATCAACCAACTTCCTAGTCACTCTGACTTATTAAGGACCTCTGCTCCTTGCTGACTATCTTTTTCTCCTACTTATGTCAGCTCTTAGTGATAATATGTACAAAGATTATCCAATATCCGGGCTTCTCAGATGCTTGAGCTCCTCACTTCCAATTTCATTCTCTCTTTACTCTTCTGTAGCTAGACATTCCCACAGTTATGTCATCAGCAGTTATGGCAGTGCACCTCCAAACTGTCAGTGTAAACATCCCATTTTTCAACCATTCTTCCTACCCCTTAATCTGGTACCCCCACTCCAGCCAATTTTTAATCTATCGATCCCGCCAGTTTTTCATTATCCGATACGCCTTTTTCTTGTCCTAACTTCCTTACTCAGCTTAGATTTTAAAGCTGGTCATTATTAGCCTCTTCTGTGCCTACACCTGCTCAGCTAAAACAAGGTTAAATTAACAATACCGTGGCATCCTTCCTATGCATGCTGCTCAGTCACTAAGTGGTGTCCGACTCTTTTGCAGTCCTGTGGACATAGTCCGCCAGGCTCCTCTGTCCATGGGATTCTCCAGGCACAAAAACTGGAGTGGGTTGCCATTTCCTACTCCAAGGGATCTTCCGAACCCACAGATCAAGTCCATGTCTCTTGCAATGGCAGGTGGATTCTTTACCACTGAGCCACCTGGGAAGCATTGCGTGATCGTAGCCTCAACCGGGGAAGCAGGCAGCACATACTGTCTGGCAGTCCTACAGTCTTAGTAAGCTTGTTCTCCTGTGCTGCAGAATGAGTAGTTCACATCAGTCCCTTAAAGCCTCCAAAACCTCCTCAACCCACCCTTGCTCTCAGTCGATGATCTTGCCTTCCCATTCATTGACTAAAGTAGGACCTACTAAGTAGGACCTTGCTAAGAGACCTCTACCCACCATCTGGATCTACTCCATGCCTCCTTACTTTTAGATGAAGTTCTCAGCTCCTTTCAAAGGCAGTTCGCCATCTGTATCTTTCCCCTTTCTAGGGCTTCGCTTCTGCAATTAAAGTGTCCTGTCATGCATAATCAATTTCTTCTTTTAAATAATTCCCTTCAACATACAAATGCGCTCTATATTAATCCCCTCTGTATCTGTTTTCTACTTACTGCTATAACAAGCTTCCACAGACTTGACATCTTCAACAACATGATTTTATCATCTTACAGTTCTATAGATGCCGTACAGGGATTGGGTCTTTCTGAGTTAAAATGAAGGAACCGGCAGTGCTGCATTCCTTTCTGGATGCTCTCTGGAAGAATCCATCTCCTTGCCCCTTCCAGCCTCTAGAGGCCACCCACATTCCTTGGCGCTTGGTCATCTTCAAAGCAAGCAATGACCCTTCTCTCTATGCCTGCCTTCCACCGTCACATCTCCCCATGACTCTCTTCTGCCTCCCTTTTCCACTTGTAAGGATCCTTGAGACTATATTGGGACCACCTGGATAATCTATTTTAAAATCAGTTGACTAGCAATCTTAACTCCATCTTCAACATCAAATCTCTTTTTGCCATATAATTTTTTAATATATTCACAACTTCTGGGGATTAGGGCCTAGAATTCTTGGTGGTCATTGTTTTTCCTACTGTCCCTCTTAAAGAAAAAACTTTCATTGACTCTAGAATCTAATCTGGCCACTGTCCTTTTTCTCTGTTCATGTTCACACTCAAAAGTCTTGGAAGAGTCATCTTCTTTCCCTGTTGCAGTCTGTGGGACTGGGCCATTAACCTATGGGCTCTGTGCAGACTGGCTAGTTAGTGTTATAACTGAACTACAGGGCATCCAGTTGGTGTCCAGAGAGTGGGAGAACTGGTTAGTGTGGGAAACCCCTGCACACATATGGAGTCAGATGTGTTCAAAGAAAGGAACACAGCGTTTCCTCTCTTACCTGGTCAAGATGAAAATGGGATTTCCCGACCACCTAGCAGTTGCACGCTTAGGCATGTGCCCTACAGAGACGAGGACACGAGCAGAGGGACACATGGATGTACGTGTTCACTGCAGTGCTAATTATAACAGTGAGAAAACGGAAAAGTTACTTGCAGTTAGCAGGGAAGTAGACATAGAAATTATAGTTTAGTAGCACAATGGAACATTTATATCATTTCAGAAGCATCATCTCAAACTAGTTTCAAATGGATATGTAGGGGATCCCCTGGCACTCCAGTGCTTCCAGCCGCTAGGATTCCACTTTCACTGCCCAATGCCTGGGCAGGAAACTAAGATCACCCAAGCAGTGCAGTGCAGCAAAAAAGGAGGAGGAGGAGGAGATGTACAGTATGACACTAGTCACATAAATTTCCATACTGTTGACAGATGCATACTTTTGTAACATAAATGCAAATATACCATATTCAGCTTATTAGTTATTAATGCTTCTGAAGACAGATGGAAGGAAAAGCTATAGGAGCTGTAATGTTACTGTCACGTATGTTTTATTTCTTTAAAAAGGAAACAGATCTAAGAAAACTGTGCATCAACATTTGTTAAATCTCAGTGTAGAGGCTACCTAGATTATTTGTTATATCATTTTCTGGACTTTTGTATATTTGAAATATGCTGGAATTTAAAGTAATTTTTAAAGGAAAAAATGCTTGAACTTGTGTCGTATAAAGTTTCATGCAAAAAGTTTTGGTTTTAAAAGTCTGAAATTTTAACAAAATTGAACTTGGCTTCCCTGGTGGCTTAGAGGCTAAAGCGTCTGCCTGCAATGTGGGAGACCTGGGTTCGATCCCTGAGTCAGGAAGATCCCCTAGCGAAGGAAATGGCAACCCACTCCAGTATTCTTGCCTGGAGAATCCCATGGACAGAGGAGCTGGGTGGGCTACAGTCCACCAGGTCGTAAAGAGTCGGACACAACTGAGCGACTTCACTTTTCACTTTCTTTGACATGTCTTAGGATGACCTTAAAATGTCCCCTTTTTTGCCAAGCAAAAGAAGACATCAAATTCTAGAAACTTTAATGAAGCTATGGACCCTAGAAATATTTGAAATGGTTTCTGGCTTAAAGCAAAAGAAGAAAACTGAAGTCATGCCAATATCAAAAGTCATATTTCTGTTTAGAATGGTGGATCTTTCTTCTAATATCTGGAAACAGATCCTTCAACTGGCTCCTAAACCACTTTGAAACCACCGATGCCTCTCATTTTAACCAGATCTTCCATTCTTGTTCTTTTTTTTCATACACTGGTGTCAGTGAACACATATTCCAGTTTTTCTGACCCCCTTTTGGAGACTTGGCAAGCCCTTGTCATTTTCCAAATGGTAAGAAAATGTCTTTGTCCTGGAAAACTTTATGTGACTGGAATACTTTGGTTTCTGGGTACCGATGGAGCACCTCAGCTCAGTAACACTCCTGGTCGGTCTTCTTTGCTAAAGACACCCCTTGCACTATCACGACTCATTGCTCTCAGCATCAACAGGAATTGGGCTGTGCCAGCAATGAGTCTTTGCTGCTGTGAAGGTCTTTCACAGAGCCTGGTCCTTATGTCAGCCTTTTCAAGAAATTTTAACTAGGAAAGAGATCAGAAAAGGAAACTTTTCTCTATTATACTTAGTCCACTGACTTTCCAAAGAGTAAATTGTAAAGTATGTGATTGAACTTCATGCATAAGTTGTAGATGTGCTCCATAGAGACAGAGAAGAAGAGAGAGAAACAACTTAACTGAGAGGTATGCTTTCCTAGTTTTGTTACAGCATAGGTATGTTTGACCATGACACTAAATAAATCTTTTGATCCAGGGTCCTGCATAGAGCATTATGGATGCTGCCAAAAGAAACCCCACCAACTCTGACAGCTCAGCTGTCATGTGAGTAAGTAAGGACAGAAAGACAGAAAGCAAACAACAGTGTGAACTTTCCAGTGAAGAGGACGGACTTCCTGTGGTTTGAAGCTCAAAGTCTTGTTAGTTTCTCTGCAAGTAGAAATCTTCAGTACCCCAAAATACCATAAAATTCTTTTGAATGTTACTTTTACTTAGATCACTTTAAAATTAAAACATGAATGCATCATCCTTTTTGGCCCATAGAAAGCTTCAATAATGTATACCTCACCCAAGATGGTTCCATTGATTCACAGTGGTGATGAGGAGTCATGAATTTGAATCAGTCTTGGAGTAAGCCACTCTTTTCAGAGCTTTTTGCCATTAAAAGGACTTCCCTGGTGGCTCAGACGGTAAAGCATCTGTCTACAGTGCGGGAGACCTGGGTTCGATCCCTGGGTCGGGAAAATCCGCTGGCGAAGGAAATGGCAATCCACTCCAGTACTATTGCCTGGAAAATTCCATGGACAGAGGAGCCTGGTAGGCTACAGTCCATGGGGTCACAAAGAGTTGGACACGACTGAGCGACTTCACTTCACGTGCCATTAAAAGAAACTGAAAATAAATGGATGACATAGATGACAGAACATGACTTCTTTTTCAGGTCAAAGGAGCCTTTCACTGGAATTTACTATTGAGTAAAGCTAAGATTGCCTTTTATTTTGCAGATGCCTAGGTTTAACTTAAGGAAGATAACATTTTGCATTATAATGCTTATAGTAATTATTTATTGCTTACTACAAGCTAAGCACCAGGCTATTAATTCATATACAGTGTCTAATTTAACCCTTTAAATATTAAATATTACATCCCTTTCACAGATCAGAGAATTGAGGCATTAGAGATTAAGTAACTTACCAGTATCACACAGCTAACACATGATAAAACCAAGTATTCAGCATGGATCTATCTGATTCCACAGTCCATCCTTATATGTCAAAGGAATTAATTTTCAATAAAATAACTTGACCAGTTTGATTTCTGGGCATTTTTCTATGAAAGATTTCTTTTGATTTTATCAAAATATTAGGGCTTCATACTCAGTGAGTTTTAGGGCTAAGAACAAGTGGACCAGACAAACCACGTTTCGGGAGGCCCCTGCACAGCCCCTCCCACCGCCGTCCTTGCATCGTGGGTCTGGCAGGCAGCGGGTACTCTCCATATAAATATTTGTCAGATGGCACACTGGCAGGATGGCTGTCCTAAGGCTGCCCTGGAAGTCAGCTGCCTGTCTCCCAGAGCTTTACTTGGGAGGTGGAGACAGTTTGGGGTGGGGACGTATTCCTTGATGTTTATGCCATAGCCTTTGATCCTCCAGCTTTGCAGATTCAGAACTCTGATTTTGTCAGCATTTAAAGAACTTATTAATGTCTCAGGGACACAGTCACATTAACGTAGCTCACTTGCCTGGACTACATTTTCTAAGAGCCAAATAACTCAATTTATAATGAAAAATGTGAAGGTCAGAAATCCAGGAATGTTAAGGTCATTGTGAACAGTGTGTATTCAAGAAGACAGACCTACATGGGAGTGAAAGCCAGCCTGGAAGCTTACTTGATAAGTATGGAAAAATGAACAGGAGGGGTTAATTAGAGGAATTTGGTGTTTACTGGCCTCTGCTAAGAGAGCCTGAGACATTTATCTCCACAAATAAGGAGAGTCCTGCCAAACTGAAGACAACGGAATGGCTCTCCCCAGGACCTTTGCATTCCTAGTCTTGTTTGCTAAAGGGGCTGCTAACCCTGCGTCTGAGGGACACATTCTTCCTTTGCATATGCTAATGACTTTAATCTGGTTACAGTCCCGTTTTATTGGTCAGGCCTCTTTCAGGTGAATTTGCATATCATTGCAAAATCTATTTAATGACTTTTTTAAAAAGCTTAATTCCCCTAAGGCAATTTTATTGGTGGGCATTCTACTATAACTTTAGTGTACTCGTTATGAGTATTTTCTAAGGCTACTCAATAGATCTTGCAGTAGAAATTGCTCCTCCTGATTTTAATGTCAGTATATAAGCTGTATGAAAAAGAAGATTATATTCAGTCATTCACTCAATATTTTGAAGGTTATACTGATACTATGCATCAGGCTTGTTCCATACAAGTTACTGTTTAAGCAATAGAGTACAAAGGCAAATGACACCTCCTGCCTTCAAGCAGCCTGCAGGTGTGTAAACACATAGGTAAACAAAGAGAGCAAAAAAGACTGAATAAAAAGACTTGTAAACAAAAAGATGATGTTTAGTTCTAAATAGAAATAAGAATGGGTTGTTACAAAACTAATAAGAACCTACTGGGACTTCTCTGGTTGTCCAGTGGTTAAGACTCTATGTTCCCAATGCAGGAGACCCAGTTCGATCCCTGGGTTTGGAAGATCCCTTGGAGAAGGGAATGGCTACTTCATTATTCTTGGATAATGAAGAATCGGACAGGACTGAGCAACTAACTCTTTCACTTTGAGGGAACTAGATCACACATGCTGCAACTAGGACCTGGTGCAGCCAAATAAACTTAAAAATGAAACAAACGAAACTAATACAGACCTACTGTATGTATACACAGGGAACTCTACTCAGTACTCTGTAATAACCTATAGTGTTAGTCACTCAGTCATGTCTGACTCTTTTCGACCCCATGGACTGCAGTCCACCAGGCTCCTTTGTCCATGGAAATCTCCAGGCAAGAATACTGGAATGGGTTGCCATTCCCCTTCTCCAGGGGATCCTCCCCACCCAGGGATTGAACTTGGGTCTCCTGCCTTGCAGGTGGATTCTTTACGATCTGAGCCACCAGGAAAGTCTTGTATGAGAAAAGAATCTAAAAGACTGGATATATGTTTATGTGTCACTTAGCTATACAGCAGAAACTAACACACCATTGTAAATCAACTATACTCTGATAAAAATTTTAAAATTGAAAATAACCAAGTTGTGTAAGCACAGAGAATGGCTTCAACAAGACTGAATGGGAAATTTTTTTTAAGTAGACAAGAGAGGAATTGTGCACTCCAGTAGATGGAACCACTTAGGCAAAAGTACAGAAATGTCAGTGCCTCCAAGGAATGGAGAAGGTGCTGCTCCTGGAAGGTTGGGAGTGGAGACAAATGTGGGCCAGAGGGGACACAGGCCCAGGAATGGGATTACTTTAGTCTACAGGGCCAAAGGCACAGGAGGCCTTTCCCACTTTCCCTCTGGAATTCTCACCCCTCTCTGCTTCTTGAGCCTCTGCCTGTTAATTCTGTCACTTTCAGAAGCATCTGCTTTCCTCAGGCGGTCCTTTAAATCAGCAATTTTAAAAAATAATTTTTTTTTTTTACTACATAATGCATGTGTGTGGTAATATTCAAAAACTGTAAAGGCAATGTGTGACAAATCAAGTTCCCTGTGACTTATGATGACCGGCCACAAAGTTCGCAGGGACTACCTCTGGTAACAGCTTCCTGCATACCCTTCCTGAACGTCTCGGCAGAGGTGAGTATATGCACATGTACATACACAGATGGGCTTCCCTAGTGGTTCAGACGGTAAAGAATCGGCCTGCAGTGCACAAGACCCAGGTTCAATCCCTGGGTCTGGAAGACCCCCTGGAGAAGGGAATGGCTACCCACTCCAGCATTCCTGCCTGGAGAATTCCATGAACAGGGGAGCCTGACGGGCGACAGTCCATGGGCTTGCAAAAAGTCAGACATGACTGAGTGACTCAGCACACATACACAAAAGCGTGTGTGTGTGTGTGTGTGTGTGTATAAATATACAAACTACTATTAAGGAATAAACTACTACTGCATCTTGCTTTCTTGGCTTTGGAGATTTTTCCATTTTTATTTATTCTTTTATTCATTCATTTGACAAGTCTTTATGGAGTATCTACCATAGGCAGTGTGGTCACTGATTACTCTTTGTTTCATTTTTTTTTTCCTTTCCTCCCAGAGTACAAAAAAAATTTTATTGGAGTGTATTTCATTTACAGTGCTATGTTACTTTCTGCTGTAAAGCAAAGTATATCACTTAGACATATATCTACTTTTTTTAGACTTTTTTCTCATAGAGGTCCAGAGATTGATTTTGCCTGGTTTCATATTTCACATTAAGTGGAATCATAGGGTACAATCCTTGTGCGTGGCTACTTTTGCTCAACATTATTTTTGTAAGAGTCATCCATATTACTGCATGTAGCTATAGATTATTGATTCTCATGGTTGCTTATAGTCAAGCAGTGAATATACCATGATGCATTTAGACAACTGTTGATGAACAGCTCAGTAGTTTCCAGTTTGGGCCTATTAGAAATAGTGCTGATAAGAACATTCTAGCATGTTTCACCCTTTTTTTGTTACCCCAACACTATTCTAACAATTTTATACATACAGGACTATATGAAATCAATCTCTTCAAGGATTACAGGCTCTATCCAGAGGCAAAATGCCCCCAAAGAAAATGTAACTGATTGAAGTTTCAGAGCCTTGCTCTGAAATTGCTCACTCTTTAAGGGATATACCAGGAGAGAATTAAATTGCCAAACAAAAGAATAGGAAGGGAGTATGAGATCCAAATAACCTGGTAGTACAGTAACTCATTAACCTCTAATTAGTTAAAACTTGGCCTTAATTTAGAGGGTTTTTTTTTTTCCCCAAATGTATGGAAATTTTGCCCCTGCTTGTCTTATCAACACTCAACTTTTCCTGTCTAAAAAAACTGCCTTGAGATGGTGCAAAGGCTTTCACCTCTATTTTCCACCATGCCTTAAATATAACAGATGTTTAAAAAGATCTGTTGAATAGTATTAGTGCACCTTGTGTGGTTTTATATTAGCAATATGTTGCAATGTCTATGGAACAAAAGAAGGGCTTTCAATTCAGTTCAGTTCAGTCGCTCAGTCGTGTCGGACTCTGCGACCCAATGAATCGCAGCACGCCAGGCCTCCCTGTCCATCACCAACTCCTGGAGTTCACTCAAACTCATGTCCATCAAGTCGGTGATGCCATCCAGCCATTTCATCCTCTGTCGTCCCCTTCTCCTGCCCCCAATCCTTCCCAGCATCAGAGTCTTTTCCAATGAGTCAACTCTTCGCATGAGGTGGCCATAGTATTGGAGTTTCAGCTTTAGCATCAGTCCTTCCAAAGAACACCCAGGACTGATCTTTAGAATGGACCGGTTGGATCTCCTTGCAGTCCAAGGGACTCTCAAGCATCTTCTCCAACACCACAGTTCAAAAGCATCAATTCTTCGGCACTCAGCTTTCTTCACAGTCCAACTCTCACATCCACACATGACCACTGGAAAAACCATAGTCTTGACTAGACAGGCCTTTGTTGGCAAAGTAATGTCTCTGCTTTTGAATATGATATCTAGGTTGGTCATAACTTTCCTTCCAAGGAATAAGCATCTTTTAATTTCATGGCTGCAATCACCATCTGCAGTGATTTTGGAGTCCAAAAAAAATTAAGTCTGACATTGTTTCCACTATTTCCCCATTGATTTGCCATGAAGTGATGGGACCAGATGCCATGATCTTAGTTTTCTGAATGTTGAGCTTTAAGCCAACTTTTTCACTCTCCTCTTTCACTTTCATCAAGAGGCTTTTTAGCTCCTCTTCACTTTCTGCCATAAGGGTGGTGTCATCTGCATATCTGAGGTTACTGATATTTCTCCCAGCAATCTTGATTCCAGCTGTGCATTTTCCAGCCATGCTTCTTCCATCCCAGCATTTTTCATGATGTATTCTGCATATAAGTTAAATAAGCAGGATGACAATACAGCCTTGATGTTCTCTTTTTCCTATTTGGAACCTTAGCCTAAATATGCATTAGCTTTTGAAAAAGCTAATGATGAACAGTTTCAAAATGTCATATTACTAGAAACCTTTATTTATGGATTCAGTTCAGTTCAGTTTAGTTCAGCTGCTCAGTCGTGTCTGACTCTTTGTGACCCCATGAATCGCAGCACGCCAGGCCTCCCTGTCCATCACCATCTCCTGGAGTTCACTCAGACTCACATCCCTCGAGTCCATGATGCCATCCAGCCATCTCATCCTGGGTCATCCCCTTCTCCTCCTGCCCCCAATCCCTCCCAGCATCAGAGTCTTTTCCAATGAGTCAACTCTTCGCATGAGGTGGCCAAAGTACTGGATCTTCAGCTTCAGCATCATTCCTTCCAAAGAAATCCCAGGGTTGATCTCCTTCAGAATGGACTGGTTGGATCTCCTTGCAGTTCAAGGGGCTCTCAAGAGTCTTCTCCAACACCACAGTTCAAAAGCATCAATTCTTCAGTGCTCAGCCTTCCTCACAGTCCAACTCTCACATCCATACATGACCACAGGAAAAACCATAGCCTTGACTAGACGGACCTTAGTTGGCAAAGTAATGTCTCTGCTTTTGAATATACTATCTAGGTTGGTCATAACTTTCCTTCCAAGGAGTAAGCGTCTTTTAATTTCATGGCTGCAGTCACCATCTGCAGTGATTTTGGAGCCCCCAAAAAATAAAGTTATGGATTACTAACAACTGGATTTGTACTGAATCTTTATCAATTATTATGGTTAAAATTAATTCTAACTTTTGCTATTCTATTTTTCATCTTCCTTTTAAAATACCCAAAAGGCACTGTAACCCTCTAAATCTGTTACTCATTAACGGCATGCATGTTGAGGTAAGGACATTTCTGAAGCCCCAAATTGCTGACTTTAAGAGGTTTTAGTCTCTTTGATTTTTTTCAAGTTTGCAGTGGTGGGAGGAAAGAGTTGAATAATTTAAGCACTGCTCTACATGTGATAAGATGAATCTAGGACAATTTTAATAGCCTGGAAAAGGTTTGTCAAAACAACCCCTTTGGCTTCATTCTCCAAACTCTCTTTAGAAGATCTGATTGATTCAACTGTCACAATATAGTATCACTTTCCAGCATGGATTCAGTGTTACCTCAGGTTCTTAGCTAACCTGTGGATCAGCAGCTTCTAAGCATTTTGGCCACAATCTATAGTAATAGATATATTTTACACTGTGAAATTATAGTATAAGTTTAAACTATAATTATATATATATTTTTTGAATAATAGTTTACTATGCATATACCAGATACCTCAAAAAGAATTCTAATACAATATACTACTAATCAAGCATCACAGTTTCTGCTTTTGCAATTTACAAATATTGGCTGAATTTTAATACTTGAGGGAATGCTTACAAACACAATATACAACAAACTGTAATATTATGCATCATCCTTAACTTTTGAAAGTTTGGGAAAACTAATATTTATAATTCCCACAGAATTAATTCATAACCCCTTAAAAAAAATTTTTTTTTTTAAAAAAAGAAGCTACCCTGTAAGCCTTTAACAATGGTAAATTGGAATGCAAACACCTGCAGGCTTTGATGAAATAAAAATAAACAGCTTATATGACCAGCACCTCATAAAACCAAAACCTCCTTTTGAAGTACAAAGTTCAATTCTTCTTGCCTTCTTAGTAAATGTTAACCTGAACTCTCCCCATCTAGAAACTGTTTTGGTTTGTTAATGTCACATAGTTTCTTAAGATGATACTTAATTGGTCTACATGTTTTATATTCTCCTATTTTTTGTTCCTAATCTAAACTATCCCCTGCCCTTCTCTATTCATTTAAAATATTGCTAGTTGTAACTTGTAACTCTGCAGTTTGAAAAATAATGCTATAGATCAGTGCTCCTCAGATTTTAATCACTTAGGGATCTTGTTAAAAGTGCAGATTCTAATTGGGTAGTTCGGTCTGAGATCCCGCATTTCTAACAAACTCACAGATGCTGAGTTTGTAGGGCACACTTTGGAGAAGAAAGCCTGAACATATTTGATATTTGTGGCCCGACCGCTGCTTTATTCTGCTGAGGCAAGGATCTTAGAATCTGATTAAATCCTTCTTTTGTTACTTTACAGTTTTACTGAGGTCAACAATTTAATCTATAATTTCAGGTTGTAGTATTAATAAGTGCAGGCTGAAGGGAAAGATGGGGTCAGCAAAGGCCACTGAATGTTTTAGGTCAGGTGTTTAGGCAACACCTAACTGGATCAGTGAGAGTTGACAAAGATTTGACTGAGGGGAGAAAATTATGAGAAGATCTGGAGGATGGACAGTCCAGGCAGAGAGACCAAAAAGGACAGGTCCTGAGGTGGGAGAAGGATGGGTGTTGTTGTAGGGTGCAGTGTGAGAGCAGATCTGACTTCAGGCGAGCGAGAGAAGGAAGAGAGCAGGTCACCGAGCTAAGAGGCCCGGACCAAACAGGACCTTGTAGGCTGAGTGAAAGTCAGATTTTATTCTAAGGGTGATGGGAAATACTGCAGAGTTTTGAGCAGGGCAATGACATGAAATTTCAGTTTTAAATGATATGTGGACGCATGGCAAATATACTTTAGAAGAACTAGAGTAGAAGTATGGAGACTGGTTATGACATTATAGTAGTTGATCCTATTGACTTCTTTCTAAAGATAGAATTGTGTCCATCTATTTTCTACAACAGCTAGCGTTTCTACTTCCCAAATCTCTTTAAATTCTTGCCCTGTTTTCCATTTTAGAAACTTATCTATTCTAGCCTGAATGACTTCCTTAACCATTAAGGTTAAACAGAAATGGTATTCCAAAATATAAACCTGATGATTATACTATTAAAATCCTTCATTGTTCTCTAGTTTGCTTCAGGATAAAGTCCAATCTTAGCATAACCTAACACACTATGGAATCTTGTCTCTGATTCCTTTTAAAGTAGGTTCGGATCCATACAAAGTAGCAAATAAAAATTTTATTCTCTCCTTCTGTAGTAGCTCCCGCTGCTCCCTTTTCTGTCTTGAAAACACCTACTTATTCTTCATAAATTAGCTGCCCACTCTCAAAGGATCTAGGTGCTTATTCCTCTGTAGCAGTTGGCTCACAGTCCCCTGCTTTAGCCTTCATCCTATTTTATAATTATTTGTACTTTGGGACTGTGAGCCCCTCACGGTCAACAACCATATTCTAGTCATTTTATGTCCTCAAAACATAGCACTGGTCCTGGCACACAAGCAGGCTCTTAGCAAACATTTGCCAAATGAATAAGTCATATTTGCCAAATGATACACAACTGAAAAAGAGCCACCCTGAATAAATAACAAGGGGGCTTCCCTGGTGGCTCAGTGGTAAAGAATCCGCCTGCCAGTGCAGGAGATCCAAGAGGCATGGGTTCAGTGCCTGGTCCGGGAAGATCTCACACGCCACGGAGCAACAAAGGCTGTGTGCCACAATTATGGAGCCTGTGCTCTGGAGCCCGGGAGCCACAGCAACTGACGCGCATGAGCCACAGAGCTTGTGTTCTGCAGCAAGAGAAGCCACTGCAAGGAGAGGCCCACACAGCAACGAAGGCCCAGCACAGCCACAAATACTAATAATGATGAAACTGAGGTGAACACCACGAGATGCGAATGTTATGAAATATCCTTCACTCTAGCTCGGAAGAGGGAACAGGTTAAAGGGAAGGACTGGTCCCTCCTCAGCCTGCACTGTACGTCCACTAGTATTGTGTAGGGCCCCAGGGTCCCGTGGAACCGTGGCACTGCTTGTGTCTACAGTGTCCCCTGAACCCGTGTTTATGAGGCCAAGTAACCTGGAGGACCACAGGACTTTGTGTGTGTGTGTCTATTTGGCTCCTCAGAAGCCTCACTTCATTTTTGAAAATTTTAAGAACATTTCTCAGTTTATGGCTGCCCCAGGTCTTCACCACTGCTCTCGGGCTTCTCTCCTTGCAGAGCCCGGGCTCTAGACTGTGGGCTCGGTCGCTGTGGCGCCCCAGCTTAGCTCCTCAGCAGCATGTGGGATCTTCCCGGACCAAGGGTTGAACCCATGTCTTCTGCATCGGCAGGAAGATTGTTAACCACCTGACCACCCGATCACAGAACTTGAAGTGCCTTATTGACAGCCACCTCCATATTCAAGAAAGGGAATCTAGATTTACAACCAAATTACTTTAACTCTCAACCACAGTTTCAAAAAAAAATCATCATGGGTAATTTGCAGTGTTAGTAACAATAAAGGAAGTGATCAATAGCTCCTGGCAGATTTTTACATATATGTAACTCTCCCCTGGAGAAGGCAATGACACCCCACTCCAGTACTCTAGCCTGAAAAATCCCATGGACAGAGGAGCCTGGTGGGCTGCAGTCCATGGGGTCGCTAAGAGTCGGACACGATTGAGCAACTTCACTTTCACTTTTTACTTTCATGCATTGGAGAAGGAAATGGCAACCCACTCCAGTGTTCTTGCCTTCGAGAATCCCAGGGACGGCAGAGCCTGGTGGGCTGCCATCTATGGAGTCGCACAGGGTCGGACACGACTGAAGCGACTTAGCCGCAGCAGCAGCAACTCTACCCTAAGCACAGATGTTGGAAACCAGAAAATTCCAAAGAAAACTTGATAGCTAAATATATAAGCAGTCCTTTAAATTCTTGTAGGCCAAGTTGATGATTTTCCCCCATGTTTTATCTTTCTACACCCCAGGGCCTCTTAGAGTGCCAGCACCTACGGGTACTAAGTGTGGGTACTTAGTTCATGTTGATTGAAAAGTGTCGAAAGGAGACTCTTACTTTGAAAATTTTTTCTAACTTCATTTTTATCTTTCAAACCCAGACAAATAACAAGGAAAACCATGCTCGATATTTTTTAAACCACTAACATTACGAGTGGTGCATGTGTGGGTGCTCAGTTGCTCGTTTGTGTTCAACTCTTTGAAATCCGGTGAACTGTTATCCATTAGCTCCTCTGTCCATGGGATTTTCCAAGAAGACTGCAGTCAGGTGCCATTTCCTTCTCCTTCCTTTTCCAAAACTGAGATTAGTTTCTAAACCACTAACATCATTATGGGTATGATATAATTATCACAATAAATGTACAAAGCTGTGTTCAAAAGGTAGCAGGTCAGAAAGAAATAGGCCTGTATCACAGGGGAGCAAGTCCCAAATTTCTTTTCCTAAATGTATGGTCTACAGGGTTAAAAGTTTGAATAGTAAGACATAGTATCAAGAAGTCAAGGGACGGGAAAGAGTTATATTGAGAAAGTATGGGATATTTGGCCATTTTGTAAATAGTTGAATATCACCAATTTCATATGGTTCAACCTAATAGCAAAAAGAAAAGGAAAATTGAGGGCAAGTATTTCTAAAATAAAAGATATGTACATGCCATGTTAATGCTTTGAAAGACTCAACAAAATGAAGATGGCCCTTCTGTATTAGAACTGTCAGGGGCTGAACAGCATATTGTTAAGATATGGATTTAAAGACAGACTTCATTTAATTGAATTCTGTTTATGCCACTTACTGTGTGGTTTTGTCTTCTGCCTCAGTGTCTTTGCCTGTAAAAGGGAAAAATAATTATACTTCATTGGTGTTTTGAGTAGATTAAATAAAAGTGTAACGAGCTTAGAAATGTGCTTTCATAGGAACCAATATTTTACTACCTGCATGATGCTATTTCTATCAACCAGAAAGGAAACCATAATGTTAGCATTCATTTCTGCGAAAGCAAATAAGAATTTGGAGTTCCTAAGTATTTTTGTGTATTTACTAGAGAAGATCAGGCTTTAGGGTCAAGCAGATCTGAATTTGTCTTTGTGGGAATTTATTTAAGTATCATCTTTTTCAACTGAAAAATGAGCAAAAGATGTACCTAATTCATATGGTGGTTGTGAAAAGTAAATAAAATTATTTATGTAAATTACTCAAAGGAAAACTCATGAAATACTTAATCAATTTAGCTATTACTATTAATAATTAACTACATTGACCTGAGTGTATTATTGACCTGCATATATTATTAGTTTCCTAAAATTAACCAATTCAAAAAAAAGGTTAAAATGTCATTTATTTTACAAAGTTATCCTTGAATATTCTGTAATAGTCATTAGTTAATTTTTTAAAGTGAATTAGAATTTTTAGAAATATAAATTCTGTAGATGCATTCCATTTCATATAATTTGTATGTGTAATTTCAAAATGAGTACCACATAGAAACACTAAAAATACTGTTTAATGTATCTTAAAAATTAGTGTCTGGTTGTAGAGTTCTATATGACAAAATGTGAAAAAAAATACAATGAAACAAAAATTGTGTTAGGTCTTCTGGTAAACACAGGCTTCTTGTTGTTGTTGTGTAGTCAGTCATGTTCATGTTTGACTCTGCAATCCCATGGACTGTAGCCCGCCAGGCTCCTGCGTTCATGGGATTTCCCAGGCAAGAATGCTGGAGTAGTTGCTATTTCCTTCTCGAGAGGACCTTCCCAACCCAGGGATGGAACCCACATCTCCTGCATTTGCAGGCAGATTCTTTACCACTGAGCCCCCAGGGAAGCCCAAACAAAGTCATATTTGGTTGTTTATTACACCAGAGGAGGCAACAGAAGGATGGACAGGGCCTAGTGAGAGTGGTGCCATTTATCTGAAGGGACAGCTCATGCTCTGCTTCCCTTCCTTAGATCTCCATTTAGCTCTGACACAGCGGTGCTGCCACTCATAAGCTTCAATTCTAAGGAAATGTTCTTCCAAACAGAATGTTCCTAAAAGTGATGTAATTTAAAAGATGGGGAAGAAAAAGCAAGCATATTTGCTAAAATCAACTCAGAAGATTTGGAGAAAAGCAGATGAGAGAAGATCAACTCAGATTGAATCTTCAAATTGTTGTGAAAGGCATTTGTTTAGAAAGACACTAATCAAAATCCATCTGTGCAAAGAGAAAAAGAATAAATTGAAAGATGATATCATTGAGATGTATTTGATTAATGTACATTAGTGTTACATTAATGTACATTAATGATTAACACTAATGGTTATAGAAAAAATACTTTTATAGAACTTGAAAGGATAGAATTGATACACAACTTCATAAGACTTCATTGGCCAGGAATGTATTTTCCCCTGAGGCTCAAAAGCTTTAAAGCCACATAAAATATTTCATTGTTTTGTGATTCATAGTGCTAGGATATCTTACATCACACTCAGCTAAAGAACAGGGCCTGTTTTCCCCACATCATCTCTGCACAGAGAAACTGAGGAACACGAAAGCAAGAGACATAGTCAGGAGTAGAATCGCTTTTATATTAAACATTTCTGTTCATTTCTTGTTTTGTATCACTACACCTTACTCTGAACTTGTTGCTTCCAATATGACTGTGTACTCATATATTTTTCAATATCTGTCAGTCTGCAACAGTTTAATTTTGGTCTGAACAAAAGTTCAGAGTGCCTGAAGGTCCCTTCTACAGGCATTTGCTTTGACTTTGAAAGGAATGAGTCAGTATGACAGAGTGGTTAAAGTTCAGGATTTGGTTTCAGACAGGCCCAGTTTAAATGCAAGACCTGGCTTATTTACTTCAAGTCTTTTAAGTCGCAGTTTCTTTAACTGTAAAATAGAAAGCTGTAATAATTCTTACTGCACCTGAATATTGAGAGTATTAATTGCATATAAGACAGCCAGCATAGTGCCTGGCACATGGTAAAAACTAAAGGCACAATAAATTATTTTTGAGCTCTTCATTAGATAGTGTTTCAAAAATTGTAGCAATAGCATTTACTTATTAGGATGGGAAGTCAAGTCCTTCTTGATTCATGAGTGTCCTTAAGTTACAACAATCTCTTCTGCATTTGACACTAATTGCACACTTAAGATACCTCTATTATTATTTTCCATGGCAGGGTAGAGATTATTGCCTCAAAGCATTAGATAAAAAGAACAGAAAATAGACTTCTACTTCTGGCAAGAGGAAGGAGATATACTTGTCCCTACTTCTCTCACTAAGTATACTTAAACAGTCCATACATTCTCTGTAAAACAAATATAAAGAGACTGTGAAAGGTGGAGAAAAGAAGGCAGACTAGCTAGGAATTTTGGAACCCAAGGAATGACATGGTGATAAATTCCCTGAGTTTTCTTTTTCCCTCATGCATCCTGGACTGGCGGCTTCTCTCATGGCTTAGTGGCAAAGAATTTTAAATTCTTTGATTAAAAAAGACCCATAGCTAGAAATGGAATTATATAAAAAATGTTTAAGCAACCTATAGAAAGACAGGAAAGAGAAAACAGAAATTGATGGTGAATGATAATGCTTTCCTCCTAAGATCAAGAATAAGGAAAGGAGGTCTACCCTCACCACTCTTCTCCAACATAGCTCTAGAAGGTTCTAGCCAGTGCAGTACAGCAAGAAAAAGAAATAAAAGGCATACTGATCAGAAAGGCAGAGATTAAACTGTTTCTATTTGCAAATAACATAATTGTCTATAGAAAATCCTAGAGAATCTACAAAAAACTTAAAATCAGTGAATTCATCGAGGTCACATAATACAAAGTAAGCATATTAAAGCTGATTCTGTTTCTATATACCAGCAATTAACATGTGGACACAAACATTAAAATATAATATTACCCTACATAACCCTACAGTCACTCCATGGCAAATAGAAGGGGACAAAACAGAAACAGAAACAGATTTTATTTTCTTGGGCTCCAAAATCACCGTGGGTGGTGACTGCAGCCACAAAATTAAAAGATGCTCACTCCTTGGAAGAAAAGCTATGACAAACCTAGACAGCATATTAAAAAGCAGACAGCACTTTGCCGACAAAGGTCCATCTAGTCAAAGCTATGGTTTTTCCAGTAGGCATATAAAGATGTGAGTTCAACCATAAAGGAGAAGGCTGAGCACCGAAGAATCAATGCTTTTGAACTGTGGTGCTGGAGAAGACTTGAGAGTCCTTAGACATCAAGGAGATCAAACCAGTCAATCCTAAAGGAAACCAACTCTGAATATTCATTGGAAGGACTTAGGCTGAAGCTGAAGCTCCAATACTTTGACCACCTGATACGGAGAGCTGACTCACTGAAAAAAACCCAAATGCTGGGAAACATTGAGGGCAGGAAGAGAAAGGGGTGAGAGAAGACGAGATGGCATCATTGACTCACTGGACATGAGTTTGAGCAAACTCTGGGAGACAGGGAAGGGCAGGGAACCTGCCATGCTGCAGCCCATGGGGTCGCAAAGAATTGAATATGACTTAGCAACCGAACAACAACAACAGTAACTCAAAAAAATGAAATACTTAGGTGTAAATATCACACAACATGGGTAGGTTTTCTATGCTGAAAACTACAAAATACCAGTGAAAAAAGGAATAAAGATCTAAATAAATGGAGAAATATACTGTTTTTGTGGGTTGGAAGAATCAACATAGTAAAGACGACAATACTCCCTGATTTGATATACAAAGTTAATGTAACTGCTACCCAAATTCCAGTAAGATTTTTGTAGATACAAACAAAATGACTCTAAAATGTATATAGAAAGACAAAGGAAGGAAAATAGTTAAGACAATTTGAAAAAGAAAAGATTGAAGTGAGAGGAATCAATACTTTCAATTTCAAGATTCATTATATAGCTTCTTTAATCAAGACAGTCTGGTACTGATGGAAAGATAGATACGGAGATCAGTGGGATGGGTTAGAGAGTCCAGAGAAAGACCCACATAAATACCTACAACAGATTTTTGACAAAGGTACGAGTGTTACTCAATGGAAGAAAGGTAGCCTTTAAAAAAAAAAAAACAGTGCTAGAGCAACTGGACATTCATTAAAAAAAAAGAATCTCAACCTAATCTCAAATCTTACCCAAAAAGTTAACTCAAACTGGATCACGGACATAAATGTAAAATATTAAGCAGAAACCAACACAATTTTGTAAAGCAATTATCCTTCAATTAAATAACAAATAAAAATTTTAGAGAAAAACATAAAAGAAAATCTTTGAGGTCTAGAAACAAAGCATTCTTAGACTTGACACCAAAACCCTGATCTATCAAAGGGAAAATTGATGAATTGAACTTCATCAAAAATTTAAAATTTACTGTGCAGAAGATCTTGTTAAGAGGATGAAAAGACAAAGACTAGTGTTTAGAAGACATAAAGAATTCTTAAAACTTAACAGTTGAAAAAAATCCAGTTAGAAAATCAGCAAAAGACATAGCAACATTTCATTGAAAAGAATAACAGATAGTAAATAAGCACATGAAAAGGTGTTTGACAAAATTAGCACCAATAAGGAAATACGAATTAAGAATACAGTGATAAATCACTACATTATCTATCAGAAAAGCTGAAATAAAAAGAAGTGGTGAAAATCCTGGTGAGGACAGCAGAATACTGGATCATTCCTACACTGCTGGTAGGAACGTAGAATGGCACATTCTCTGGAAAATAGTTTAGCAATTTCTTTAAAAAATAAACATGCAACTACATAATGGCCCACTAATTGTGCTTCTGAGCATCTTTCCCAGAGAAATAAAAACTTATGTTCTCACAAAACCTGCATACAAATGCTTGATTTATAAGAGCCCAGAACTGAAAGGAACCTAGGTGTTCTCAGTGAGTCAATAGCTAACCATCGCTGGCACATCCATATCATGGACTACTCTTCAGCAATAAAAAAGTATGAACTCTGGATACGTGAACAATCTAGATAGATCTCCAGAGAAGTATGAAGAGAGAAAACGTAAATCATAGAACTTTATATACTATACGATTCCATCTATATATCATTTTAGAATTGATAAAATTGTAGAAATGGAGAACAAAGTAGTAGTCCCAGGGGCTAAGTAGGGGGTAGGAGGAGCAGGGATTCTTTTTTTTTAAATTTTTTTTAATTGAAAGATAATTGCTTTACAGATTTGTGTTAGTTTCTGTTAAACATCAATCACCCATAGGTATACATATGTCCCTCCCCTCTTGAACCTCCCTCCCACCTTCCTCCCCATCCCACCCCTCTATGTCATTACAGAGCCCTAGTGTGAGTTCCTGAGTCATTGGAAAATTTCCATTGGCTCTCTATTTTACCTATGGTAATGTAAGTTTCCATGTTACTCAGTTGAGGGATTCTTGTGTTGTTGTAATTGATCTGTATCTTAACTGTATTAATATCAGTATCCTGGTTGTACTATAATTGTGTAAAATATTACAATGGGGGGAAATTGGGTAAATGGTACATAGAATTTCTACGTTATTTTTTACATGTGAATATGTAATTTCCTGAAAGTAAAAAATTTAATTGGGGAAAAAAAAAAAGGATCAGAAGTCCTGGATTCTGGTCCTATGTGTAGGTGATTTTTAGGAAGACATTAAATTACTCAGCTTTAGTTTACTCATCTGTAAAATGGAAGAAATAATATCTGCACTATCTCCTAAAGTGAAGTGAAGTAAAAGTCTCTCGAGCGTGTCTGACTCTTTGCAACCCCATGGACTTATACAGTCCCTGGAATTCTCCAGGCCAGAATACTGGAGTGGGTAGCCTTACCCTTTTTCAGGGGATCTTTCGAACCCAGAGATGGAACCCAGGTCTCCCACATTGCAGGCGGATTCTTTACCAGCTGAGCCACAAGGGAAGCCCTATATCCTGAAAGTGGCAAATAAAGAGAAAAAAATTTTAAGAATTTTCACAGAGCCGCAAACCTGAAATCTGACTTCTAGAACAGGAGGGATATTAGTAATTTCTTAAGTCATTAGTCTCCAAAGTATTTTTTTCTGGACCATAGGGACTGCAGGTTCGGCATCATGGAAAATGATGAGAAGCAGAGTAGTAAGTGCTTCCTATACAACCTTCTCCTTCTAACATTCCACCGCTGTTCCTCCCCACTCAAACTTGTTTTCATTTATTTTCCATATTAGAATTCTGAGGGATCTTGTAGAAGTGTTTCTTACTTAAGGCATTTCGAAAACAATGCTTCTAGTCCTAATCTTTCATTTTATTGACTAGAAGACTGGTAACTGGAGAGGTTTAGAGGTTTAGTGACTTATTCAAGACGTTAAGATAGTTGGTGGTGGAGCCGAGAACAGAACTAGGGCTGTTGACCCAGAGTCCAGTCCCCGCCACTGCCCCCCCTCCCAATCAGGGTGTAAATAGCTTAAGCAGGTAATAAATTTGCCAACATAGTAACATTTATTGTTGTCTAGAGACGTAGACGTAACTTTATACAGCTTTAAATGGATGGGCTGAATTTACAGTCATGTTGGTAATGGTACTATTGGATATTGTTTGTAGCTGGGTGGAATTCAAGGAGTGTCACACTTCAGTTAGTGTACATATTTGGAAAAAGCTTGTTGGTGCCACCTAGTGGTTCAAGTGATAGATATTACTAGTACTTCAGAAGACATTTTATGTCCCCTCTTTTGTTAATGCTATTTTAATTAATGCACTAAAAGTCACTGCCAGCTACCTCAGCCACTTTACCTCTATGATGTTTTAGGTGAAAATGCTTTTCTAAATATAAAATAAGAGATGTTTTTGGTTTAGCTATAAAGTTTATATCTGCTAATTAAAAACTTTCTTTCTTGATAGAGCAAATTATTTATTTCAAGCCCAGATTGTTAATTACAACTAATTTTTAAGTCAGCAGAGTGAATCCTTACTTAGTACAGATCCTTAGGATTCCTGAAAAACTAATAGCCAAGTTTAAAAGTTACTAACATTCTTTTTTTTTTTTTTACAAAATCTGCAATTCGGACCTTTTACTAAATTAAATATTACTGTGTAAAAAAAAACTTATGACCATGTTAAAGACTAATATCGTAAGGATTACAATTAGGTTTTAACTCTTTGAAGTTTTCTAATGTGCATATATTTCTTTCAATGAAAACTTATACTTTAAGAGATATAATTTTTTCCTAACATCAAAGCAATCATTTGAGCAAACCAATCCCTTGCAACAACTATTGAAAACTTAAAATGCTTAATTACTTCTATATTCTCACTGTATAACAATTTTCTTTATTTTATGAGGGGTCATGGAAGGAGTGAATCATAAAATAATTTGTTTGCTAAAGGTGTTATTAACTTTAGAAATTGCTGGACCTCTGGGCTGGCCCACTTACCGAAGCTATTTTCAGAACAATTATGACAATGATGACTAAATACTCAAATACGTAAAAGATACCGGGTAGACAAGTATAAGGGAAATTGTTAACAAGCCTGTGGAGGGAATCTGAGAAGGATGCAAAAACAGACATTGAGAAAAATGGGACCAGTGACAGAAAAAGAAGAGAAAAACATTTAAGGAACTGAGGTGAGGTACCATCATGGGCAAAAGTGAAAAAGGTCTGAGAAAATGCTGAAAAAGTTTAACTACAGGAGAAATTTAGAAAACATAGTTACATGCTCAGTGAAAAATTTCAACCTGTGCAAAGCTGAACAAAAATTTCAACCTGAACAACGTATGCTATTGTTTCCGATTTATTTTAGTAATTCAATATTTTTAACTATTGAGTAGAAGTACATTTTCACAACACCAATTTAAAAAGAGATTAAGAAAACATGCAAATGTAGCCCCTTTCCAAGGACTTGGATCAGAGATGAAGTTTATGGGCAGCACTCATTAGTCATGTCAGGTAATATTAAGTTCTTTACGCAAGTTACCTACTGACTAACTGAAGCTCTGAAATCGACTGGAATACCTTCAGATTTTTCCAGTAAAAACAGTTCAGACTGGATGTTGAAGACAGGTGGGAACAAAATAGATTTTGAAAGGAAAGCACATGAGGTCTTTTACGCAGGCTTCCTGAAGTCACAGGAAATGGACATGGAGTCAGCTATTGGTCAGATCCCGGCTTTGTTGCTTATGCCGTGAGCTCATGACTTCAGTTTCTTCTGTAAAGTGGGAATCATACAGCCTCTTATGGTTAAGAGGATTAAATCCACACACACACGTTAAGGTGCTTATAATGCTTGGCATACAGTGGGTGATTAAGAAATGTTAATTTCTTTTTTCATTGGGACTAAACATGCCAGAAAATATTTAGTAAAGCACTCAGCAGAGCATTCTTTCCCATGGTCTTTTGGTTTCACTGGCAGCACAGACTTGAACTGGCAAAGAAGTCACGAGCTGTTTTTAATAAGTCTCACATAAAATTCTTAATGCCCTAAGAATCTATTATTACATATAATTATAACAAGTAAGTTTTGTGCCTAGGGATACATATTTTTAAATCTTCTAATTACAAGATAGGGAATTTCACTTGTTCCATTTTAACTTGAGGTCACAAATTTTTTAGTTTAGAGCCAACATGAAACTTTTCAAAGAATAAAGAAGTAATAAGTATGTAGGCTACAAAAAGAGTACTTCTATTTTTAGGATTGCGAGCGTGCTTAAGTTGCTTCCATCGTGTCCGACTCTTTGTGGTACTATGGACTGTAGCCTGCCGGGCTCCTCTGTCGATGCGGATTCTCCAAGCAAGAAAACTGGAGTGAGTTGACAGTCCCTCCTTCAGGGGACCTTCCCAACCCAGGGATCAAACCAGAACCAGGGTCTCATATGTCTCTTGTATTGGCAGGTGGGTTCTTTACTACTAGTGCCACCTGGGAAGTCCCTTTTTAGGATTAGTATCAACCAAATGGACTTCCTTGGTGGCTCAGATGGTAAAGAATCTACCTGCAATGTGGGAGACTGCGGGTTCAGTCAACCAAACGTGAAAAGCCAGTTGCATCTAAAGAGATTATTGTATGTACTAAGATTTGAGAAAATACTCTTGCTTTTACTAACATTTGCAAAGATGTAAAAACAAATATAGAGTATAAACTTTAAGGATTCTATTTAAGACTCACTACACCTTCCAATGTTATTACTGTTCAAAATCCAAAACATAAACATGCCATAACTGGGAAAATGTCACTATTGAGATGTAGTGTCTACATGAGGGCTCCTCAACAACAATTTAAAACTCACACACTCTCATCACGTTAATAAGTTGTGCCTATAGGCATCCAGTCTTAATGCAGTAGTTTATTAATGAATGAAGCAAAAGGAAAAAGATGGTTGGCACATTGATAAAGGATGAGTTCAGCCCTTTCTTTAAAAATCTGGAAGTATTTAAATAACATTATAAATGGAAAACTTAAATAAACTTTTAAAAACTTTGAGTACTAGTTATATGTAAGAAATAGTACCTAAGTATAACTACTTATATAGCTTTGCCATTTAAATCTTGCTTAATATTTCTGTTATTAAGTCACTAAATATGTCTGTTTTCTCTCATTTAAAACATAAAAGTCCTTCAACATTGTTCTTTGCTTTTTCAAATTCATTTTATTGTCTCTGTTTACATCTAATATTATTCTGTTTAGTTGGTCATTCAGTCGTTCATTTGATCACTCAGTTCGGGATGCGTCTCACAATACGGCAAGGTGTGGGTGTGCGGTGTTATTTCTCGTGCACGCATTCTAGCCAGGGTCGCAGGAGACACACAGGAGTGCATTTCTATAATCTGAGCAGTTACTGAACTTGCCTTCAGGGTGGTTACAGTTCACCTCTTAGCCTCCTTTCTTCTATCTCAGGGAGAGAGGTATGTGTGCAAGTGAGGACAGGGGCTTCCAAACGTTGTTCCAGCCCCCAGATCCCGACGGAAAGGAAAGATGGGGTGAGCCACAGTTTCGCCCACCGGCACGTGCTCAGAGGCTCTGAAGTTGTGAGGACAGGGAGTGCCTTTCACACCTGTGATGTAAGTTACCAGCACCAACCTCCCTTGCTCTTCACTCATCACTCACAGCTCTCTAATATCCCAGCCTATTTGCCCATGGATTCTTTTCCCTGATTAGGAGAGACACTGACCAAAAGGCTATATAAGACCAGTCCCAACTCTGTGATTCTACAGTGTTCACTACAACTTTCTTTTTATTAAACTTCATCAATGACAAAATGCTTCACTAAACAGATATTACTATAATATTTCTGTTAAAATAATGACTATCTTTGTGTAATGATGAATATCTTCTTTTTGTTATAATAATATCTTTTTTTTTTCCCTATGTCACTGAGCTAGTTTTATCTCCTAGCATATCATACACATTGTTCTTTCGTGCTTAAAATAGCCTCTAGAATGGATTCAACTTGTACATTGTAAAGGGAAGGAATGACTCATTTCAGGGCCTTAGACAAAAATAAGATGTGTTACTGACTTATGATCTGGTGGAAGGAACTGATGTACTCACGGTCAATTATAACTACTGTGGCAGAGGCAGAAAGTGGTGCCATGAGAACCCAAAGAACACCAGGCTTCTTGAGAAAGGTGTATTTTAGCTGCGTTGTGACAGCTGCCTAGGAAACAAGGTACGCGGTGGGCAAAGGCCTGGAAAGTCCAAAGCCTGTTCTGAGAATGCAACTTTCTTTTCATGGATGGAGTGTAAAGAGGGTAAATCAAAGTCGGATCAAAGAATGAAACCTGGCACAGTGCCTGATGCCGGTCACACATTGTTTGTTCCCTCTGCTGAATTAGGGAGGAGGCTGCCTCACTGGGATGCACTATAGAGTTGTGTATCTTCTTCCTGATGACAAAGAAACACACATTCATGATACAAACACAAGCATGGTGGAAAGATAATGAAGAAAGTTAAGGATTCTTGCAATCTCTTTCCCCTACAAAACCCGTCAATGAGTTCACTTCTATGTTGTTGTTCAGTTGCTAAGTCGTGCCAACCCTTTGTGACCCCATGAACTGCAGCACACCAGGCTTCCCTGTCCTTCACTATCTCTTGAAGTTTGCTCAAACTCATGTCCATTGAGTCAGTGATGCCATCCAACCATCTCAACCTCCTTCGTCCCCTTCTTCTGCCCTCAATCTTGCCCAGCATTTTCCAATGCATCTTTTCCTCAGTCTTTTCTAGTGAGTCAGCTCTTTGTATTAGGTGGCAAAAGTACTGGAACTTCAACTTCACCATCAGTCCTTCCAGTGAATACATGCATCACATCAGCTCCTTTAAAACATGAGACTGGGAACTTCTCTGGTAGTCCAGTGGCTAAGGCTCTGTGCTACCATGCAGGGTCACGGGTTCAATCCCCGGTCAGGGAACTAGGTCCCACATACTGCAAGAAAAGATCCTGCATGCCATAACTAAGATTGAAGTACAGGTTATACCAGGCGGGAAGGTTACTACTAAAAGCCAAGAGAAGGTGATGTAAATGAAATGTGCTATTTAAAATAGGGGGAAAGGGCTTGAGCAGAGATTGAAAGTAAATGTGAAAGCATTAGTTGCTCAGTTGTGTCTGACTCTGCAATCCCATTGACTGTAGCCCACTAGGCTCTTCTGTCCACGGAATTCTCCAGGCAAGATACTGGTGTGGGTGGCCATTCCCTTTGCCAGGGGATCTTCCCAACCCTGGGATCAAACCCGGGTTTCCTGCATTGCAGGAAGATTCTTTACCGTCTGAGTCACCAGGGAATCTTAAATTATTTAAAATAGAGATTCTCTCAATCTCTCTGTTGCCTTACAGAGGTGCCTTATCTAAACCAGTCGTAAATTGTGTAATCAATAATTTTCAGTAATAGTTGAAATAGAACTGGTATATTGCATGTGGTAGGCATTCAGTAAATACCTATTAAATGAATTGTTTTCTAATTATTTAATAAGTTAGAGTAGAATCAGAGTTTTTTTGAAAACAATGTTCTCAGTTACTTGAATTCTAATATACTATCCAGAGTGGGAGAGAAAAAGGAGGGGCAATATCTTACTGAAGAATGAAAGGAAATTTCCAATGATCACCAGTATGTGATCCTTGCCAGAGGCCACCATCTAGGAATTCCCTGTGAATGTGAAAGTCACCCATTAAGTGTGTCATGGTGGGGACAGTAAGATCTACTCCTTTAAAAATCATCCCCAGATTTTATCACTCTACAAATCACTTGGTCTCCATTTTCCATATCCCTTGCTGATTTGTATACATATCAGTTATATATGTATACTTTATTCATTATTTTGTTGTTGTTGTGGAGCCCCTAAATTATTTCAGACTCTTTTGCAACCCCATGGACTGGAGCCCATCAAGCTCCCCTGTCCATGAGATTTCCCAGGCAAGAATACTAGAGTGGGTTGCCATTTCCTTTTCCAGGGGATCTTCCCAACCCAAGGATCAAACTCACATTTCCTGTGTCTCCTGCACTGACAAGCAGATTCTTTACCACTGAACCACCAGAGAAGCCCCATTCATTATTTTCAGTTCAGTTCAGTTCAGTTGCTCAGTCGTGTCCGACTCTTTGTGACCCCATGAATTGCAGCCCGCCAGGCCTCCCTGTCCATCACCAACTTCTGGAGTTCACTCAGACTCATGTCCATAGAGTGGGTGATGCCATCCAGCCATCTCATCCTTGGTCGTCCCCTTCTCCTCCTGCCCCACAATCCCTCCCAGCATCAGAGTCTTTTCCAGTGAGTCAACTCTTCACATGAGGTGGCCAAAGTACTGGAGTTTCAGCTTTAGCATCAGTCCTTCCAAAGAACACCCAGGACTGATCTCCTTTAGAATGAACTGGTTGGATCTCCTTGCAGTCCAAGGGACTCTCAAAGGTCTTCTCCAACACCACAGTTCAAAAGCATCAATTCTTTGGTGCTCAGCCTTCTTCACAGTCCAACTCTCACATCCATACATGACCACTGGAGAAACCATAGGCTTGACTAGACGGACCTTTGTTGGCAAAGTAACGTCTCTGCTTTTGAATATGCTGTCTAGGTTGGTCGTAACTTTCCTTCCAAGGAGTAAGCATCTTTTAATTTCAGGGCTGCAATCACCATCTGCAGTGATTTTGGAGTCCCCAAAAATAATGTCTGACAGTTTCCACTGTTTCCCCATCTATCTGCCATGAAGTGATGGGACTGGATGCCATGATCTTAGTTTTCTGAATGTTGAGCTTTAAGCCAACTTTTTCACTCACCTCTTTCACCTTCATCAAGAGGCTTTTTAGTTCCTCTTCACATTCTGCCATAAGGGTGGTGTCATCTGCGTATCTGAGGTTATTGATATTTCTCCCAGCAATCTGGATTCCACCTTGTGCTTCTTCCAGTCCAGTGTTTCTCATGATGTACTCTGCATATAAGTTAAATAAGCAGGGTGACAATATACAGCCTTGACGTACTCCTTTTCCTATTTGAAACCAGTCTGTTGTTCCATGTCCAGTTCTAACTCTTGCTTCCTGACCTGCATATAGGTTTCTCAAGAGGCAGGTCAGGTGGTCTGGTATTCCCAACTCTTTCAGAATTTTCCACAGTTTATTGTGATCCACACAGTCAAAGGCTTTGGCATAGTCAATAAAGCAGAAATAGATGTTTTTCTGGAACTCTCTTGCTTCTTCGATGATCCAGTGGATGTTGGCAATTTGATCTCTGGTTCCTCTGCCTTTTCTAAAACCAGCTTGAACATCTGGAAGTTCATGGTTCATGTATTGCTGAAGCCTGGCTTTGAGAATTTTGAGCATGACTTTACTAGCGTGTGAGCTGAGTGCAATTGTGCGGTAGCTTGAGCATTCTTTGGCATTGCCTTTCTTATTTGGACATTTTAAACAAAATAGGTTTTCTATGGCAGATTCAGTTCAGTTGTTCTTCTACTATAAAAGGTAATCCAACAGGTTTATAACCCAGGCATTTAACAATGAATTGCGGCTAATTGCCTTTGAATATGGTAGAGTTTCCTGGTTTCTTTAAGCTTTTCCAGTACACCCTTGGAAAGCCAATCCATCTCCACCCAACAGCTGACCAAAGAATGACTCATGTTCTTCACATAAACACACCTTTTACTTTAGTTTATATACTTCCTACTGTCTGGGATGCTTCTCACTCCATGAAAATTCTATTTTTAAAAAGTTTAATTAAAAATATATTACAGAAAATTTTGAAAACAGAGGGGAAAATATTACTTATACAGCTACTCCCTAAAATAAAATGTATTTTGGTCCACTTGTTCAAGACTTATTTGTTATTTTCCAAGCCTTTTTTAGTTTTAAATTATAAAAGTAATAAAGATTTTGTGTCTAGTCATGACAGAGTAGCTTATATTGGGTGAAGCTTTCCTACAGCTAATAATTTTGAACTTTAAAATTATTTATTTGGTTGAGTCAGGTCTTAATTTCTGCATGTGGGAACTAGTTCCATGATCAGGGAATGGAACCCAGGCCCCTGTACTGGGAGCTTGGAGTCTTAGCCACTGGATCCCTAGGGAAATCCCAATAATTATGGGCTTTGGATAAAATGCATAAAATAACTGGAATGACCAAAAGCAGTTACAAACTGGACAAGACTTAGCCCTGGAGAAAAGAAAATTATTCTTGGTGATATTCACGTTTCAACAGATTGATCACTGAGGGCATTCCCCAATGAGTAGACAGTAACTAAAAATTTAGCTGTAGCCTTATTGGCTTGAGGTATCAGAGGACAGAATTTGGGGCTGCCAGACCAGTTGGAAATTCAGGGGGAAAATTTTAGAAATGAAAGCCACTAAGATGGGACTATCAGAATCAGTGCACAAACTTCTTTCAAATTCTTGGATGACCTCTGAGTTGCACATATATGGTCTCAAAAATGCCCAGCAAAGCAACAGCTAGAAAATACTGGGTAGAGTTTCAATTGTTGCCCACTATAGAACAGACAGAGTTTGGAGTCTGAATCCTACTCTCTTAGTTTACATGGGCTACCATAATAAAGGGAAGGCAAGGGGAATGGCAAGCCACTTCAGAATTCTTGCCTTGAGAACTCCATAAACAGTATAAAAAGGCAAAAATAGGACGCTGAAAGATGAATTCCCCAGTCGGTAGGTGCCCAATATGCTACTGGAAATCAGTGGAGAAATAACTCCAGAAAGAATAAAGAGACAGAGCCAAAGCAAAAACAACATCCAGTTGTGGATGTGACTGGTGATGGGAGTAAAGTCCAATACTGTAAAGAACAATACTGCATAGGAACCTGCTGTGTTAGGTCCATGAATCAAGGCAAATTGGAAGTGGTCAAACAGGACATGGATGGCAAGAGTGAACATCGACATTTTAGGAATCAGTGAACTAAAATGGACTGGAATGGGTGAATTTAACTCAGGTGACCATTATATTATTTCATGCAAAGATGGGCTCAATAAAGGACAGAAATGGTATGGACCTAACAGAAGCAGAAGATACTAAGAAGAGGTGGCAAGAATACACAGGAGAACTATATGAAAAATACCTTCAGGACCCAGATAATCACGTTAGTGTGATCACTCACCGAGAGCCAGACATCCTGGAATGTGAAGTCAATGGGGCCTTAGGAAGCATCACTGCAAACAAATCTAGTGGAGGTGATGGAATTTCAAATTCTAAAATTCCATTTTAGGATTTCAAATCCTGAAAGATGTTGCTGTTAAAGTGCTACACTCAATATGCCAGCAAATTTGGAAAACTCAGCAGTGGCCACAGGACTGGAAAAGGTCAGTTTTCATTCCAAACCCAAAGAAAGGCAATGCCAAATGTTCAAACTAGACTGCATAATTGCATTCATCTCACATGCTACCAAAAAGTAATGCTTAAAATTCTCCAAACCAGGCTTCAATAGTACATGAACCGTGAACTTCCAGACGTTCAAGCTCTATTTAGAAAAGGCAGAGGATCCAGAGATCATTGCCAACATCTGTTGGGTCATTGAAAAAGCAAGAGAGTTCTAGAAAAATATCTACTTTTGCTTTATTGACTAAGCCAAAGCCTTTGACTGTGTGGATCACAACAAACCATAGAAAATTCTGCAAGGGATGGCAATACCAGGCCACCTTACCTGCCTACTGAGAAATATGTATGCAGGTCAAGAAACAACAGAACTGGACATGGAACAACAGACTGGTTCCAAATAGGAAAAGGAGTACATCAAAGCTGTATATTGTCACCCTGCTTATTTAACTTATATGCAGATTACATCCTGCGAAATGCTGGGCTGGATAAAGCACAAGCTACAATCAAGATTGTTGGGAGAAATACCAATAACCTCAGATATGCAGATGACACCGTCCTAATGGCAGAAAGTGAAGAACTGAAGAGCCTCTTGATGAAAGTGAAAGAGGAGAGTGAAAAAGTTGGCTTAAAACTCAACATTCAGAAAACTAAGATCGTGGCAATGAGTCCTATCATTTCATGGCAAATAGATGGGGAAACAATGGAAACTGAAGTGAGAGACTTTATTTTGGGGGGCTACAAAATCACTGCAGATGATGACTGCAGCCATGAAATTAAAAGACACTTGCTCCTTGGAAGAAAAGCTATGACCAGCCTAGACAGCATACTAAAAAGCAGAGACATTACTTTGCCAACAAAGGTCCGTGTAGTCAAAGCTATGGATTTTCCAGTAATCATGTATGGATGTGAGAACTGGACCATAAGGAAAGCTGAGCACTGAAGAATTAATGCTTTTGAACTGTGGTTTTGGAGAAGACTCTTGAAAGTCACTTGGACAGCAAGAAGATCCAACCAATCCATTGTAGAGGAAACCAGTCCTGAATATTCATTGGAAGGACTGATGCTGAAGCTGAAACTCCAATACTTTGGCCACCTGATGAGAAGAACTGACTCATTGGAAAAGACCCTGATGCTGGGAAGGATTGAAGGTGGGAGGAGAAGGGGATGACAGAGGACAAGATGGTTGGATGGCATCACCGAGTTGATGGACATGAGTTTGAGTAAGCTCTGGGATTTGGTGATGGACAGAGAGGCCTGGTGTGCTGCAGTCCGTGGGGTCACAAGCGTCAGACAAGACTGAGCAACTGAATTGAACTGACCATAATAAAATGTCACAGGGTCATCAAGAATAGAAATTTACTTCTCACAGTTGTAGAGGCTGGTAGTCTAAGATCAGTCTTCCAGGTCATAGGCTTGCTATATCCTTACCTGGCAGAAAGGGGCAGGGAGCTCTGTAGGATCTCTTTTATAAAAGCACCAGCCCTATTCGTGACAGCTTTACCCTCATAACCTAATCATCTCCTCAGGGATCGAATACAGACCATAGCTCCTACCAAGTCTGAGGGGCTTGGTAAGCACTTCAAATTTGTAATCAAAACTTGAGGCCACACCTTTGAACTAAAGACTGTTTCCTAGAACTGAAGATTTGTTCTATGAGTAAGAGTAAAATTGAAATAGGTATTTTAATAGTAAATTATTACAAACTTCACTGTTCCTCCAAAGTGTTGAGCATTACTGCATTAAACAGACATTCAAGTGGATGAATGAATGAGCCTTTCTTCTACATTATTTTGTATACAATATGTCCACCTCAAAAAACCACCAGTAGCTTACTCCTGTTTTCTCTGGTGGCTCAAATGGTAAAGAACCTGCCTGCAATGCAGGAGACTTGGGTTCGATCCCTGGGTCAGGAAGATCCCCTGGAGAAGGGAAAGTCAACCCACTCCAGTATTCTTGCTGGGAAAATCACATGGACAAAGAAGCCTGGTGGGCTACAGTCCATAGGGTCACAAAGAGTCAGAAACGACTGAGCAACTAGCACACACACATACAAAGTAAACTTACACAAGTTTAAAAGGCTTACCTGGTAGCTCAGATGGTAAAAAATACACCTGCAACGAGGGACAGGTGGCACAGGTGTGATCCCTAGGTCAGGAGTATCTCCTAGAGAAGGGAACGAAAACCCACTTCAGTATTCTTGCCTGGAGAATCCCATGGACAGAGGAGCCTGGGAGGCTACAGTTCATGGGGTCACAAAGAGTCAGACGTGACTGAGCAACTCACACACACACACAAGTTTAAAGTCATCAGCTGCTAGAATGGAAATCAGAACTTTTCAGAGGAAGAGGAACTCATGTACTACATATAATGTCTAGAATTAAAAAAAATATATTAGACATGTAAGGACACAGGAAAATATGACCCAGGATCAAGAAAAAAGTAGTCAACAGAAACAGACCCTGGATGACCTCTATGTTAGAATTAGCAGACAAGGACTTTATTATAGATATTTTCAAAAAACTTAATAGAAAAAGGCAGTCATAATGAATAAACAGAAAGTGGAATTTCAGGAAAAAAATAAAAACTATTGACTCAACGGTAAAGCATCTGCTGCAGTAAGAGAGACCTGCATTTGATACCTGGGTTGGGAAGATCCCCTGGAGAAATGATGGCTACCCACTCCAGTATTCTTGCCTGGAGAATTCCATGGCAAGGTTACAGTATATGGGGATGCAAACAGTTGCACCTGTTTGAGCAACTAACACGCTAAAAAAAAAAAGAAAGAAAGAACTAAAATGAAAGTCTAGAACTGAAAAGTACAATATCTAAAATAAAAAATTCACTGGATGAGCATACCACCAGTCTGAAGATGGCAAAAGGGTCTGTGAACTGGAAGAAAGATCAGGAGAAAATATCCAAACTGAAGATCAGAGAGAAAAAGGATGAAGAATGAACACTGGGGTGCATGTATCCTTTCAGAGAATGTTTTCCTCAGAGATTATATGCCCAGGAGTGGGACTGCACAGTCATATGGTAGCTCTATTTTTAGTTTTTTCAGGAACCTCCATACTGTTCTCAATAATGGCTGTACCAATTTACATTCCCACCAACAGTACACAAGGGTTCCCTTCTCTCCACACCCTCTCCTTTTTTGCTTTTTTCTTATACTTATTGATTGCTTGTTGCACATAATATGTAGAGCCATAGGGATTCAGACACAATATTTATTACCAGGTATGACATTTTTGCTAGGTCAATGGAAGGTTGAGTCAACGTAGTGAGGAGTTGAGCTGGGCTTGTCTTTCATTGTGCTACATTTACCACTGGTTTTAAATTTCACTGGACTTGGTTTACTACAGACTTTACCTCAATGTTCTGCTTCTACCTTAAGTCTCCTCTATTAGTTTCTTCCTCACAGGGATGTTTCTTTGCTCTTGCTCCTTCCCCCTCCACACATTTCTGTTGGCTGGTTCAGTTATCTGGTCCTTATTATTTGATGCTTGCTCAGAAGTGGGGGGGGCAATGAGAGGCTAGAAGAATTGTGGTCCTGCTTCAGCCTCAGCCTCAGCCAAGCCCTGTATCTCTGGTCTCAGGAATGGAGTTTCTTCAATGATCTTGTACCTCACCGAGATGCAGCAGTCCTCTGATGGATAGAAATGCCACTTTTACTTGATTAAGTACTGAATAAAGTCACTTTTATGGTATAACCTTCAGTTCACTTGCTCAGTCGTGTCCGACTCTTTAGGACCCCATGAATCGCAGCATGCCAGGCCTCCTTGTCCATACCAACTCCCGGAGTCTACTCAAACTCAAGTCCATTGAGTCGGTGATGCCATCCAGCCATCACATCCTCTGTCATCCCCTTCTCCTGCCCCCAATCCCTCCCAGCATCAGGGTTTGTTCCAATGAGTCAACTCTGTATCAGGTGGCCAAAGTATTGGAGCTTCAGCTTCAGCATCAGTCCTTCCAATGAACACCCAGGACTGATCTCCTTTAGAATGGACTGGTTGGATCTCCTTGCAGTCCAAGAGACTCTCAAGAGTCTTCTCCAACACCACAGTTCAAAAGCATCAATTCTTCAGTGCTCAGCCTTCTTCACAGTCCAACTCTCACATCCATACATGACCACTGGAAAAACCATAGACTTGATGAGATGGACCTTTGTTGGCAAAGTAATGTCTGTTTTTGAATATGCTATCTAGGTTGGTCATAACTTTTCTTCCAAGGAGTAAGCATCTTTTAATTTCATGGCTGCAGTCACCATCTGCAGTGATTCTGGAGCCCCCCAGAAATAGAGTCTGACACTGTTTCCACTGTTTCCCCATCTATTTCCCAAGAAGTGATAGGACCGGATGCCATGATCTTAGTTTTCTGAATGTTGAGCTTTAAGTCAACATTTTCACTCTCCTCTTTCACTTTCATCAAGAGGCTTTTTTTTCCCCTCTTCACTTTCTGCCATAAGGGTGGTGTCATCTGCATATCTGAGGTTATTAATATTTCTCCTGGCAATCTTGATTCCAGCTTGTGCTTCTTCCAGCCCAGCGTTTCTCATGATGTACTCTGCATAGAAGTTAAATAAGCAGGGTGACAATATACAGCCTTGACGTACTCCTTTTCCTATTTGGAACCAGTCTGTTGTTCATGTCCAGTTCTAACTGTTGCTTCCTGACCTGCATATAGGTTTCTCAAGAGGCAGGTCAGGTGGTCTGGTATTCCCAACTCTTTCAGATTTTTCCACAGTTTCTTGTGATCCACACAGTCAAAGGCTTTGGCATAGTTGATAGAGCAGAAATAGATGTTTTTCTGGAACTCTCTTGCTTCTTTGATGATCCAGTGGATGTTGGCAATTTGATCTCTGGTTCCTCTGCCTTTTCTAAAACCAGCTTGAATATCAGGAAGTTCACAGTTCACGTATTGCTGAAGCCTGGCTTTGAGAATTTTGAGCATTACTTTACTAGTGTGTGAGATGAGTGTAATTGTGCAGTAGTTTGAGCATTCTTTGGCATTGCCTTTCTTTGGGATTGGAATGAAAACTGACCTTTTTCAGTCCTGTGGCCACTGCTGAGTTTTCCAAATTTGCTGGCATATTGAGTGCACCACTTTCACAGCATCATCTTTCAGGATTTGAAATAGCTCAACTGGAATTCCATCACCTCCACTAGCTTTGTTCATAGTAATGCCTTCTAAGGCCCAATTGACTTCACTTCCAGGATGTTTGGTTTAGGTGAGTGATCACACCATCATCATTATCTGGGTCGTGAAGATCTTTTTTGTACAGTTCTTCTGTGTATTCTTGCCACCTCTTCTTAACATCTTCTGCTTCTGTTAGGTCCATACCATTCCTGTCCTTTATTGAGCCCATCTTTGCATGAAATGTTCCCTTGGTATCTCTAGTTTTCTTGAAGAGATCTCTAGTCTTTTCCATTTTGTTGTTTTCCTCTATTTCTTTGCACTGATCACTGAGGAAGTCTTTCTTATCTCTCCTTGCTATTCTTTGGAACTCTGCATTCAAATGGGAATATCTTTACTTTTCTCCTTTGCTTTTCACTTCTGTTCTTTTCACAGCTATTTGTAAGGCCTCCTCAGACAGCCATTTGGTTTTTTTGCATTTCTTTTCCATGGGGATGGTCTTGCTCCTTGTCTCCTGTATAGTGTCACGAACCTCAGTCCATAGTTCATCAGGCACTCTATCTATCAGATCTAGGCCCTTAAATCTATTTCTCACTTCCACTGTACAATCATAAGGGATTTGATTTAGGTCATACCTGAATGGTCTAGTGGTTTCCCCTACTTTCTTCAATTTAAGTCTGATTTTGGTAATAAGGAGTCCATGATCTGAGCCACAGTCAGCTCCTGGTCTTGTTTTTGCTGACTGTATAGAGCTTCTCCAACTTTGGCTGCAAAGAATATAATCAATCTGAATTCGGTGTCGACCATCTGGTGATGTCCATGTGTAGAGTCTTCTCTTGTGTTGTTGGAAGAGGGTGTTTGCTATGACCAGTGCGTTCTCTTGGCAAAACTCTATTAGCCTTTGCCCTGCTTCATTCTGTACTCCAAGGCCAAATTTGCCTGTTACTCGAGGTGTTTCTTGACTTCCTACTTCTGCATTCCAGTCCCCTATATGAAAAGGACATCTTTTTTGGGTGTTAGTTCTAAAAGGTCTTGTAGGTCTTCATAGAACCATTCGATTTCAGCTTCTTCAGCATTACTGGTTGGAGCATAGACTTGGATTCCTGTGATACTGAATGGTTTGCCTTGGAAACAAACAGAGATCATTCTGTCATTTTTGAGATTGCATCCAAGTACTGCATTTCAGACTCTTTTGTTGACCATGATGGCTACTCCATTTCTTCTAAGGGATTCCTGCCCACAGTAGTAGATATAATGGTCATCTGAGTTAAATTCACCCATTCCAGTCCATTTTAGTTCGCTGATTCCTAGAATGTCCATGTTCACTCTTGCCATTTCCCGTTTGACCACTTCCAATTTGCCTTGATTCATGGACCTGACATTCCAGGTTCCTGTGCAATATTGCTCTTTACAGGACTGGACCTTGCTTCTATCACCACAGTCACATCCACAACTGGGTATTGTTCTTCCCTCAAACAAAAATCTCCTGTTGGATTCTTTCTGTAGGGATCCTTTAAAGGTGATGGGCTTCCCAAGTGGCACTAGTAGTAAAGAACCTGCTTGCCAATGCAGAAGACAGATGTAAGAATGATTTTGGGTTGGGAAGATCCCCTGGAGGAGTGCATGGCAACCCAGTCCAGTATTCTTGCCTTAAGAATCCCATGGACAGAGAAGCTTAGTGGGCTACAGTCCATAGTGTTGCAAAGAGTCAGACTTAACTGAAGTGATTTAGCATGCATGCACATATTAAAGGTGATGCACTCTTCGAGGTCAATCTGCTCAGCCTCCGATTGATTTTACGATTATGAACCTCTTCATTCAAGTTTCAAGAGTAAAAGTAAACTCTTCCTTTGTATTTCTCAAACTGCTTCCAATGTAGCTAGAGATTTCTCTCTCCCCCCTGATAATCCTTTTCATTCCCTACTAGTGGTAGAGAATTTTTTTAACATTCAGTTCCATTTCAGCCCAGGTGATCTAGATTTGAAACCTACAGACCTACAGGCTAGTAGCTTCTAAATTTTATCTTGCATCATAATCCCTTGAGGTCTTGGTCGGCTCTATCTTGTTTCCAATTCAGTAAGTTTGGGGTAAAGCCCAAGAATCTGCATTTCTAATCAATTCCCAGGTGATGCTGACACTGCTGGTCTTGTGTTGATCTCATGGTGATCTACTGATATAGATAAAATGTGTATACATATATGTGAACTGGTTAAATGCAGCTCCCCTAATCCAACAGTTTAGCTATAGTAAGTAGCAGCCTTGGTGTGTCCAGTTACTGAAGACTGCAGTAAACACGGTGCACAGTTTTAGACTAGCTGAGTCCCTACAGCAAGCCCAGCAGTGTGTATGGTGCTTATACGAAATATAAGCAGCATGCGCCTCAGTGGTGAGAAGGTGGTTGTGTTGCTTTCCTAACTTAACCTTGTAAGAGACTGAGATTTTAGGACATTTGCCTCCCCATAACTGGAACTGAAGGCATTTTCTGTCTCTAGCAAGAAGAGAAAAGGCAAAGTAAGGGGATTTGCTACCCCTTTTCTGATTAAATGTATGGGCTTGTCATCTAGGTGCTTGTTTCATATATACAAAATCCTTTTACATTTCTATTTGATTTCTGGATTCAATTTGTCTGCAGGTGTCCTTCTCCCCAGACAGGTGTGCATGGCACAACTGGACACATGGTCTCCTATTTTTAGACTATCAGTGGTGTTACTCAAGGTTTGGTATATTTGAACTTCTTTTAGCCATTATCATAGGAGATCTACATGTTATCTTCTCACAAGGGATTTTACTTTTGAATTCTCCATTTCCATTTAGAAGATGAACACTGTATATTGTAATGTAAATACAGTCCCTGGGCCAGCACTACCTACAAACGTTACAGAAATGCGAATTCACTTGTTCCATCCCAGACACTGAACATTGCATTAGGAAACAAGAGTGGAGCCTAAGCCACATCTGAACGAGCTCTCTAGATGATTCCAGTGTGAGAAACACTGTTGTGGTGAAATGACAAAGCTAACTACTCCTGAGACATTCCTGGGACAGGAGAGATAATACTTCATACTTGGATTAAAGTACTTTGACCTCACTTGAAAGTACATTGTCACATTTGTGGAAGCACACCTTATATTCTAGATTGTGCTTTTGAAAGTATAAAAAAGAAACGGTCATTTGAAGAGAAATACTATCCCGAAAAGCAGAGACAAATGACAATATACATTGGGTATATAAAACCAATGAGAAAATTCATTTCTGAGAAGTGATCCAAAATGTTTATTTTGCCCACTGAACTGATGTACTTTTTCTACACAGTAATGATATTTGTAATAGTCCATTTCTTCCATTTCTAACTTGGTTGTCAAGGAGTTTTAGCCAATGTCTTACATCATATGAGTAAGTTTCCCCTTAGGAAAATTAGCCTAGATTTTCTAATATAATTATTCTCCCCAATTTATAATCAAATTATCTCTTCTTATAAAAACTGATTTTACAGAAGTATGTGACTTTAAAGAGCTACAAAATATCCTTGGGAAAGGGTATAGAGAAAGAGAGTCAAGTTCTTGAAGCAGCAAGGCTGGTGCACAGCATATGGTCAAAACGCATCTAAACACGCCCTTCATCCAGCTCTCTGATGCCTCTCCAACTTCCTCTCCTACTGCTCTGCTTCTTGCTCACTTGGCTATGTAACCACACTGGCCTGTTTGTCAAAATACTCAAGCGCACCTGCACCTCAAGGCCTTTGCTTACGTGGCTCCACCTACCTGGACATGCTCTTCTCTCAAACACCTGCGGTTTTTTGTCTTCCCTTTCTTTCAGTTTTGGCTCAAATGTTACCTTCTCAGTGAAGCCTTCTCTGACTAGCTCACCCTCCTTCCTTGCTCTGTTTTTTTCCACAGTAACTATTATCTTCTAAAATAGTGTAACTGCTTATTTTCCATCTTCCTCTTCCCTGAAAGTAACCTCCACAAGGCAGGTCTTATCTTTGCTTGTTGGCTTCTGAGAGTATTCCTACCCCATACGGCTGTTTGGCATGGAAGTGCTACCAAGAATTTGTCACATGACTGAAACAAAGTCTGCAGGACTCAACATCTATTTATAAAGTTTTCTTAAAAGTCTAGATGACAGTCAATATTTTTCCTCCACAATATACATGTATCGCAATTATTCATATTTACTCTTTCCTTTTAAAAACAGCAAGCAAATGTCTATGTGCCAGGCACCATTAATGGCTGAGAACAAAGATGAAAAAGACTCTGTCCTTTCATGAAGCTCATAGTAGAGTAAAATAAACAGATTAAAAATAATTTAAAACCAAAAAAACGAGGTATGTATAGGATCTGGAACATTGAAAATACTAAGATTTAGCTCCCCTCCTCTGGCTTTTTACTGGTTACAGTAAAGGAAGTACTAGACATTAGAGGTACTGTCTAAAAATGAGATGGGCAGGACTCATTAAATTTCAGACATAGATGAGATTATACAACTCTTACACAGATTATGCAACAAGGTTAGTCTTGATCTGTAGGTTGATAAATGGCCCAGATGACCTCATGATATCTTCTGAAAAGCATTATGCAGACCTTAGGAGCATTCTAAAGTACTGATAATTCTGACATTTCAACAACTATGAATTTTAATGAAAAATTAAAATTTAGAGTAACAAATAACATTACATATTCATTAAAACACTTACTAGCCCATACTTACCAACCGTCTCTTCCATGGCAAATACATTTTGTATAGCACTTCTATAAATTCCTTGACACTTTCTCCTTTTTTGATAATAGGAACGGGGTCCACAGGTGGATTAGATTCACACGAAAGTCAGTATTCCTGGAATCTGTTAGGACAGATGTGGCATGATTACAGAGGTGTATGGTACTTTTTCCTTCTTTCCAATGGTTGTAGGAGGTCCTCCAAAATCCACCTCATTTATTTCTCCCTTACTGATCCCAGAATAAAAAATGTTTATGGTTAACTGGGTAAATTAATCCAAAATTTTGCTTTAATATATTCTAAGAAGAAACAATCCTATTAATTATCATGAAGAGATTCTTTGGAAATACTACTTATCAACATTTATCAAATGAGCCCAGCAGAAACTATATTCTAAAGTAGATTAGTATTTTTAAAAGTCATAAGTGATAAATACAATTTCTTCAATGTAATGTTTGTTCTGCATCAATCCATTAAGCTCAATGAATTGTTCAAGGCACTTTATACAGATATATGTCATTTACCTGAAAAACGGGGCCTGAAAGGTAAATCTGACCAATGTCACACAATTATAAAGTGGTGTAGCTGAGGTTTTAATCTAGATCTGACTAAATCCAAAGTTCCTTCCACACTGTCAAGTTCTGCAAAAGCATTCTACGGATCCCACAAAATTTTGATTCATATCGTTTTCTAAAAATGCTTTCCTCATATTTAAAAAAACAATACACTTAGACACAGAGGGAATTGTAAAACATTGGAGAGAACTTACATACTAAGTTATATTGTTGTTATCTCATTTTTGTGTGGAGCTTCTTATGCTACTTGGTCTTGATTTTCTTTAGCTCCGAACGTATTCACATACACTAGTGTATTGCTAGAACACTTTTAGCACATTTATTATAAAAGCAAGTACAGGCAAGGTGTATCTATTATACAGTAACCAGTTAGAGTCACGCTGCTGCCACGCGTATCTTATAGAGACCTGTTGTATGTTTTGAGTACAAGTGTCCTTCAGTGTCTGTGGGGGATTGGCTCCAGGATCACCATGGATACCAAAATCTGTGGATACTCAAGTTCCTCAAATAGTACATAGTACAGCTGGCCCTCTGCATCTGATGCAGAGGGCCAATCGTACTTTCTTCCGGGTGGGGTCATTTCTGAATTAATGTGAATACAAATTTTATCCGCTGTACATATTGGTATTCCACATGTTTACACTGAGGGAGAAAAATCTGCTGCTAAAACCATAGCACTACCAATGCTGCCTGTCTAGAAAGATTCCGGATTTAAGTTCCCATCACCAATTTAAAAATCTATTTTTTTAAGGCTACAAAAGATCTTTTGCACATATACGAAAATCTTTTTACAAATTTATGATGGTCTACTAGGCATAGTTAGAATTTGCACGAGGAAATCAACCAGTTGCTTAAGCATTAAAAGCATTAAATCTTTTAAGAATCTCAGTATAGGGTAAATAGTTAAGTAAAATCCTAAGGAGAAAAAAATTTAATGGGTGTGGGATCAAGAATGTGGGATTAGAGAAAGCATGTATTAGAAAAAAAAAAAAAAACCCAAGAAACACCATCTCAACATGTAAAACTATAAAACTAAGCAATACAGAGGGGAAAGTCCTAGATGAGGAATTTGGGAAAAAACGATAACCACCACTAAATTTAGGTAAGAGATTAGCTTTGTACTAGGCTTGGAATGTTGACCCAGTTAGTAATCTGTACATCTCAGCTTTCTCACCGATAGCCACCCAGCCTGTTGTTTAAAGATCAAACTAGATAGCCTACTGAAACAGATCTGTATCAAAACAAACCTGTAAGAGTAATTTGAGTGTGGGGAAGGGAAGAGAAGGTAAATCCTTCTCTTTTCCACTTCCATTCTCATTAGACCTGTAAGACAAAACACAGGCCCTACAAACTGAATATTATCCAGGACAAAATCTAAGATTGCTCATTTCTTTTCACATTTCCCTTTTCCTCATCAGCTTTTTAAAATTAATTAAAAGACAGTTAATGTATGTAACCTGTATGTTTATTGAAATTTAAGCAATGACAAGCTGGGACAACCTGGCTCAAAAATGCCTATTTCTAATAAACTTTAGAAAACTTGTAATAAAGTTTTAAGTTACAGTAGTAAGAATTATGTCATTATAGAATTTTAAACTTCTGCTCCTATGTTTTTAAATTTATTACTTTGTAATCTGATCATCTGGTGGGCTTGGAACAGCAACATGACACCAGAGAAAGCACTCTGTTGTTTCATAGCACATAACCCCAGAGACCCTTTCTAAAATGAAAGTCAAGAAACGTCCTTAGCTACTTAAAGATACTTAATAGGAAAATAAAGTACTTCATTCTACACCCAACCCTTTTTGGACATCTCTCATATGCACTCCCTGACACAGAGACCACCCACAGAGTAAAATATGGAACATCACAGAAAAGACTGCTTATCAGTCAGGTTTCATCTTTGCAACCAAAGGTTTTCTCTAGCAAGATATGGCAAATGGATTGTTAAAAACTGGTCAGAGAGTTAGTTCTGTATTCTGCTTATAATGACAAACTGGAGGACAACCCACAAGGCTGTTATTTCTTATGGGAAATACAGTGTACTAGTTTGGAAACAATTTGACCTCTGGATATTTGATTCTTACACCATTCACTGAGTGCTGACACTGGGAGCCGTGATTGTTTCAGCTTTGCTGAGAAAGACTAAGTGGTAACAGAAGGGGACGACAGAGATGAGACGGTTGGATGGCATCACTGACTTGATGGACATGGGTTTGAGCAAGCTTCGGGAGTTGGTGATGGACAGGGAAGCCTGGTGTACTGCAGTCCATGGGGTCACAGAGTCGGACATGACTAAGCAACTGAACTAATAAACCCTTAAGCAAAAGAATAAAGCAGCCTACTGAATTAGTGAATGTCTACTTTACTTTTGATATGAATACTCTCCTAGATAGTTCTATAGCTGTTTTGCTTTTGGTTTGACATATTTGCATGTGAAATTCTTTTCTGTATGCAAGAAAAACAACAGGAATAGCTATCATTCTGTAAGCATGCACAGGGAAAGTACTGGTTGTGGAAACAAGAGAATTCAAGTCTTGCTGTATTAATTTGTTAAACATAGGCTTTACCATTGCAAGTCTTCTACCAAAGTTCCCAAAGCAGAGATGTCTCTTATCTACTTACAGATGTATAGTTTGGGGTTGAATTTAGGACAGTTCTAGTTTGGAGAATGATCTACTACTTTACATTTCACTGGAATATTATCTTTATATGTATTCCCAAGTCTATCTCTGCAATTAAGAAAAAGCACAGGTTTAATTTAGAAGCCACAAAATACTTAGGTAAATGAAGTCTTATGCTTACAAAGCTACTATCTTGAAACTCACTTTCATCATTATTCTTTACCCACTTATAAAAAAACTAGTTCTCAGATTCTGCACACAGATAGCTTTATGTAAAATATATAAACATTTGTTCAAATTGATACACAGATTGCATAAATATGGCAATTAAGCTTAAATTTACAGATGTGCATGTACAATGTTGTGCAAGTTATCACAATATTACAATTTCAAAAATTATTCCAATGGAATCCAAGTAAAGCAGTTAGTGAAGATACCCATGCAGAATTTAAATACCAGAACAAAGTTTTAAATGTCTTCAGTAAAAGTTCACACATTTAAAATAGTTTTATTCATTTTATTTGTATATGTCAAAATACATTTTTATTTCCAAAATAGTGGGTTTTGCAACTAGTTTCATGCAGAAACAAGGTCTGCTCAATACTACCAATAAAATCAATATAGCACAGTAGCTGTTCAGTTTTAGATACAAAGAATAAATAACCTAAATACAAAACACTAAAATATTAGAAACACGTATTTAATCATTCTTCACAGGCATCCAAACTTCACAAATATAATCCTTAGCATGCCTAACTGTTGTGCAACCAGAATATGTTGCAGTCACTCAAACTGATCAATTATCTGTATGTTTTACGTCCACGTAAGACCATGGAAATTCTCTATATTCAGACCCACCATTCATACAGTTCAAATGTAACCAAAAATAAAATTCCCACAACTATCCTTGTACCTTTAAAAATCAAGAATCCTGAGCTTGGTAGTAAGAGCATAACCTTATATCTTCATAAAACCAATCAAGAGAGGACTTAAAATCCTGCTTACCAAAACACCCTTTCCCAACCCCAACGTAATTGAAAATAGGCAGTAGAACACAATGACCTTTTAAAATGAAGGGGTACAAATTCACATTTAATATAGTATACAATACAATCAATAATACAATTAGCTACTATAAGCTCTACAATGTACAATTTATTCAAATGGCTGAACTGTTCAGTGGTTAAGGAGACAGTTATGTGCCAGAAAGATAATAGTACTTTTTGCATGGTTTAATGAAAATATAAAAGCTATTTGTCCAAATAAATGCCATCTTCACTATTTACTTGGTTTTGCTTTTCTTTTTTAAAAAAGGCCACTGAAATGTATAAAATGGTCTGAACATGATGATGGTATCAAAGTCAATGCCTCTTCACATGGCAATAACAGTGCATTTAACACGAACTCACGGGTTAAGTCTGCAAATGATTTCATAGCATTACTTTGGCTAGCACAACAGTTTTAGACAGCACTCAGATAAATATAGGTACGTGAAATGTGAAGCAATTATCTTATGCAACTTTAATTATGGTTGAATACTATCAAATGAAAACTGCAAATAAAAGTAAAAGCATTTTACAGTAGAAAACTTTTGTAAAGATAGGGCTCCACATAATGTGTTAATTTAAGTCTTTATATCACTTTGTTAGTAAGTTTTGTTCTTAACACTATTATGGAGTAGCCTACTTTGCATTAACAGACATTTGAAATAATAGTCAGGCATGCCATGTGGTGGTCTAAAAATCAAACAATACACTTATTTATATATACAGCATCACTCAGTACCTGCTAAAATGAATGTGAAGATTACAGAACCTAACATCTTATACTACAATAATAAAAAACAAACAAAAACAAAAAAGTGACCAATGAAGGCAGAAAATAGGACTTAAAAGAATCTAATCTCAATTGACTTTAAAGCATTCATAAAAAGAATAAATGCATATTGCACAAACAGTGAAAGCAAATGTTCCACCAAGCAATTCAGTTCCAGGTGGGGGGGCAACAGCATTAGCCTAATATATGACAATGATTGCAGAGGAGCAAGCGTTCCTTTCTGTAAGTGAGAAAGCTGTGAGACGACAGAAAGTCTGCCACATGAAGAGTTAGAAGGAAAAGATACAAACCCAAACTTAGATGTAAAGCAAAAAACAAAACAAAATAAAATAAAATTAAATATTGAAAAATTGGAAACTGTGGCACATCAAAAAAATGCTGAATAACTGTCTTCTGTGAGAGCTGAGTTTTTGTTGACACAAAAGTATTTATGTACAACTAAGGCTTACTGGTTAAATATCTGAGGCATATCTGGCCTTGAACACTTTCCTTATATGCTGGAGCTGTAAACAAGTTTTCTCAGTCATAAAAAAAATTCTTCTCAGCAGCTGCATTAACATGAAACAATGGTCTTGATACAAGAAAAAAAAAAAGAAAGAAAATTAAACAAAACTCCTAGATAAAGAGGGCATTTGGCAGGATATCCAAAAATGACAGTCTCCAAGGATTCTTCCCAGGTTTCCAGTGACGGTCAATTATGGTCCACTGGGTAACTAATATGTGCAATTCCATTACTTGCTGCTTTTTTTTATTTGGAAAGTTTGCTTATAACTCTGATCAAGGCCCCATTTTCATCTTTTAGCCTCTGGTTGTCTGCTTTCAGGTCTGGTAACATCTGTGAGAGGAAAAATAGAAGAAAAAGTTTGAATTCAATAATAAGATTCAGTGTTCCTCTTTAAATGTTATGTTTTACCACAAGACACATGAACAAGCTTTGTCAGTTATAGATACTTCTAAGGACTAAAACATATATCAGGAAGAAAGAGGCCCCTCCCCACAATTTGTGAAGCTAATTAGTTTAATAAATGATGAAATGAAACGTTTATTCTCCCGAAGTTATCAACTGAAATGTACTAGATCACTTGCCATCATGACTCACAAGCATACCATATTAGAGCAGCCAAGGAAAGGAAGACTGGTTTTATGTTAGGACAGGCTCTTAACGGGAACTCCTTTAAGAGTTTCTGTTAGCCTCAATTAAGGCCTTTGGCTTTGTTTCGTCAGACCTCAATCCACACTGTTACGCCACAAGAAAACCTGACTATTTAGGGAAGTTTTGAGGGAGTCAGACTTGTTTTAAATTATTAAAATTCCTTAAATGATTTACCTTGTATTAAGTTTAAATGCCTGGTACAAAATGTCTGATCCAAGATAGGTGCTCAATTAAATGATAATAAAGCAATTTCTACTCTCATTAGACTAAAATAATTTACAAGCCAAAGTAATAAGTCTGAATTTCTTCAAATATCCAAGCATAGAAAATACTACTAGTGTTTGGAGTAAATAAAAAAACACACCCTTACACCCTGAAAACGTATCAAATTTTTTTTTATAGACAAGTGAAGGAGGGGGTGGAAATACTGTAAGTTAATTGGGTTTTCTACTAAGAATGATTTAAATGACATGTTCTCTGCCAGATTTAATAGGAAATGGAATAGCTTATATTTGGACATTAAAACATACTTTCCAAGATAATTAGGTCTCTTTCCTCAGCTTTCAAAATGTACTAGGTTATCAATTTAGATAAAAGTAAAACTACTTCCAAAACTATCTTATGCAAAATCTTCACGAGAAGTTTAATTTTATGTGGAACCAATCAATTCTTAACCTGTGCTCTGAATGTATGGATATAAAATATAGTAATCTGAAGTTTATCTATTAGGATAAACTTCAGATTACTATATTTTATGATACCTCTAGAATAGAGAACTGAGTAATATTAATCAGGATGGTTCTGACTGAAATGACATTATTTTGAAAAGCAGATTATACAATATAGTAATCTGAAGTTTATTAGGATACCTCTAGAATAGAGAACTGAGTAATATTAATTAAGATGGTTCTGACTTAAATGACATTATTTTGAAAAGCAGATAATTTATGTTTAATCTTCAGCTTCTACATATATTAATTATATATAAAATACACGTTACACTGTTTGTTTTCCATTTTCTAGTAAAGAATTAAAGTCATATTTTTAAGTGCTAAAAAATTTTAAGAGCCAAAAATTTACACAAGCTTTGTAAAAGTACAGATAAGTCTTTATCTAAATGCTGAGATCATTCCCTTAGTTTACCGCAGTTTATCAGTCACAATACACAATTAGTGACACTTTCTAACATTCTGAGAAGCCATGCACAATTAAACAGTTACATGACAAGTTCCAGACACAATGGCATTAATTTGTAAAAGTGAGCTCAAGACACGCTTACTAATACAAGAACACCTGCCTGGCTCTACTAAGAAGAAATGATGAAACTATAAATTATAGATTCACAGACTGCAGTTGCCTACAGAACCCTGAGCGCTTGGCTACCACTCTTGTCAAGGCCCTATTCTCAGTCAGCAGTCGCTCATTTAACTCTCTCAGAGTTTGAATTTGCTTTATTTGGTGCAGATTCTGCAGGAATCAGAACATAAAGAAATAGAAAATAAAAAAATAAGAAAGTGGAAGAGTACAATGAAAATATAAGAATCACAGGCAACAAATATAAGAAGAAAAAATTAAGAGTCTTAAGAGAATATTCCATGAAATTTATATAAGTAAACAGTGCAGTTCTAAAATTCCTTAGCAAACGAAATACACAAACAAAATCCAAAAACATTTTCTCCAAAGCTATTCAATAATGTTCCAATAAGAAACCAAATAATTCAATAGAAAAACATTTAAATCTTAAAATTCTAATTCTATGGGCATAATATCCTTTGTATTAGTTCATTAATTTATAATATTATTTTATACAAGCCAGTGTAATAAGAGGTAATCAATTAATTATATTATGCTTTTCTACCTGCAAAGAATGTACCTTCCAATATTCAAAACCAGTCTATTTTCACAGGTGATGCAGAGTTCAGTAAGCTGTACCTCTGTCCACTACTCTAACGTCCTTCATTTTCAAAGAACATTTTTGCATGATCCCCATTCACCATCTTCTCCCCAGGGAACAGAATATTTGAAATGTAAAGAATAATGATACATTCCAAATCTTGGTCAATATCATCTTATTTATTCTATACTTGAACATCAAAAGTGCCATAAAAACAGATTAACAGAAGAATTTGAGTTTTAAATACTTTTCTAGCTCACCTAAAACCTGACTTTAGGAAGAAATAGAAGCACAAGACATAGGTAACTCACAAAGTGCATGAGCAACTCTGGGAACGATGCATGAACACAATGTCTATGCTAGCACTGTGAAAGCTGAGTTTACACCGCAGCACTGTTTACTTACTTTCAGCTCTTCTTCCATTTCAGATATTCTTCTTTCTAGAGCTCTTCGTTCCTAGATGAATTTACGGTATTAATGTTATTGATATAATTACTATACTCTTAAATTTTCTTCTAAATTGTGAAACAGTGACACTTTAGGATAAACAATCAAATCAGGAGCAGTGTAGAAAAAGATGTGATGCCAGTGATGTGTAAAGAGCTCTCCAAAATTTGAGAGAAATAAGTATGAAGATCATTACTTTATTACTTCCTATAAGCTCTTTCTTTAAAGCTTTGACCTTCTGGTAAATGCCACATAACATGTTCAAACTGTTTTTAGTTTACATAAAACTAGGGATAGAGTAAACTGCTACTCAAGACTGAAGATTGCACAGAAAAGAAAAAAAAAAAAACTCACACAGAGATGCAATTACTCTACAGTGATAAGAAGCAGAAAAAGCAAGAAGCAAACGTGACTCAAGTATGTGTATTTTAAAATTTCAAAACAGTCTAAAAGATGGTTATCCCTCCACCCACGTCTACTAGTCATCATTTGTCCAGTCGACTTTAGAGCTTTGTATTTAGTTTTATACTCTGTGTAGCATTAATGCAGTGAATCTAATAAAGAAGCAACTGTAGCATTTATTTTAAACCACTTCGTTTCAAAGAGTGACAGGCAAAGGCAACATACAGTATATTACTGCAGTGTGCACTTTTATCCTCCCTTAAACAGTAAGCATTCTAGGGTGTTATGCAAGAAGCAAGCAGCAGTAATTAATGTGCTTAAAACTTTGGTTAGGTCATACCGCCGAGAAGATACTGACTCTTGCCGGTCACCTTTCAGATACAAACCATTTAAATTTAGTTTAATCACAGTGACACTATTTCCAAGACATTCTTTCCCAGATTAATAATCAATGCTGATACTTAGTAAAGCAGTACATTTACTGTAAATGTTAACATTTTTAGGGTATGTGATTTTAAAAACAGATGGAATCCTATTCATAGGCTTATAAGTATTGTGTTTTTCTATTATATTAGCATGTTTAAACATTATTAGGAAGACAAAAATGTTATTTTTGATAAAAAGAACTTTCTCCTAGTTAACAGTACAGCCACAACTCATTCATAAACTACCGCACTTCTCAAAATACCAGGACACGTAATATTTGATCCTCATAACTTTGTGCAACATCAGCAATAGAAAATTTCCTCCAGCTGCAGGGAACACCCTCTTCAGCCTTAATTTTATTATGTGTCTTCAAGATTTTAACTAATTAGTGGTAAAGCAAGACAAGAACACTATATTGAATTGTCAAACTGCCAACTGTAATGTTGCAGGCAATTTCTCATATCTGAGAAACTTGTTACCATTTAAAAATATGGTTAAGAGAAAAAAATGGATATAAAGTACTTAACTCAGTGCCTGCCTGGTATGTGACAGTGCTAAATGAAAGTTAGCAGTTATTATCAGTACTATGACGACCAACGTCTGTTAAACTGAGAGTAGACTGACTGCTTTGTAATTTATCTGCATTTGACAGGCAGAAAGAGAAGAAGGTCAGGTGGGAATGTCAGAATATGAACATGGGTATATTATTTAAATGCATAAGCCTAGATGAAAAATATCACTTATCTCTGCATGATACGGAGATTTTACTTTCATCTTTTGCTAAAATTTTTGTAATAAACACATTTTCACAAAAAATTAGATATTCTTTAAAAATGTGACTATCTCAGAAACAAATAATATTTTAAGTATATGGTAATCCATGTCTTTCACCCCAACTATTAGTATGGATAAAGGAGAACTGAAAACATTTCTTTACTATTTCTACATATCTTGGATATAAAATTCCATAAGTTATACTGTGATGTATAACATTACATTTAATATAATTGATGCTAAAATTTAGCAATTACAAGTTAGATCAATAGGTTTTTAAAAAGCCTAGAACAATGATTTCTAAAACCTGATGAAATCATAATAAAACTAGTAGTTACTACACATTACAATTTAGTAAATGACATAGATAACTTTTTGTCTATGATTCTGCATTTATATCACTTTTCTCCTTTTTAGGGGGATTAAAAAGGTAAGTTGGCTATTTTTGAAATGGAATGGAAGAAAATATACCAAGTACTCTTGACTCTCTTTGATCTAGAGATCACAGCTCCACAGTATGTAACTTCTTCTGTGGCTGAAACCTTGAAAATCTAGCCACTGTTCAGTAGTGTTACAGGTACTCTTTAAGCATTTTTCCATTTACTTTTGATCATTTATATACATCTTCAACTGTTCAGACTAAACTTGTGGAGTTATTCCTATGCCCACTGCCAGATCCCTGAGCAATAATAGTAATAGTAAAGGGAGAAAAATACAAATGAATATATCATAGCCAGACAAGAAATTGTAGAAAGACATAAAATGGTAAAAGGATTTTCTTATACTAATTTTTTGATTTAAAAGAGCCTACTTAAGTTAAATATCTAAACTCAAAATTAAGTATTATTCAAAACTTTGGTCTCCATACCTTTAAAACTTTAATAATGGAAGTATTTTATTTTTGCAAAGAATTAAACCAAATGTATATATGATTAATGTGTTTTAAGTATATCAACACAGACAATCAGAGAGAGATAAATGGCATTTAAAAAATATCAGATTCATTACCACAGTGTGTATGTTTCAGAATTAAGATATGTTTTTTGGTCCATTAAAAGAATAACCCATTAAATTAAATTTTATTTAACAAGGTAATTTTACCCTGTAAGACTCTATAAAGAGAATAAGCTAGAAAACATTCATAATCAAATTAATAAATATCAATTTAAACTAATTAAAACTATCGCCCATAAAAACAAAACTAAAGAAAACCTATTATTGCTTATACAAAAAATAAAGGGGGAAAATGATTCATTAAGATCAACACTTACCCTTTTTTCCATTTCTAATAGTGACCTATCAGCGAATCTTTCTTGTCTCTGTAAGGAGGTAAGAAACATAAAGAGATGTAAGTGCAATAAAGATGGGGAAGGGGAGAGGATCATAGTAACTGTGTCTGTGTGTGTGTGCATGTGTGTGTGCGCGGGTGTCTGACTCCTTATGCCCCCATGGACTGTAGCCTGCCATGCTCCTCTGCTCTTGTAATGCTATTCAGGAGGAGTAATAATACAGTGTGAGTAAAGGTAAGAGAAAACAGAATCTGTACCGAAATTAAAACAAATATTTATTAGAGGAATGCTTAGACATCCTCTATGTATCATTTTGCCTCAAGTCTTCACAGTTAAGCCGGGAGCAAGGATGGTTGACTACTGGGCACAAAGCCAAAAACACCCCCGTCTTCCCTCCCATGCGCAAACTCTCTGTCTACACACAGTGAAGAGAGGCTAGCCCGCACGCTCAGATTCCAGGACCCTGACTGAAATGTAGATTGGACCAGACTGTGTGCCTCTGCACCCATGCAATCTGACCTGTAAACTGGCCTCTTCCCCTTTCATGGCTCTCTTAGTCTTGCTAGCTCTTTCTCTAAAGTTTTCTTTTCTATTCATCCATTTCTTATAAGAAATCCCAGCTACATAGCTTTTCTTTTCCTGGCAAACTCAGGTCTCATTTTTCTGTTTTCTGCTTCCTGTACTATAGAGTCAACTACAGAGATCTAGAGATGAAAAGGACCTTTGGGGCTTTAAGCCACATGTTGCACTCAAAACCAGGGAGCTGTGCACGTGGGTATTGGGCACAGGGACAGTAAAAAAGCAAGGGCTTAGTTTTTATTTACAATGACCTCTGTTCACACATTTCCCTTGGGATTCCTGTTCAATTTACTGAAAATGAATTCATCAAAAGGTTCATTCCCCCAGAGCCAATGTAGTGAATAACCAATTTTAAAAATTTACCAAGAACAGTTTTTGCTAACTACTAAACAAGAATGCTCTTTTATGGTCATTAACCACAAAACATCCTTTAAAAAACTATATATATATACACACACACACAAACAGTCCATCGTGATTAAGCACAACTCCATTAATTTGGCAATTCAAAAACATTTCTTGATATAATTTTCTCTTCTGTCAATCCTTTCAACATTCATATTTTTGTACCATCAGGGTTTGTAAAGCAGTTACTCTTTGATCCTTCTTGCAAAATTTCTTTTTTATAGTTATAGGATATAAATTAAGATCTAATCATGGCCATCTCCCCTTCATGGATCACAGCCTTCATGGTGAAGGGGCTTGTGTAACTCAATGAAGCTATGAACCATGCTGCACAGTGCCATTCAAGATGGACGGGTCACAGTGAAGAGTTCTGACAAAACATGGTCCACTGGAGAAGGGAATGGCAAACCACGCCCGTGTTCTTGCCGTGAGAATCTCACGAACAGTATGAAAAGACAAAAAAGATATGACACTAGAAGCTAAGACTCCATAGGCTGGAAGAGCGATTCCCAGGTGGCTCAGTGGTAAGGAATCCACTTGCCAGTGCCGGAGACGCTGGAGACATGGGTTTGACCCCTGGGTCTCCAAGAGCTCCTGGGGAAGGAAACGGCAACCCACTCTGATATTCTTGCCTGGAGAATCACACGAACAGAGGAGCCTGGTGGGCTACAATCTGTGGGGTCGCTAAGAGTTGGACTCGACTGAGCACTTACGTATGCACACAGGTCAGAAGATGTCCAATATGCTACTAGGGAAGAGCAGAGGGCAATTACTAATAGTTTAACTGACTATGTGAAAGCCTTTGACTGTGTGGATCACAAGCAGCTGTGGAAAATTCATTAAAAAAATGGGAATACCAGACTATCTTATCTGTCTCCCGAGAAACCGGAGAAGCCAGTCAAGCAACAGTTAGAACCAGACATGGAACAATGGACTGGCTGTAAATTGGGAATTTAAATTGTCACTTTGCTTATTTAACTTATATGCAGAGTACATCAAGCAAAATGCTGTGCTGGATGAGTAACAAGCTGGAATTAAGACTGCCAGAAGAAATATCAACAATGTTAGATATGCAGATGATAGTACTCTAATGGCAGAAAGTGAAGAGGATGAAGTGGAACTAAAGAGCCCCTTGATGGGGGTGAAAGAAAAGAGTGAAAAAACAGCTTAAAACTCAACATTCAAAAAACTAAAACCATGGCATTTGGTCTCATTACTTCATGGCAAATAGATGAGGAAAGTTGAACAGTGACAGATTTTATTTTCTTGGGCTCCAAAATAACTGAGGGTGGTGATTGCAGCCATGAAATCAAAAGACATTTGCTCCTTGGAAGGAAAGCTATGACAAATCTACACAGCGTATTAAAAAGCAGAGACATCACTTTGCTCACAAAGTCCATATAGTCAAAGCTACAGTTTTTATAGTACTCATGTATGGATGTGAGAGTTGGACCAGAAAGAAGGCTAAGTGCCAAAGAATTAATGCTTTTGTACTTGGTGTTGGAGAAGACTCCTCAGAGTCCCCTGGACAGCAAGAACATCAAACCAATCAATCATAAAGAAAAGCAAGCCTGAATAATCACTGGAAGGACTGATGTTGAAGCTGAAGCTCCAACACTTTGGGCACCTGACCCTAAGAGCCAACTCACTGGTGAAGATACACATACAAGAAAGACTGAAGGCAAAGGAGAAGAGGGCAGCACAGGATGAGATAGTTAGATAGCATCACAGACTCAATGGACATGAATCTGAGCAAACTCTGGGAGAGAGTGAAGGACAGAGGAGCCTGGCGTGCTGCAGTCCATGGGGTCTAAAGGTCATGACTCAACGACTAAACAACAACAACAATCATGGCGATCCAATCTGTTGTTTTAGTTACTGTTATACATTTTAAATTTTAGCTAAATAGCCTTTTGGCTGCACCAGGCAGCATGTGGTGTTTTAGCTCTCTGACCAGGGACTGAACCTGTGTCCACTGCAGTGGGAGAGCACAGTCCTAACCACTGCATTGACAGAGAAGTCCTCATGAGTTTTAGCAGGGGAGGGACCAACACCGCCCAGCTTATGGGATCTTAAGTTCCTCAACCAGGGATCAAACGCAGGCCCTTGGTAATACAAGCGCAGAGTTCTAACCGCTGGACCTCCAGGGAATTCTTAGTATGTTGTTTAAATGTTTTATGTTTTTTTTGTGCTTACTCTTTCTGGAAAAAGAAAAGTTAGGTATTCCAGTTGCTTATTATTAAAAATCAAATTCAGAATTATAAATGAGACTGTTTCTGCCAATTCTGATATACTTATGATGTCTTTAAATTTATATTTTAATTGCTAGAAAAACAAAACAAAGGCTAAATGTGCCACTTAAACAAGTGCAAGTGAACAGTAAAATGCTAAAAAGATTGAAAAATGTTAAAAAGACATTAAACAACAACTGAAAGAAATAAAAAATTGTTGGAACAGTGTCAAATACATATAAATTAATAAAATGTTAAATGGAAAATTAGCATTTTATTTTTTTTCATATAGGGACAGTTCAGCAATTTTATGATTCATGTGCTAATTTTTTAGGTTAAAAAAAAAACTTTAGCAGGATTCAACGATTCTACAGTCCTTGGCAGAAAACTATGAAAGAGACCATCTTTTTTGGTTATGTGTGCAGCTTATAGGATCTTAGCTTCCCAACCAGTGATTGAACCTGGGCCCATAGCAGTGCAAGTGTGGAGGCTCAACCACTGGACCACTAGGGAATTTCCAATTCTGTTTTTTCCTAGCTTACTAAACATATCAGCCAATGATTGTTGAATTTTATAAAAAAAAATTTTGTCCACAATCTACTATGTCAAGATTAATTCTTAGTAAGATGATTGTTTTCCTTGGAAAAATTCCACACAACTATCAAAACTTCTACTACTATATATATTCATAGTTATCAAAGAAATGCTTAAAAAAATACACAGATTCACAGTAGACTTAAATACTCAGGGTAAATAACTCAATAAAGTTGAACAAAAAGTTTAACATTCTGTCACTTTTATTTTTACATGTACCCCTAAATTTTTGAAATGACATTTACACTAGTTCCAACTAAGATATTAATTTTGAATATTTACTCAATATCTCATACTCTAATTCAGTGATTTATTTTTCTGACCACAGTCAATGGGAACAGAAATTGGTACTTGACCCAAAGGCAGCTTGCATGAGTTGTCCAGTGTCCTGTGAAATGGACACAAACATAACCATGGGCACTAACAAGACTGCTCCATGTTGATGGTAACTGGCTAATTCTATCAGTTCTCCTCTCATAGAGTTTCAATGAGAAACTTATAGGAAGAATTAGGGGGCAACAGAGTAGGCAGAAAAGCAGAGAAACATACAGAGAAGGCAGTAAGCAGGGTCACTATAATGACAGAATACTACAGCAGGGAACAATGGGTATTTTTATTTAGAAAATATTATGAGCAAATGTCTAGAACTAAAGCTATTTTCAGGGAACTAGTTATGATATTTTGTGGCAGCTCACTAAGCTATTAATGCAACCTAGAATAATGACATCCAGTTTACCATGAGACTTAAGTATAAGCCAACAAGTTTAAACTTGTATGACATTCCAAGTTTTTATGACACCTCACTAGGAAATGTGCTCTTGTTCTGTAGTAATTCTCTGTGTATCTTCATAGGAAACCTTCATTACCTGAGTCTTTAGTCAAAGAAAGGAATGTCTCATTTATAGAGCTGAAGATGCCATTCTAGATGAGTGCTTTCAAACTAGATTCTAAAAGTTTACTGTAGAAATGTGTTTATGCTAGAAAGTCTTATGCTTAACATTAAACAAGTTTACTTCAGGACTCCTTAGAGCCTTTAACATGTAAATCAGCTCTGCTAAATCTCCAAGGTACTGAATATACAGTATTTCTCAGTTACACGGGTCACAAAGCTCTTCTTTTTTTGTTTTGATGTGGAGCAGGAAAAGGAAGAGGAGGAAGAAGAGGAGACAGCACTTACTACTATTTCCCAGAACTAGTGCTTTATGGAAAAACAGCTTGGGAAACAATTCTTAGATCATACACATCCTAGACTGTATATACAACGCTAGGATGTGTATGATCTAAGGCCTAGTTCTGCTTGGCTATCCAAGTTTTCACTTCTGAAATGATCTCTGCCAGGCTGTTATCTTCTTTCAGAATTATTATTAAATCAGCTTTTTTTTTTAACTAAACAGTAAACATTCTTAATGAATAAAAATCATTATAAAAAATTTGCATGGCTTTAAGAAGACTCTGTAATTATTGCTGTTATTTGCTAGTTGTGTCTGATTGTTTTTGTGATCCCATGGACTGTAGCCTGCCAGGCCTCCCCTGCCCACGGGATTTCCCAGGCAAGAATACTGGAGTGGGTTGCCATTTTCTTCTCCAGGGGATCTTCCTGACCCAGGGATGGAACCTGCTTCTCCTGCACTGACAGGTGGATTCTCTACCTCTGAGCCACCTGGGAAGCCCAAGATTCTGTATAGATGCCTTTACTGCTTTCCTACATCTGGTATGCTGGAAATAAGCATTTAAAATCCTTCATGTACTACAACATAGATATTAAAAAGCTTAAAAATACTTCGACATTCCACCATAAAGCTATACTTCTATATTAGAAAAAATAAAAGTTACCAATAAGCTGTATTATCTTGATTCCTTATTAATAAATAAGCTATTATCAATAACCAAACTTAAATCCAGAACATGAGAGAAAACTACAATGTAACTTTTAGACAGAATAAATGACAACCATTACCTTTAGAGTAACAAAGAGAAGACATGTACAAACCTGGGTGGCTTTTTCCAACTGTAACTTAAGATCTGTCAGTTCCATATTTGTATCATGTAGCTGCGCTTTCAGCTTTTCATTTTCAGCTAGAATTTGTTCATAAAGCTATACAAATTAGGGGAGAAGAACAAATTACTTTTCTGCTTTCTTACTATTGTAAGATTTCCCAGTGATCACTTTGCAATATTAAAGCAGGAAGATTGATGTAACATATGAGCCATTAAATAAATACATTAAATATATTTAAATGCTTTGTGGTCTCAAGGCAGGAACTTTTGGTCATGCAGGGGTGTTTGTCCCACATAAATTCTTCAAAAACTAGTTCCAGTATTTAAAACTTATGACTAAACTAAAAACCATGACTTTTCAGTTTCCATTAAAGAAATTCAGTTATCTGATAAAGAGGGACCACATATCTATGCAGCGACCACAGCTGAGGTCATAAAGAGCCGCTCTTATCTTTATTTGGGGTCTGTGAGCTTTTCTGCCTATCATTCCCTCTTTAACTTCTGACACTGAGATAGAGCATCAGTGGCATTTATCATTATACTTGTATTATTTTTACTAAAGTTAAAAGGAAGGTGAACGATTTCTTGAATATTTTCTTAACACTTGAATCTACTAATTTTTCCCTCATCTCTAATATTACAACCACAGATGGCTACATTTATCTCTTACCTAGACATTTCCATTATTAGAATTGCTCTCTTGACCTACTCTAATCTACTTTATACAAAGCAGCAAGAGTTAAATTTTCAAAACAACAATCTCTACCAGCCAAACCAAAAAATTAATTACTTCAATACATCATGTACCCTCCCACCATCATGCTGGTCTATGTGCCTGCAATTCCATCTGAAACATCTTTTCTCCCATTTTGCCAGTTGACTACTAATTGTCTTTCTGTTCTTAGCTGAAGTTTTAGTTCTTTTGTTAAAAATTAATTTTTAAAAAAAATTAAAGGAGAAGAAAGTTTCTTACAGAATTATGTTAGTTTCTACCAAATATCAACATGAATCAGGCACAGTTATAAATGTCCCCTCCCTCCTGAATTTCCCTCCACATCCCTCCCCGTCCTACCCCTCTAGGTTGTCACAGAGCCCTGATTTGAGTTTCCTGAGCCACACAGCAAATTCCCGTTGGCTGTCTTATTTTACATAAGGCAATGTAAGCTTCCATGCTTCTCTCTCCATGTCCCACCCTCTCCTTCCACCCACCCCCCCGCTGAGTCCAGAAATCTGTTCTCTGTGTCTGTGTCTCCATTGCTGCCCTGCAAATAATTTCATCAGTGCCATCTTTCTAGACCCCAAATATATAAATGCTTAATATGAAATAACTGTTTTTCTCTTTCTGACTTATTTCACTTTGTATAATCGGCTCTAGGTTCATCCACCTCATTAAAACGAACTCAAATGCATTCCCTTTTATGGCTGAGTAATATTCCATTATATGTATGTACCACACGAAATCTACCCTCAGACCATGTCACTTCTTTGCTATACACTTTTATAAAATTGTGTCTTTACTTCAGGATTATGGTTTCAAATTTAGACATTATCCATTGATTTGTATGATTATATGATAAAGTTTGTCTGCCTACTCCATGGAAGGTATTCATCAGAGCAAGGACAGTATCTCCATCTCCACTGGCCACAAGTAGAACTTCACTACTGAGTACACTTCAGTGTTCAGTTCTTTACGGAATGAATGACTGAATCTTATTCCTAACATAAACTGACCTCTATCTTCCTTCTGTTGACTTTACTTTCTTAATGGGCAATTAAAATAGCTGCCAAGTATCTCGGACAAGTACAATTACTACAAACCTTCCTTTTCCTCCAACAAACTTCATTAGGTTTATTCAAAGTTTGTAATATGAAGAATCTTGATCTTAAGAATACTAGATTGCTTTGTTTCCAGGACTTATTTCTTAATTAGTTTCATCCTTAATAGCACTTGAGCTATCCTAAGTTTTCAGTTACCTAGGAAATACTATATTCTCCTAGGAAAAGACATATTCTTTGTTTGGCTGCTTCCTGTTAACAAATAAAGAAAAGATAGCTCTCTCTCTCACACACACACACACATGCACCCTACCCCCTACTCCAAATCTACTCAATGTCCCCTTTCAGCTCAACCACAGTACCACAGTACTGGCCTGAGAAACTTCAATGCTCAGGTAGTGCTGGTTACTTTCCCCATTCCTTTAAAAAGGCAAACAAACAGATATTTATAGTCTACTTACCATTAATTGCCAAAAACTGAAAACTTAAAGTCATTTAAGAAAGTGATTTAATTATGAGTTTCCAGGAGTAATATCCAAACACAGAAATCTCAACAAAGAGATTATTTTTAATTAAACATAACTGAATAACCCAAGTACCTTTTTAAAGTCAGTTGAATCATCCTTTTCTAGCCTGCTACTGTAAGGTTTTCTTTCTTCTGAGTAACTGTATGATCCAGAGCGACCCAGCAAGGAATCATACCGATCACTAGCTGCTGTAGAACTGACTTCATATCTTCAAAAGATGAGTTTGAGTCAAAATCTTTATTATAGGCTTTCACAACTTACATTAACATGCATCCTAGTATTTTAAGTAGATATCCCAAAATAGTAGATAATATTCTCCTTTATTGGTTATCTAATCAACTTTCATGATATGTAATAAATAAATGGGAAGTTATTTTTAATACTAACTTCCATTGTTTGAGAAGGAGGTTCAAAAATCTCTATATCTGAAAGTCAAAACTGGTTTTACATCATGATAAATTATTTCAACAATTGTAAATCATATATATTTTTTCACATTTTAACATCTCTGAAATCAGAACAGGGCTTACAACTGATGTGTATGACAGTTTAATTGGCAGTTCTTTTCCTTTAAGTGGCATATGAATGTATTTTAAAATTAGTAACATTGTAGATGATGAACTAACTAGAGTCTTTCCAGAGTAATAAACAGACAGTACTATACCATTTTATATAGGGGATTTGCACATCTGTGGATTTTGAAATCCACTGAGTTGGGTGGGTGGGGTAAATTCCTGGAACCAAATCCTCAGAGATACTGAGAGATAACAGAAATAGGTTTGTCCTAAAGAAGAAGAACATTATCTCTTTTGAAGATGAGGATCTTAATATTATCTGGTTCTGAATTTGGTTTTTGTCTGATAAATGCTAATGCCTCTACATTTCAATTCAAAAGAATCATTAGAATATAAAAATTTGTTCTTGGTTTTACAAGGCTTTGGTTAACATTATTGCTAAGAGAAGAGGAACAGAAATTAGATTCAAGTATTAATATATTGGGGAAGGTTCTCTGAAAAACTGAACAATTTGAGCTAGATGACACTTTTTAAAAGTGTCTTCATTGGCTTTTTCTTTTTTAATCTGAAGCAGGGATAAGGGAGAAGAGTCTGAGTCCCTGATGAAATAAATTTCTGGTGGATTTCATTGGCTTCTAATGTGAATAATAAGATGGTCAATGTTGAAGTAACTTAGGAAGCTTAAGAAAACTATCACTGTTGCAAAGATTTAAGAAAAAAAATCTTTCCTAGCAACTTACTATGACAATTGAACTAGAAGTAAAGCCACTGATAAAGAAAGTTATTAACACTTATCAGGTCATCTAAATATCTATAGTTTTTTTATTAATAAAATAATTCTATCAACTTAAAAAATTTATTAGTATCTAACAACATATTTTTAGAAAGGATAAAATGAGAAAAAGATTTAAAAAAAAAGTAAAACATACCTAGAAATGGAATCCGTCTAAAAAGAGAAAAACATAAGGGTAATTAAATTTTTATGCTTTCATTTAAGTAACTCACTGATTAATCAAGAAAATTTAACTTCAATACTATTTTCACACTAATAAACTAATACATATTTTATCTATGCACTTTAACATCAATATGGTTGTTTTACAAAGAAATTCTAGAACAGAGTCACCGTAAATTTCTACTTATCCAATACTATACAATTACATTTCCCAATTTAAAGTTATATTTTGTGAATTTCTACAAATGACACTATAATTAGGAGGGGAAAAAAAGAAAGACTAAGACACACACCCATTACTTACAATTCACTTAGCAGAAGAAAGTAACATATTTACATTACAAAATGCACATTTATTATGTGACATCTCAAAGCAACTATCTTTCCCATTTTCTGTTTTTGAGGTAATAACAGGACAGACCAACAAATGAATACTGAAGTATTTAATGTACGACAGTATATACATATTTTGTTTACAATTCATTTTCTGGAAATCCAGCTATACATTCCTCCAAACTTTAGCAATGAGGGTGTAAGAAATTATAATTAATTTTCTCAAAGAAGTGGTATGCTATACTGATATTCCAAAACTCTTCTTAATGTAAATGGCGAAATGATTAATAGGATAAAATAGTCTCACTGGAGTCAAAGACATTTTTCGGGGATTAGCATCGTTAGCTCTTTCTATTGAAACATTGAATCTATAATTTTCTATAAAGTAACTATTCAGAAATGGCTTGTTTAATTTCTGAATTTTAGATATTTGAATTTTCCCATTATATTTACCTTTAAATGTGCTGTGAAATCACAGGGTTCCTTTGGAACTGTTTGAGCCTCATTCAGATTAAAAATGTCTTACAAAAGTCTATTTAAGTTTCCTTTGCAAAACCAATTTTGTACTTGCTGCCCATATTTTATGTAATGCTTTACTTTTATAATAATTAACAATTTTGAAGTTAAATTTCAATTTTCACAATATAATTCAAATCCATAAGCAGCTGAAAGAACAGATTTTGAAAGTTCCTATCCCAAGAAGTCAACAGGGCCTTAGAAAGCATCACTACGAACAAAGCTAGTGGAATTCCAGTGGAGCTATTTCAAATCCTGAAAGATGATGCTTGAAAGTGCTGCACTCAATACGCCAGCAAATTTGGAAAACTCAGCAGTGGCCACAGGACTGGGAAAGGTCAGTTTTCATTCCAATCTCAAAGAAAGGCAATGCCAAAGAATGCTCAAACTACTGCACAATTGCACTCATCTCACATGCTAGTAAAGTAATGCTCAAAATTCTCCAAGCTAGGCTTCAGCAATATGTGAACCGTGAACTTCCTGATGTTCAACCTGGTTTTAGAAAAGGCAGAGGAACCAGAGATCAATTTGCCAACATCCACTGGATCATGGAAAAAGCAAGAGAGTTCCAGAAAAACATCTATTTCTGCTTTATCGACTATGCCAAAGCCTTTGACTGTGTGGATCACAAGAAACTGTGGAAAATTCTGAAAGAGATGGGAATACCAGACCACCTGACATGCCTCTTGAGAGATCTGTATGCAGGTCAGGAAGCAACAGTTAGAACTGGACATGGAATAACAGACTGGTTCCAAATAGGGAAAGCAGTACGTCAAGGCTGTATATTGTCAACCTGCTTATTTAACTTATATGCAGAGTACATCATGAGAGATGCTGAACTGGAAGAAACACAAGCTGGAATCAAGATTGCCGGGAGAAATATCAATAACCTCAGATATGCAGATGACACTACCCTTATGGCAGAAAGTGAAGAGGAACTATTTTTAGTTCCTCTTGATGAAAGTGAAAGAGGAGAGTGAAAAAGTTGGCTTAAAGCTCAACATTCAGAAAACGAAGATCATGGCATCCGGTCCCATCACTTCATGGGAAATAGATGGGGAAACAGTGGAAACAGTGTCAGACTATTTTGGGGGGCTCCAGAATCACTGCAGATGGTGACTGCAGCCATGAAATTAAAAGATGCTTACTCCTTGGAAGAAAAGTTATGACCAACCTAGATAGCATATTCAAAAGCAGAGACATTACTTTGCCGACTAAGGTCCGTCTAGTCAAAGCTATGGTTTTTCCTGTGGTCATGTATGGATGTGAGAGTTGGACTGTGAAGAAGGCTGAGTGCCGAAGAATTGATGCTTTTGAACTGTGGTGTTGGAGAAGACTCTTGAGAGTCCCTTGGACTGCAAGGAGATCCAACCAGTCCATTCTGAAGGAGACAAGTCCTGGGATTTCTTTGGAGGGAATGATGCTAAAGCTGAAACTCCAGTACTTTGGCCACCTCATGCGAAGAGTTGACTCACTGGAAAAGACTGATGCTGGGAGGGATTAGGGGCAGGAGAAGAAGGGGACAACCGAGGATGAGATGGCTGGATGGCATCACGGACTCGATGAACGCGAGTCTGAGTGAACTCCGGGAGATGGTAATGGACAGGGAGGCTTGGCGTGCTGTGATTCCATGGGGTCGCAGAGCGTCGGACACGACTGAGCGACTGAACTGATCACAAGAAAATAATTGTATCTATGTGTATATGTGTGGTAATTGATGTTTACTATACTAAACATTTCACAATACACAAATATTGAATAATAATATGCACAATATTTATATATCAATTCTCAAATAAATAAAGCAGAAGCAAACAAAAAGGTACTATTTATTCAAATTCTGGAAAATATCCACATGTGAAATAAAATGTATACATATCAAACAAAAACATCACATCTCCCCTCAGTCTGAACTCTGGTTCACTGGTTTAACTTAATTTTAAGAATGAAAACTTCCAGTAGTCAGAGAAATCACTCACATTCTGTTTTTTTGTCTTTAAAAGTCACGGTGCTATTACTGATTATGTTACATGTATATCTGTTTTTGGCCATGCTGTGTGGCATGCAGGATCTGAGCTTCCCTGGCAGGGGTGGAACCCATGCCTCCTGCAGTGGCAGTTTGGAGTCCTAACCCCTAGACTGCCAGGGAATTCCTGGTTATATTTTATTTTTAAAAAATTTTAGTTAAAAGCACATAAAACAAAAAACTATCCAAGTCACTTTTAAGAGTATAGTTCGGTAGCGCTAACTATACTCACACTGCTGTGTAACGTAACAGCTTTCTACAACTTTTTTCATCTTGCAAAACTGTAATTTTATACCCACTAAACAAATCTCTGAAACTCCAATACTTTGGCCACCTCATGTGAAGAGTTGACTCATTGGAAAAGACCCTGATGATGGGAGGGACTGGGACAGGAGGAGAAGGGGACGACAGAGGATGAGATGGCTGGATGGCATCACCGACTCGATGCACATGAGTTTGGGTGAACTCCGGGAGTTGGTGATGGACAAGGAGGCCTGGCGTGCTGTGATTCATGGGGTCACAAAGAGTCGGACACGACTGAGCGACCGAAATGAACTGAACTGAACCGAAACAAAACTCTATACCCTCCTACCCCCAGCTCCTGGCAAACACAATTCTACTGTGTTACACATGAGTTTGAATACTTTGGTGAGAGCACAAGCTTGTCAGTTGTGTTGGACTCTTTTTGACCCCATCGGCTATAGCCCACCAGACTCTTCTGTACATGGAATTCTCCAGGCTAGAATGCTGGAGTGGGCTGCCATTCCCCTTTCCAGGGGATCTTCCCTACCCTGGGAGATCGAACCTGGGTCTCCAGCATTGCAGGCAGATTCTTTACTGTCCGAGCCAACAGGGAAGCCCATGGAATCACACAGAAGGTGCTTTTTGGTGACCTGTTTATTTCACTTAGCATAATGTCCTTGTGACTCCCTGTGTTTTAAAATTGTTTTTCTGAGGTAAAAACATCCTTTAAGTTTTTCTGATTACAATACCATAAGATCATATACCATACTATAACAAAGTTCCTCTATAATTCCCCATCTCTCAAATGCCCTAGATAACTACTGTTGATCTTTTCTGTATACATATCTATGTGAACACATAAATATCTATCCATACAAATACATTTTATTTAATCTATTCCCAACTAATAGAAATTTTGAAAGTTTAATATTTTGCTTCAAAAGCCATGCTGCTATTAACACTTTAGACATTTTTGCACACGTAAGTCACTTCACTGGAAATAAATTTCTTCAAGTGGAATTGAAAAGCAAAGAGGCATGAACTTTTTCTGAAGGCTTCAGATTTGTGTTGCTCAACTGATCTCTCAAGAAAATGAATTTATTATAGCCCCAAAGTGTTATATGAAAATGCCTATTTCAAAACCAATCATGCCAAACCTGAGCATTGTTAACCTTTGTCAGTTTCACTTTGGTATTAATTATTGTGTCTTTGGTTATTAGTGAAGAGTAAATGTGTTTTAAGCTTATTGGCCATTTATATTTCTTCTTTTGTTATGTTTATAAATTTCATGGATTCTGCTTCCAATTTTAACTGTGTCTTTTAGATAGTACAAATATTGATCTTTTAAATGCTATAAAAGAGGGCTACACTATTTAAAGTGAGCAAATGTGTCTTAATTTTAATAAGGATGTCTTTTTTGCAATTTTCTAACTTTTCCTGTTTAAACAATCAAATCTATTAATACTTTCTTCATAGTTTCTTGCCATGCATTCTTATTTAAATTTTTGATTTATTACTAATGTTCTTCACATAGTAGAAGTTTTACCATCCTATAGTTTAATGAAAGCAAATCATAAAAGTCTAAGCAACAGAAGCCCCATTTATGGAGTAATGAACCACACTATAATAAAGTAATTCAAGTTTTCTGGATAAAATTTTATCTTAATTTTTTAAAAATTTATATCCTGAAGTAGTTTCAAAGGCAATTCAAAAAATTTAACAACTTTCTGGTTAACTTAAAATTTACTTTTCTTTGAAGCAAAAAAGTATATGCTACAGAGTCATTTTTTCAATTTGGTGAACTTGGACTCTATAAACTGAGTAGAAGTTTTGTTATCAAATACTTCTGAGGTAGTGATAACACTATTTCAAAAATGCACAGAATTGGGTTGATCATACTTTTTCACAGAAAAACAAGGGCTAACACTACAAATTTTCATAAGAGAGCAACTCTATTTGGTGGAAGCACTTTTCTAGTCTATTGTAGAAGACACTATAAGCTGCTGTCCTAACCTCCATTCTCCCTTTCTCTCATGGTACAGCAGTCACTAAGTTTAGGTGAGGTGGTATGCAGCCCATATTCACAGCAAAACAGCTGAACTATCTCAGTGGTGGGCCTTGTCTGGCTTAAACTAATGATTATAATTCCAGTGCTATGTTGTAAAGCAGCCTGAGGATGAAGCTGACATAGAGGGTTGTGTAATATAATTGACATACAGTAAATTATCTTTGTTTAATCCAGTTCAAGCTGGGTTTTGTGTTGCTTGGAACTGAAAAAATGCTAGCACAAAGCAAGATCTAAATAATGCTCTATTTAAAATGAACAAAAACTATTTAAATTGTTTGGAACTAAGAAATTTTTTTCATAAAAACAATATTCTACTCAATGTATCTCATATATAATTTTAACAATAAAACTTAAATATAACATATATCAATATGCTTCAAAACCAGAAACTTGGAAGCTAGAACATTTTTCCCCTCCTACCCCAGCCTGGTGGGCCCAGGGATCTGTGTGATAAGGTGGTGAGAAGTGTCAGCTGGAGATGGTTTACTAATTCCCTCGCTCTTGCTTATCTGTCCACTGTTTCACCTTGAAAGATGAGAATTCATAGGGTATCACTGGGCAAGGAAGATGATGGACAAGTTTACAGAAAATAATAAACAAGAGACATAGGTGAATGGGGAAGTGCTGACAACTCATAGGCAAAGGGTTTGAAAATTACAAAACTTGGCCTGCAAAAAAATTCACCCTTGGAAGTAATTGATTCTTCAACTTGTCTGGCTACCTAAAGATAAAATAAAGGTACCTTTTGGGTCAAAATACACAAACTTGGCCCTAAGAGTAATGTCCACAGTCACCTAGCACAGGGAACCAACTTCTGGTCACTTCACATTACTGTCGACCCCGACAACTAAAAGTAATCTTAACAGCTTTACGTAGGAATGTCAAAATGAAGAAAATATGACCAGAATGCCGTTTCAGGCTGGACACTTGAATTCAAAACATTAAGACTAACTCATATTGTACAATCTACTCCTATGTAAACAAAGTTCTTCCATGTATGTCAGCTTTGTGCAGAGGCAAATAGAGAACAGAAGGGGAAAAAACTAGTGGGAAGAAACTTTGGTCGTTTGATAGCTATGCAATCGTGTCAATCAAACTTGCCTTAATTTCTTTAATCAGTACTGGGGTTGGAAGTCAGGGAGCCTTTTCCTGAAGATTAATGGAAAGATCAGCAGTGATAATGAATGTAAAAGTCATTTAGAGACACGAAATTTCTAAACAAATGTAAAGAAAGTTAAAATGACCTACTGTATTCTCCAGAATATAAATAACCCTGCCGTTTACAAAACTAAAATCTAGGTCTGGTGAGGTATGCACTACTTCTGGATAGCCTTTAGATACTTTTCTTTGGTCAAAGGTGTAACAGGTAGTCCTCGCTTAAAGGCAAAAAGTGAAACTAGCATTCAGTGTGTTTGGCAGCAAGCCATTATTGAGGCAGAACACATTAAGGAGTGAGAGGGGCACCTCCAAGCTCCTTCCTGGGAACTACACTCAGTTTAAGCTGCCATAGCTTTTGACTGTGTGCACTGCAATTTATCTCAATTTACCTCATGCAACCGTTAGCAAGATGTGTCGTAATTTAATTCCCTCTTTGCCTTATGCGGCTTACAAAAGATTACTGACCATTCTACTTTTGGATAGCAGTGGAAACCTGTTTTCTCATTTTTTCCTTTTCAACTTTGAAGGCTAACATACATACCATAAACTAGACCCACTTAGAGTATACAGTTTGATGAGTTTCGATGGTTGTGTATACCCAAAAAACCCTCTACGATCAGGATCTAGAACATTCCCTATGTCTCTGAAATACTCTTTGTGCCCCTTTCCAGTCCCCCACACCTGATTTCAGATAACCACTGATGGTCTATCCCCAGCATGCAGGTACAGTGCACAGTAACTGTCTTACATGAATAAATATAAACAAAAGTAACCCTTAAAAATACAAATATTTCTAAATACAAAAAATAATGCTAATTACCTGAACTTCTTTCTTATTGGATCCCTCCTCTGTATCAGATTGTTGTTCTTGTTCGTTTTCATCACTCTAAAATAGATTATCAATTTATTTTAGAAAAGTAAAGATAATTTTGAAACAGTTAATATTTAAATATATTAAGGCTTTTATAATTTAAAATAACTTGGGAAAACATAACAGGAAATGGATCAAAAAGAAAACTGGTTTTTAAGTGGGAATTTTTCTACCCCATTTACAGGAAGCCTGTTTTATCTGCACAGTACAATCTAATTAGGTTAGCATATATTGTGAAGAAAGACCGTCTACCTAACATTCTGATTTAAGAAGCACATTCATACTGGGGATGAGGATGCAGGAGGTTTAATGTGAAAATACGATACTCAATTTTATATTGTGATGTTATTGCATGTACTTTAATAGTCAAAACAGATACTATTTAGCTGTCCAAATATAATGAGGCAGCAAAAATAGGAAACATTATCTTAAGTAAGAAAAGCTCTATTCTATAACGTTGTTAAGATCTATATAACAATCCTATTATGTTTAGGTAGTTTAGCTATCTAGCAGTTTCTTGGGAATTTATAGCACACCAAATAGAAAACATAAGGCTTGGTAGGCTAAAAGTCTAGACTCTCAGCCAATGGGAATATTCTATTAGAAGGCTTAAAAACTCAATAAACCTTAAAGGACTGAAAGAAAAGGGAAATACACAATCAACGCATCTGGTTCAGGCTCACTAAAAAAATACCACAGGCTTTAAGACTAAATCATCTTATTTCAGACTGGAACAGCTATTTTCAGCTCTGTGAGTTAGGGTAAATTTAATAAAGAAAATTCTGAATCATAGTTACCTCATCCATAAAGTGGGGATAAAAACCTTACAGAATTGGCCTAAGGATTATAGAGGATCTTTATACAACCTATCATGTGGTTTCTAGCAAAAATGGTATTTGAAGTTACTAAGCAAACAGGAGCAATCCATGCTGCTACTACTAGCATTATTTATTAATATAAATATTAATTCCACAATATGAACTGGTTGTCTTTACGCATTTCTGTTTCACAGAAGAACACAGGAACTGAAAATTTAAAAAATGGGGAGGCTCAGAGGTCTTGAAAAGTGGTAACTAAGACAAAAAAAAAAAAGGAAACCTAGTAATAACTTGCCTAACCATATACCACCCTTTCTTTGACAGAGCCATTTTTGTATACTGTTTGATAAAGGTTCAATCACGAGGCTATGGAAAGGAAAGGATATCTGTGCTGATGATTGATTAGATGCAAGGTCAAATTAAAAAGATGACTACTGCCTATACAGATCTCAGGAACAATCATAATGCTAGTTATGAGTATGACTCTAGAAAGTGGAGTTTTGAAGGGAGAGCTGGTCAAAATAAAACTGGGGAAAAATAAATACTATATAAAAAAGATTTGCTTATTAAACACCTAATACATATAACTTATTAAAAAGGTAAGAATTTTTAAGTAGTAAGAGTTACTAAAATGCTAAGACTGATAGGCTTTAGTATTATTATTAAAATATTACTGAGCAATCAATTAAGATCAACCAGACATCACGTACTTCCTAACGAAGGAAAAAAACACCCTGCCAAGAGAATACTGAACCAGAATCTGATCATTTCTACACCTCAAATTACCAATTTATAGGAAACACAAAAAAAAACTACATGAATGTGTTAAACTATACTTCAGGAATATAACCCAGTTCATTAAAAAATAATTGTAAGAAAAAAAGAGATGGAAGGAGTAACTGATTTTTTAAAAGAGACTTGAAAGGAAAAACTAATAATTTATGGTCCTTATTTCGATGCTAATCAAATCAGCAAAAAATAAAATTACAACAGACCATTTATGGCAATAGGAGTCAAAGTGAAAGTGAAAGCGAAGTTGCTCAGTCCTGTCCGACTCTTTGCAACCTTGTGGACTGTAGGCTGCCAGCCTCCTCCATCAGTGGGTTGCCATTTCCTTCTCCAGGGGATCTTCCCAACCCAGGGATCGAACCCCAGACTCCTTCATTGCAGGCAGATGCTTTAACCTCTGAGCCACCAGGGAAGCCTAATTGGTAAAGAATCTGTCTGCAATGAAGGAGACTGGGGTTCAATCCCTGGGTTGGGAAAATCCCCTGGAGAAGGAAATGGCAACCCACTCCAGTATTCCTGCCTGGAGAATCCCATGAACAGAGGAGCCTGGCAGGCCACAGTCCAAGGGGGTCACAAGAGATGGACATGACTTAGCGACTAAACCACCACCACAGGCCTGTGTAAATGGACAGATGATATGCTCATGAGACCAGGTGGACAATTAGCTCTTTCCAGGCGATATGGGTCAGGAGGACATTAAAACTGACTGTCTACTCAATATTAAGGATTTATTGTCAATTTATTTAAAATAAACATGATCATGGTATTATGATCACTCATTAAAAGATGATATTCATGGTTACTTTTAAAAAATAAAAATTTAATATTTTAAAAAGGAGTCCTTATCTCTTGAAAATTCATACTGAAATTTTTACATATATAGTATTACTAAAATTTTCTTCAAATATAAATTATTGGGAGTTGGGAAAGCGGTAGAGATTTAACTTAACAATGAATATCTGGGGTGAGATGACATACTTCTTCATGTTTAAACTTTTCTGCAAAAAAATAATCCCCAAAAACTAAATTAGTTTTGCCTTTCTGAGGTATATGTTGTATTGAAATAGGATAAATTTCACATTAACTGTGTTATCCCATAGTTCTTCTTTCTCCTGCAAATGAAAAGCAATGTCAGGCAAATAGAGATGATGAAGAAAAAATTAAAATTTATAAGATTGCAGCCATTATTTTTTTATTCCAATACTGAGACAGTACTCTTGCTTGTAAGTAATGTCAGAAATCTGAGTAGTTGTTTATTCTTAAACAGAAAAACTCTCTTCATTTAAATAACTAGCTCAAACACATAGTGGTGACCTGAAGAATACATAATCTGAGGCATCTAAGAAATTATTATTGTACATTCCTAGAAAGATTAAGCATATATCAAGTAGGTATATCTTAATAGGTTCTCACATCTTGTGTCCAAAATGAAACTCCTGTAGATCTTCTTTTCTCTCTTGGTCGCCTTCGTTCTCTGATTGATTTAGGTTGTGATTTATCTTCCCCCTCTTTTTCTTCTTCTTTCTTTTCTCCCTCTGTTAAGGATTAAAATTAATCATATGGCAGCAATGCATCTGGAAAGTATTTGCAAAGTAAATATGAAAACAATTCTAAGTCAACCTCTGTGAAAGTTTCTAAAGTTCTCTAATCAGAAATAATTTTTGCCCCCTCAGTGCTCCTGTAACACCTGGTTTAAACATGTCTGTGTCTCCCACTGGATACACTCTTGAAAATCAAGAATTTTAATTACTTCATTTTTCTAGTGCTTAAAACAAAAATTTTGCTTAAAAGACACATTTAATAATATTTACTGAAGAGAAAATAAATGAATCCTATATAGAGAATGGGGCCCTAGTTATTAGTGTCTGACAGAAAATAGTTCTCATGCCCAAACAGTCTGTAACAATGGAGCAGCTAGCAGGCGCACACATCTATCAGCTTCTACTTCTGCCATTCCCAGTCCTCATGCAGCAGTAGAATCAATGCACCATTCACTGAATTTTCTTTTAGTATCTCAGAGCAAACCTTTTTTCCCCCCTTGGGAAAAAATTATCTTTTATTAAAAACAAATCAATGTAAAGTCTTCAAATTTGTTCCCTTCCTGGGATAGTTAAAATATCCTCAGACTTACATACTAGAAGAATATTAGAACCTCTGAATATGCTTTAAAAAGCAGACATATGGAGCAAAGTGATGCTAAAAATGACTGTCAAAAGGCTCCTGTGTCATTAGCAGGCTCCTTGTCTCCTTCTGTGAAGAAAAAGTAGCAAAAGAAACTCCAAAATTCTAGTATTAAGAGGGGTTTAATGTTTTTTAGAATTAGTTTTAGTGCAAAGGCCTCAAACTCCAAAACCAACAGTGGTCATCCAGGTCATATAAGAGTTGCGGGGGTTGGGAGGGGTGGGCGCGGCGGTGCTGCTATTTCTCAGCTCTAATCAATTGTTGATGTGAGAATTCAGATCCAGTGTTGCCATATCTTCCAACGTTTCAAAAGAAGACAGAAACTTGAACTTTTATGCAAATATCCCTAATTTAAATGTTGGCTCAAAATTTTTATAATCATTATACAGGCCTCACACTCAAGAGGTTTAAAGACCTGAAATATTTCAATGACCAACAAAAGAGCTAGCTTGCAGTTGAAAAACATTTAATTTTCTGAAGCTTACTCCTATAGGACTACTGATATTATCATGATTAATACTATTTGACTTCACTTTTAAAATATAAAATACCTACAATTGGAATACTTTTATTTAGCACCCATTTCTTAAAGTAGGAGTTAACTAGAGTTCATATAAGAAGTTTATATGCAATAATAGGAAATGCTAATAGCATCAACATGCCAATATACAGCTGAAAAAGAAACCTATTTTTCAAGAAATAAGCATAGAAATAATTTTTTTGGCAAGGACTTTACCCCACCAGTTTTTCTATACCAACTTTTCTATGTTGATCTACATAAAGATTTTTGAAGTCTTAGGCAATAAAGATACACGTATCAATGACAGATCATACAATTTTCTGTTTTTATTTCTACTTTTCTCATTCTCAACCATATTCTTTCTGGTTAGGTAGAATGAGTCCCAGTTTAGGATGTTGGTTCTTTTCTGTTAAACTATATTAATTAGGAAAAACCAACTCAAAGAATTATCTCAAGGAAACAAAATGCTTTCAAATTTTTGTTCTTACCTCTTTCATTTTCCTTTGTTAATCCTCTGGAGTAAGCAGAAGTTATACCTACAAGACTATTTGGCCTGTTTAATTGACTTGAAGCATAAAGTGAACTGCTCATTGTAGAAAGTAAAGAGGAGGGAGTGGTTGAACTTGAAGTTGATACTGGTCTGTAGCGTTGATAAGTCTGTGAAATGTGAAAATTAACACCCATTTGAAATATTAAACACAGATAAAAACATAAAATATTTAAGTTCATTTTAAAGGAAAAGTAATGTTCTACTCATGTCAAGATAATTAAGACTTCCAGTTAAAATCCTTATGAGCAATTTGCATGTGGTTTGTTAGTAAATAAACCTCTTGCATTTTGAGAATCACAAGAACTACCCATGCCATAGGACCTAGTTGTGTTGCTGGTATACTATTACCTCATCATATGTTCTGGAGTACTTTTGTTTATATTCATCTTCTCTAGATGTTTCTGATTCCTTCTTTTCTTCCTGCTTTTCTTTATCCTGTTTCTCTTTCTCCTCTTTTTCTTCATTTTCTTGTTCTCTGGTTCGGGTGGAACGACTCCTCCCTATTGTTTTTTCAGCTTCCTGAAGATCAGTCAATGTTACCCCCTGCACACAAAAAAAGATATATTAAATATTAAATTAAAAATTAAATATATTAAATTAAATATGAATGTATTAGAACTCAAATATGCATGTTTAGAACTGGTCTGCAAATTTAAACAGAATTTCTACTTAGCAAGTCATATTCATTCTATGAAGAATCATCATGAGCAAGCACAATAGTATGTACTGGGAAAGAAATAAAATAGATGCAAGAAATTGTCTATTAAAGAAATTAACAAAACAGCACAGGAACTGACCGTATGAATATAAATATTTGTAAGAAGTTGAAAGAAAGAAGGAAAAGCCAATATATACACCTTTATATGTTAAAGTTACATGTATTTATGAGTTTTTATATATGTAGATGCACAAAGAGAAGATTTCAGTAGGGTGGTAATTTTTGAAGGTTAAGTCCCCAAAAGGATAGACTGTAATCTGGACTTCGGAGCCCATGTACTGCACGGAAGGGAAGAGAGAAAGAGATATGAGAGACAGAGTCAGAACGGCAAGGAGCTAAGAAGATGATAATTAGCTGGAACGGACATTTTTCTCATACTTGCACATCAGCTTTTTGAAATACCTAATATAAAATGCTTATTTCCCACCCCTTCCCAACACTCAGAATTATTTAATAATTATAAGACATCATATATGATTCATTTTTAACATTAATCAAATACTCTGAATCAGACACTATATTAGGAATAGAAACATAAATACTCAAAGAGATATACAAAGGCATACAAAACATGCCTTAACAGTAGTAGCCATATGTAATATCAGATGAAATGTAATTAGATAAAATGTAATATTAACAGCACAGCCATATTTAAAAGGCTACAGTAGGATTACCACAACTTTTAAGATTCATTCATACTATACACTGAGATCAATATTTGCACAGAAATGTGAAAAGGGGAAACATAATTCTGAACTTTTATATATTACACACATTAAATATACCTGTGTTGATCTTCTAGACTGCCTTGCTTGTCTAGATCTCGCTTTCCTTTGGGATTCAGACTCTTCATCTCTAACAGGAGTGAGGTATGATCTACAGTAATAAATAAAAATCATCAGTTGGAAATACATTACCTGTGAATGTAATCACACATGAATGTACATAAATGAAACATTTAAGTTTAGCATTTTAATGGATTTTAAGAAAGAGTTATCAGAAAATGGTTAGACTCACTCTGAAATTCAACAATGCAGTTTGACAGTTTTTTAGACTGTAACTACTCATATTAACATATATTTTTAAAAGTTTTTCCTATCCACAGTTTTGTTTTCTCAAACCTGTAATATCATTTCTCTTAGCTCCTTTCAACACCATCCTAGATAATATGTGAAGTTATATGGCTAAACTCTAGACTATCAATGTCTTTTTATGGTAACATCATTAGAACTGAATGCAATTTTTTAGGATGTGAGATGACTAGTGAAGAAGCACGACTCCCTGCACTCCTGTCATCCTGCATAGACTAAAAATATTATTGGCAGACATCATACTTTTGTTCATACTTAAAGTTCTCTGGAAATTCAAGTGTTGCATATATGAACTCCTTTAAAATCAGCTAACTCCTTACTCTTGGGTCACTGATTTTCTGATACAGAAAATAACATTTGGTATTATCTTTACTAGATTTTATATTTAAAATCTAAGCCTAGCAGTGGTGGCTGCGCAGCGCAGGAGCAGCTGAGAGGAGCTACCCCTCATCCAAGGTCAGGGGCAGTGGCTGAGAGGAGCTACCCCACGTCCAAGGTAAGGAGCAGCAGCTGCTCTTTGCTGGAGAAGCCATGAAGAGATACCCTGGTTCAAGGTAAGAGAAACCCAAGGAAGACAGCAGGCGCTGAGAGGACGTCAGAGGGCAGACAGACTGAAACCACAATCACAGACAACTAGCCAATCTGATCACATGGACCACAGCCTTGTCTAACTCAATGAAACTAAGCCATGCACTGTGGGGCCACCCAAGACGGACAGGTCATGGTGGAGAGGTCTGACAGAATGTGGTCCACGGGAGAAGGGAATGGTAAACCACTTCAGTATTCTTGCCTTGAGAACCCCATGAGTAGTATGAAAAGGCAAAAAGATAGGACCCTGAAAGATGAACTCCCCAGGTGAGTAGGTGCCCAATATGCTACTGGAGATCAGTGGAGAAATAACTCCAGAAAGAATGAAGGGATGGAGCCAAAGCAAAAACAACACCCAGTTGTGGATGTGACTGGTGATAGAAGCAAGGTCTGATGCTGTAAAGAGCTATATTGCATAGGAACCTGGAATGTTAGGTCCATGTATCAAGGCAAATTGGAAGTGATCAAACAGGAGATGGCAAGAGTGAACATCGACATTCTAGGAATCAGTGAACTAAGATGGACTGGAATGGGTGAATTTAACTCAGATGGCCGTTATATCTACTACTGTGGGCAGGAATCCCTTAGAAGAAATGGAGTAGCTATCATAGTCAACAAAGGAGTCTGAAATACAGTACTTGGACGCAATCTCAAAAACAACAGGATGATCTCTGTTTGTTTCCAAGGCAAACCATTCCATATCACGGGAATCCAAGTCTATGCCCCAACCAGTAATGCTGAAGAAGCTGAAGTTGAATGGTTCTATGAAGACCTACAAGACCTTTTAGAACTAACACCCCAAAAAGATGTCCTTTTCATATCAGTTCAGTTCAGTTCAGTTCAGTTCAGTTCAGTCGCTCAGTCGTGTCTGACTCTTTGCGATCCCATGAATCGCAGCACGCCAAGCCTCCCTGTCCATTACCATCTCCCGGAGCTCACTCAGACTCACATCCATCGAGTCCGTGATGCTATCCAGCCATCTCATCCTGGGTCATCCCCTTCTCCTCCTGCCCCCAATCCCTCCCAGCATCAGAGTCTTTTCCAATGAGCCAACTCTTCACATGAGGTGGCCAAAGTACTGGAGCTTCAGCTTTAGCATCATTCCTTCCAAAGAAATCCCAGGATTGATCTCCTTCAGAATGGACCGGTTGGATCTCCTTGCAGTCCGAGGGACTCTCAAGAGTCTTCTCCAACACCACAGTTCAAAAGCATCAATTCTTCGGTGCTCAGCCTTCTTCACAGTCCAACTCTCACATCCATACATGACCACAGGAAAAACCATAGCTTTGACTAGATGGACCTTAGTCGGCAAAGTAATGTCTCTGCTTTTGAATATACTATCTAGGTTGGTCATAACTTTTCTTCCAAGGAGTAAGTGTCTTTTAATTTCATGGATGCAGTCACCATCTGCAGTGATTTTGGAGCCCAAAAAATAAAGTCTGACACTGTTTCTACTGTTTCCCCATCTATTTCCCATGAAGTGATGGGGCCAGATGACTCACTAAGTGCAGGCGCCTGTAAGCTGCCTCACTAAGCGCGGCCAAGGGGACCTATCCCACGTCCGAGGTCAGGGGCAGCGGCCTAGAGTGCCAGGCTGCGTCGGCACAGGAAGGGCCGAGAGGAGCTACCCTGCGTCCGAGGTCAGTGGCGGGGGCTTCGAGGAGCTATCCCGCGTCCGAGGTCAGGGGCGGCAGCCGAGAGGAGCTAACCCGTGTCCGAGGCCAGTGGCGGCCGGGAGGAGACACCCCGCGTCGGAGATCAGGGGCGGCCAGGAGAAGCCACCTCGCGCCTGAGGCCAGGGGCGGCAGCTGGGAGGAGCCACCCATGCCCAAGGCCAGGGCCGGTGGCCAGGAGGAGCAACCCGAGGAGTGGTGGCTGTGAAGCACAGGAGGGCCTAGAGGAGCTGTCCCACGTTGAAGGTCAGGAACGGTGGCGGTAAGGAGATACCCCTCGTCCAAGGTAAGGAGCAGCGGCTGTGCTTTGCTGGAGCAGCCGTGAAGCGATACCCCACGCCAAGGTAAGAGAAACCCAAGTAAGATGGTAACTGTTGCAAGAGGGCATCAGAGGGCAGACAGACTGAAACCCTTTCTTATAGGGGACTAGAATACAAAAGTAGGAAGTCAAGAAACACCTGGAGTAAGTGGCAAATTTGGCCTTGGAGTACAGAATGAAGCAGGGCAAAGGCTAATAGAGTTTTGCCAAGAGAACGCATTGGTCATAGCAAACATCCTCTTCCGACAACACAAGAGAAGACTCTACACATGGACATCACCAGATGTTCAACAATGAAATCAGACTGATTATATTCTGTGCAGCCAAAGATGGAGAAGCTCTATACAGTCAGCAACAACAAGACCGGGAGCTGACTGTGGCTTAGATCATGAACGCCTTATTGCCAAATTCAGACTTAAAATGAAGAAAGTGGGGAAAACCATTACACCATTCTGGTATGACCTAAATCGAATCCCTTTATGTTTATACAGTGGAGTCAAAAATAGATTTAAGGGGCTAGATCTGATAGAGTGACTGATGAACTATGGACAGAGGTTCGTGACGTTGTACAGGAGACAAGCATCAAGATCATCCCCAAGAAAAAGAAGTAAAAAAAAAGCAAAATGGCTCTGAGGAGGCTTTACACATAGCTGTGAAAAGAAGAGCAGTGAAAAGCAAAGGAGAAAAGGGAAGATATACCCATTTGAATGCAGAGTTCCAAAGAATAACAAGGAGAGATAAGAAAGCCTTCTCCAGTGATCAGTGCAAAGAAATAGAGGAAAACAATAGAATGGAAAAGACTAGAGATCTCCTCAAGAAAATGAGAGATACCAAGGGAACATGTCATGCAAAGACGGGAGCAATAAAAGAGAGAAACGGTAGGGACCTAACAGAAGCAGAAGATATTAAGAAGAGGTGGCAAGAATACACAGAAAAACTATATAAAAAAGATCTTCAGGACCTAGATAATCCCGATGGTGTGATCACTCACCTAGAGCCAGACATCCTGGAATGCAAAGTCAAGTGGGCCTTAGGAAGCATCACTATGAACAAAGCTAGTGGAGGTGATGGAATTGATATAATTTCATATCCTGAAAGATGATGCTGTGAAAGTGCTGCACTCAATATGCTAGCAAATTTGGAAAACTCAGCAATGGCCACAGCACTGGAAAAGGACAGTTTTCATTCCAATCCCAAAGGCAATGCCAAAGAATGCTCAAACTACTGCACAATTGCACTCATCTCACACGCTAGTAAAGTAATGCTCAAAATTCTCCAAGCCAGGCTTCAGCAATACATGAACAGTGAACTTCCAGAAGTTCAAGCTGGTTTTAGAAAAGGCAGAGGAACCAGAGATCAAACTGCCAACATCTGCTGGATCATCGAAAAAGCAAGAGAGTTCCAGAAAAACATCTATTTCTGCTTTATTGACTATGCCAAAGCCTTTGACTATGTGGATCACAATAAACTGTGGAAAATTCTGAAAGAGATGGGAATATCAAACCAGCTGACCTGCCTCTTGAGGAACCTGTATGCAGGTCAGGAAGCAACAGTTAGAACTGGACATGGAACAACAGACTGGTTCTAAATAGGAAAAAGAGTATGTCAAGGTTGTATATTATCACGCTGCTTATTTAACTTATACGCAGAGTACATCATGAGAAACGCTGGGCTGGATGAATGAAACACAAGCTGGAATCAAGACTGCCAGGAGAAATATCAATAACCTCAGATATGCAGATGACACCAACCTTATGGCAGAAAGTGAAGAAGAATGAAAGAGCCTCTTGATGAAAGTGAAAGAGGAGAGTGAAAAAGTTGGTTTAAAGCTGAACATTCAGAAAACTAAGATCATGGCATTTGGTCCCATCACTTCATGGCAAATTGATGGGGAAACAGTGGAAATAGTGACAGACTTTATTTTGGGGGGCTCCCAAATCACTCCAGATGGTGACTGCAGCCATGAAATTAAAAGGCGCTTACTCCTTGGAAGAAAAGTTATGACCAACCTAGATAGCATATTCAAAAGCAGAGACATTACTTTGTCAACTAAGGTCCATCTAGTCAAGGCTATGGTTTCTCCAGTGGTCATATATGGATGTGAGAGTCGACTATAAAGAAAGCGCACCGAAGAATTGATGCTTTCAAACTGTGGTGCTGGAGAAGACTCTTGAGAGTCCCTTGGACTGCAAGGAGATCCAACCAGTCCATCCTAACGGAGATCAGTCCTGGATGTTCATTGGAAGGACTGATGTTGAAGCTGAAACGCCAATACTTTGGCCACCTGATGCGAAGCACCGACTCATTGGAGAAGACCCTGATGCCAGGAAAGATTGAGGGCTGAAGGGGAAGGGGACGACAGAGGATGAGATGGTTGGATGGCATCACTGACTCAATGGACATGGGTTTGGGTAAACTCCGGGAGTTGGTGATTGACAAGGAGGCCTGGCGTGCTGCGGTTCTTGGGGTCACAAAGAGTCAGACACGACTGAGGCACTGAACTGAACTGAACTGAAGCCTATGTTCCATCTTGTCACAGGAATGCACAATTTCAAAAGCATGCTATCTATGTCAAAAGGTAAATAATGAACTAATGGGTTAAATAAACAAAGACAAGACAGAACCATTAAGTTTATCAATAACCTATCAAAAAGGCCTCTATCTCTAAAAGCTATTTTAAAAAAATCCTCTTGGGTTAACTTTATTTTTTTTTTTGTCAATTTGTAATTCATTCTGGCCTTCAGCCTTCCTGACATTATTCACATATTCATGACAAACTTTGGAATTTTCTCTGTTTCAGGCCTTTTAAAAAAATCTGGTCTTTTAAAGCTCTAAGAGTAAAACACATCAAACACCTTAGAGTTTGTTACAATTTCTTCACAAGTTTTTTTCATACATATGAATGCATCTTTCTCACCATTCAAACTCTTGAATTTTTGGAATATGTCTAAAACTGGACTACAAGATTCATTATTCTTAGGATTCGTCTCCTTAGGTAACTAACCCTAAGATGACAAAGTCACTTCTCACTCAACATCCAGGTTACTTCAGTTTCATCAATTAACTCTTACTTATTGTTAGTTACTTCTAGAGATCTGAATCTTTATGCTTCTACTCTAATTACAGAGAAGCTGTAGAGGGAAGTATGTCAAGAAATTTTCAAGGGGGTGTTACTTGAATGAGTCATCCCACAAACACAGAGAAAGATGAAAATCCCTTCTATATTTTGACCTAAATTGTTTTTCTCATCTGCTTTGAGAAAATAACACCCGTGTTCTCTATTCAGCTAAATAACTACTATACCGTATAGATATAAGTTTCCCCCCTCTTTAACTTCATATTTTCTATTGTATTTTACCTCTAGATTTCTAGAATATCCTGAGTGATTATGTGTTTTTGCTATCATAGTAGTATATAGTACTATACTTATCAATAAGATTGTTGTTGTTCAGTCACGAAGAAGAGTCCTACTCTTTGCAACCCCAGGGACTGCAGCACCTGAGGCACCCCTGTCCTTCACTACCTCCTGGAATTTGGTCAAATTCATGTCCATTGAGTTGTTGATGCCATCCAACCATCTCATCTTTTGTTGTTCCCTTCTCCTGCCCTCAATCTTTCCCAGCAGTACGGTCTTTTCCAATGAGTCAGCTCTTTGCATCAGGTGGCTAAAGTATTGGAGCTTCAGCTTCAGCATCAGTCCTTCCAATGAATATTCAAGGTTGATTTCCTTTAGGATTGACTGGTTTGATATCTCTGTGTCCAGGTAACTTGAGAGTCTTCTCCAGCACAATTTGAAAGCATCAAGTCTTTGGCACTCAGCCTTCTTTATGTTCCAACTCTCACATTTGTACATGACTACTGGAAAAACCATAGCTCTGACAACATGGACCTTGGTGGGCAAAGTGATATCTCTGCTTTTTAATATGCTGTCTAGATTTGTCATACGTTTCCTTCTAAGGAACAAGCATCTTTTAATTTCATGACTGCAATCACCACCCTCAGTGATGCTGGAGCTCAAGAAAATAAAATCTGCCATTGTTTCCACCTTTTCATCTATTTGCCATAAAGTGATGGGATTGAATGCCATGATCTTAGGCCTTTTAATGTTGAGCTTTAAGTCAGTTTTTTCACTCTTCTTTTTCACCATCATCAAGAGGCTCTTTAGTTCCTCTTTGCTTTCTGTCATATCTGAGGTTGCTGATATTTCTCCTGGAAATCCTGATTACAATGAGTGATTTATCCAGCCCAGCATTTCGCATGATGTACTCTGCATATAAGTTAAATAAGCAGGGAGACAATATACAGCCTTGACAAACTCCTTTCTCAGTTTTGAACCAGCCCGTTGTTCCATGTCCAGTTCTAACTGTTGCTCCTGACTGGCATACAGGTTTCTCAGGAGACAGGTAAGGTGGTCTGGTATTCCCATCTTTTTAAGAATTTTCCACAGTTTGTTGTGATCCACACAGTCAAAGGCTTTAGTGTAATCAATGAAGTAGAAGTATACTTTTTTGGAATTCTCTTGCTTTCTCCATGATCCAGTGGATACTGCCAATTTGATCTCTGGTTCCTCTGCCTTTTCTAAATCCAGCCTGTACATCTATAAGTTCTTAGTTCACATACTGCTAAAGCCTAGCTTGAAGGATTTGGAGCACTGAGCATTAGCTACCTAGCATGTGAAATAAGCACAACTGCATGTTAGTTTGAACATTTCTTGGCATGGCCTTTCTTTGGAATTGGAATGAAAACTGACCTTTTCCAGTTCCGGGGCACTGCTGAGTTTTCCAAATTTGCTGGCATATTGAGTACAGCAATTTAACAGCATCATCTTTTAGGATCTGAAACAGCTCAGCTGGGATTGCATCACTCCCACTAGCTTTGTTTGTACTAATGCTTCCTAAGACCCACTGGACTTTGCATTCCCTGATGTCTGGCTCTAGGTGAGCGACCATACCATCAATCGTCATGGTTATCTGGGTAATTAAGACCTGTTTTGTATAGTTCTGTGTGTTTATTCTTGCCACCTCTTCTTAATCTATCCTGCTTCTTTTAGGTCCTTACTGTTTCTGTTCTTTACTGTGTGCACACTTGCATGAAATGTTCTTTTGGTATCTCCAATTTTCTTGAGGAGATATCGAGTCTTTCCCATTCTATTGTTTTCCTCTATTTCTTTGCATTGTTCACTTAAGGCCTTATCTCCCTTGCTGTTTTCTGAAGCTCTGCATTCAGTTGCATATATCTTTCCCATCTCCTTTGCCTTTCTCGTCTCTTCTTTTCACAGTAGTTGTAAGGCCTCCTCAGACAAGCACTTGGCCTTTTTGCATTTCTTTTTCTTTGGGATGGTTTTGATCACTGCCTCCTGCACAGTGTTATGAACCTTCACCCGTAGTTATTCAGGTACTCTGTCTATTAAATCTAATCTCTTGAATTTATTTGTTTCCTCCACTGTATAATCATAAGGGATTTGATTTAGGTCATACCTAAATGCCTTAGTGGTTTCCCTACTTTCTTCAATTTAAGCCTGAATTTTGCAGTAAGAGCTCATGATCTGAGCCACAGTCAGCTCCAGGTCTTATTTTTACTGACTGTACTAATCAATCTGATTTTGGTACTGACCATCTGGTAATGTCCATGTGTACAGTCATCTTTTGTGTTGTTGGAAGAGGGTGTTTGCTATGACCAATGCGTTTTCTTGGCAAAGCATGTTAGCCTTTGCCCTGCTTCTTTTTGTTCTCAAAGGCTAAAATTGTTTATTACTCCAGTTATCTCCTGACTTCATACTTTTGCATTTCTATCTCCTATTATCAAAGGACATCTCTATTTAGCGTTAGTCTTAGAAGGTCTTGTAGGTCTTCATATAACTGGTCAACTTCAGCTCTTCAGCATCAGTGGTTTGGGGTATAGACTTGGATTACTGTGATGGTGAATGGTTTGCCTTGGAAATAAACCAAGACCATTTTGTTGTTTTTAAGCTATGTGCTACTCTGATTCTTGCCCACAGTAGTAGGTATAATAGTCATTTGAGCTAAGTTAGCCCATTCCTGACCATTTTATTTCAGATTCCTAAAATATTGAAGTTCACGCTTGCCATCTCCTGCTTGACCACATCCAATTTACCTTGACTCATGGACCTAACATTCCAGGTTCCTATGCAAATTTATTCTTTAGAGCATCACACTTTACTTTCACCACCAGACACATCCAAAACTATGCGTTATTTCAGCTTTGACCCAGTCCTCTTTCTGGAGCTATTTCTCTGCTCTTTCCCAGTAGCATATCAGACACCTTCTGACCTGGGGACTCATTTTCAGGTGTCATATCGTTTTGCCTTTTCATGCAGTTCATGAGATTCTTGAAGCGACAATATTGGAGTCATTTGCCATTTCCTTCTCCAGTGGACCATGTTTTGTCCTGACCCAGGGATCAAACACAGGTCTCCTGTATCGCACACATATTCTTAACTATCTGAGCCACCAGGGAAGCTACATAAATTAGGTACAGTGCATCAAATGGAAGCAATTCACTGAGGAGCTATCTTACCAAATCCAGTTTCTATGAAAATATTAGTACTGATTTAAGTTCACAGAATAAAATTAAAAAAAAAAATTTTTTTAACTAAAAAAAAACTGTCCTTCTAAAAGTGGAAGGCAAGGGAATAGTCACTAAATAAAACATTTATTTATTACCATTTCCTTATTTAGACTTTGTCTTAGCTGAAATTTTATATGGCTTCATCTGTACCAATGCACAAATACAGAAATGATTACAACTAGGAGACTACCTGCCCTCTCTCCCTTCTATGATGCACAAAAGCTTGATATTCCTCTTTCTCCACTCTGTTTTATAATTTCTGTTCTGTTTTCATACTGCCTCGCTAGCGTCTTAAGGTTTTTATTCATTTTTAACAGATACTTTTCTCATTTTTATAAAAACTCCAGTGATTTTCTGGGACAAGAAATAGGATATCAAATAAATATTATTCGAGTTTAAGAAATATTAATTCTGGAACATGATTTTTATATTGTTTGTTCTATAATTGATTATATAAATGTACAAAATACTATACATGCTAACTCTTCTTTAAGAGAGGGGTAAGCAACATATTAAAAGGTCTGTAACGTACTGGGGGAAGAAACCTATTTAACCATGTTTAATGCAGCATTGCGCAAGATGATTTATACAGAAAAAACTTATTTTAATTTTGAGGTGCATCTATTAAGGAGTAAGGATCTGAGCCACAGTCAGCCCCCGGTCTTGTTTTGGCTGACTGTATAGAGCTTCTCCATCTTTGGCTACAAAAAATATAATCAATTTGATTTCATTATTGACCATCTGGTGATGTCCATGTGTAGAGTTTTCTCTTGTGTTGTTGGAAGAGGGTGTTTGCTATAACCAGTGCGTTCTCTTGGCAAAACCCTATTAGCCTTTGCCCTGCTTCATTCTGTACCTTAAAGCCAAATTTGCCTGCTACTCCAGGTGTTTCTTGACTTCCCACTCTTGCATTCCAGTCCCCTATAATGAAAAGGACATCTTTTTTGGGCATTAGTTCTAGAAGGTTTTGTAGGTTTTCACAGAACCATTAAACTTCAGCTTCTTCATTACTGTTCGGGACATAAGACCTGGATTACTGTGATACTGAATGGATTGCCATGGAAACGAACAGAGATCATTCTGTCACTTTTGAGGTTGCATCCAAGTACTGCATTTTGGATTTTTTTGTTGACTATGACGGCTACTCCATTTCTTCTACAGAATTCTTGCCCGCAGTAGTAGACATAATGGTCATCTGAGTTAAATTCACCCATTCCAGTCCTTTTTAATTCACTGATTCCTAAAATGTTGATGTTCACTCTTGCCATCTCCTGTTTGACCACTTCCAATTTGCCTTGATTCGTGGACCTAACATTCCAGGTCCCTATGCAATATTCTTTACAGCATCAGATTTACTTCCATCACCAGTCACATCCACAACTGGGTATTGTTTTTGCTTTGGTTCTGTTTCTTTATTCTTTCTGGAGTTATTTCTCCACTGTTCTCCAGTAGCATACTGGGCACCTACTGACGTGGGGAGTTCATCTTTCTGCCTTTTCATACTGTTCATGGAGTTCTCAAGTCAAGAATACTGAAGTGGTTTGCCATTTCCTTCTCCAGAGGACCACGTTTAGTCAGAACTCTCCACCATGACCCGTCCATCTTGGGTGGCCCTACTGAGCATGGCTCATAATTTCATTGAGTTAGACAAGGCTGTGGTCCATGTGATCAGATTGGTGATCACCCTGGACAGAAATGATGTGGGCCTAACAGAAGCAGAAGATATTAAGAAGAGGTGGCAAGAATACACAGAACTACACAAAAAAGATCTTCATGACCCAGATAAACACGATGGTGTGATCACCAATCTACAGCCAGACATCCTGGAATCTAAAGTCAAGTGTGCCATCACTACAAACAAAGCTAGTGGAGGTGATGAAATTCTAGCTGAGCTATTTCAAATCCTAAAAGATGATGCGTGCAAGTGCTGTACTTATTATGCCAGCAAATTGGGAAAACTCAGCAATGTCTACAGGACTTGAACAGGTCAGTTTTCATTCCAATCCCACAGAAAGGCAACTCCAAAGCATGCTCACACTACTGCACAATTCCACTCATCTCACACGCTAGTAAAGTAATGCTCAAAATCTTCCAAACCAGACTTCAAAAGTACGTGAACAGTGAACTTCCAGATGTTCAATCTGGATTTAGAAAAGGCAGAGGAACCAGAGAGCAAATTGCCAACATCTGGTGGATCATGGAAACAGCAAGAGAGTTCCAGAAAAACATCTACTTCTGCTTTGCTGACTACGCCAAAGCCTTTGACTGTGCACATCACAATAAACTGTGGAAAATTCTGAAAGAGATGGGAATACCAGACCACCTGACCTGCCTCTTGAGAAACCTGTATGCAGGTCAGGAAGCAACAGTTAGAACTGGACATGGAACAACAGACTGGTTCCAAATTGTACCAGCCCTGACTGGTACATCAAGCCTGTATACTGTCACCCTGCTTATTTAACTTATATGCAGAGTACATCATGAGAAATGCTGGGCTGGATGAACCACAAGCTGGAATCAAGACTGCCAGGAGAAATATGAATAACCTCAGATTTGCAGATGACACCACCCTTATGGCAGGAAGTAAAGAAGAACTAAAGAGCATCTTGATGAAAGTGAAAGAGGAGAGTGAAAACAGCTTAAAACTCAACATTCAGAAAACTAAGATCATGGCATCTGGTCCCATCACTTCATGGCAAATAGATGGGGAAACAGTGGAAACAGTGACAGCCTTTATTTTGGGGGACTCAAAAAAAAATCACTGCAGATGGTGACTGCAGCCATGAAATTAAAAGACACTTGCACTTTGGAAGAAAAGTTATGACCAACGTAGACAGCATATTAAAAAGCAGAGACATTATTGCTAACAAAGGGCCGTCTAGTCAAAGCTATGGTTTTTCCAGTAGTCATGGATGGATGTGAGAGCTGGACTATAAAGAAAGCTGAGCATCAAAGAATTGATGCTTTTGAACTGTGGTGTTGGAGAAGACTCTCGAAAGTCCCTTGCACTGTAAGGAGATCCAACTAGCCCATCCTAAAGAAAATCAGTCCTGAATATTCATTGGAAGGACTGATGCTGAAGCTGAAACGCCATTATTTTGGCCACCTGATGTGAGGAACTGACTTATTGGCAAAGACCGTAATGCTGGGAAAGATTGAAGGTGGTAGGAGAAGGGGACAACAAAGGATGAGATGGTTGGATGGCATCGCCGACTCAAAGGACATGAGTTTGAGTAAACGCCAGGAGTTGGTGATGGACAGGGATACCTGGCATGCTACAGGCCATGGGGTCACAAAGAGTCGGACACAACTGAGTGACTGAACTGACTGACATCTATTAAATGTATAAAAGTGCTCTGTGAAATATTAGCCTATAAAATATGGTTCAATGGCTATTTTTTTCATCCGTTCAACTTATTTATGTACCTGTTGGTCCTATGCAATTTATTGCTTTTGTACTTCCACCAGATGAGGAGAAAAAGTAACAGAAAGAGATGAAACCTAAATGTGATAGCACATCTAGCTGAACAGATATACCAGGCTAGACAGGTGTTTGTATTACTTCAGCATTTCATGAGCTGCTCTGGAAAGTCAAATGAACATAAAAGGCTAAATTCTGATTTCTCCTATATATGGTTAAAGTTTTTCATTTTTAGTTTAAAACAGGGAAATTTGCATGCCCTTTTACTCACACTGAAAACACTACTATCAAGTATCACACTCTCTCCCAAGAAGCCTAGATTCTTTTTCAATACTTTCAAGCTGCTATGAAAGTTAATAAACCTATTTATCATATGCAGGTTAGGGGCATAAAAATTACTAGCTGCAAGATAGGTAAACTCTGTTCAGTTAAAATTTCCATACAAACATTTGCTCTAAATTAGCATAAAAACCTAGCCTATCAATTTGTAATGTATAATATATTTCCTGGGCTGAGACGAGATACCCCACGCCTGAGGTCCAAATAGGAAAAGGAGTATGTCAAGGCTGTATATTGTCACCCTGCTTATTTAACTTATATGCAGAGTACATCATGAGAAATGCTGGGCTGGAAGAAGCACAAGCTGGAATCAAGACTGCCGGGAGAAATATCAATAACCTCAGATATGCAGATGACACCATCCTAATGGCAGAAAGTGAAGAAGAACTAAAAGGCTCTTGATGAAAGTGAAAAAGTTTGGCTTAAAGCTCAACGTTCAGAAAACTAAGATCATGGCGTCTGGTCCCATCACTTCAGGGCAAATAGATGGGGAAACAGTGGAAACAGTGTTAGACTATTTTGGGGGGCTCCAAAATCACTGCAGATGGTGACTGCAGCCATGAAATTAAAAGACGCTTACTCCTTGGAAGGAAAGTTATGACCAACCTAGATAGCATATTCAAAAGCAGAGACATTACTTTGCCAACAAAGGTCCGTCTAGTTAAGGCTATGCTTCTTCCAATGGTTATGTACAGATGTGAGAGTTGGACTGTGAAGAAAGCTGAGCGCTGAAGAATTGATGCTTTTGAACTGTGGTGTTGGAGAAGACTCTTGAGAGTCCCTTGAACTGCAAGGAGATCCAACCAGTCCATTCTAAAGGAGATCAGTCCTGGGTGTTCACTGGAAGGACTGATGCTGAGGCTGAAACTCTAGTACTTTGGCCACCTCATGTGAAGAATTGACTCATCGGAAAAGACCGATGCTGGGAGGGATTGGGGGCAGGAGGAGAAGGGGACGACAGAGGATGAGATAGCTGAATGGCATCACCGAGTTGATGGAAATGAGTCTGAGTCATCTCCAGGAGTTGGTGATGGACAGGGAGTCCTGGAGTGCTGTGATTTATGGGGTTGCGAAGAGTCAGACATGACTGAGCGACTGAACTGAACTGAATATATTTCCTATACATTTGATAGTCCCCATCTGGTATTTAGTTCCTTTCTCCTTCCCTGAGCTGTCTATACAGAGCAGACCTCTACGAACAGAACATAGAGAAGATAGAAAATTTGTGTTTTTAGTATGTTTTTAATTCCAAAGAGCTAGTCATCAAAAAAGATGGAAGAATATACCAAATTTTATTGCTGCCTTAAACATTACTGTATCATTCTGTCATCCTGGATTTCTTCCTTGTAACTACATAGGGTATGTAATTTTACTTACTAGTTGTAGATTGCCTACTATTTTCTGAACAATCCAAAGGTTATTTCTAAATTAAGGACTTTTCCCCCGGTAAAGGCAATTATTCTGTATATTATTTCTTTCCCTAACATTTACTGGCTGAGACATTTATATTTATTTACAATGGAAGATCCCCTGGAGAAGGGAATGGCTACCCACTCCAGTATTCTTGCCTGGAGAATTCCATGGACAGAGGGGTCATGGGGTTGCAGAGAATCAGACACAACTGAGCAACTGACACCTTTTTTTTTGTTTGTTTCAATAATATTTATATTTTTGTCCACCAAATTACATCTCTAAAAGGCAATACCAACCCTTGCTTCTCACTCAGCATTTTTCCTTCCAGAGGGAAGATAAGTGGTCAAATGGGAGCTGGCTGAGTCAAGGGAAAATGGTAAAAATGAGTAGTTTGTACGAAACCATGGGAATTCATACTACACATATGAAGTTATTGGTAAGGTAGTATTTTGCAGTTTGAAAAGGCTATGGAGAATTAGAAATACTTAAACAATGAAATAATTTTTCATCATGCCCCACCTGTCTGTCTATCTTGCTATTCCCCGAGGCTTGCGGGATCTCAGTTCCTCCATCAGAGACTGAATCCAGGCCATTAGTGAAAGTCAGAAATCTTAACCTCTACGACACTAGGGAACTCATCTATTTATAAAGCGAGCTTCTCCTCTCTTCTCCCTGATGCCTTCCCCCTCCAATTAATCAACTGGAAATTTTATAAAAACAGAAAATTCTCACCTAAACCTGATCAATAAAATCAGGAAAACTCAAGAACACTGTGGAACTTAATAGTGTACACAGTAACTTTACATAGTATTTAAAAGTGTGTATGTAAGGGTATATAAAAATGGCATAAATGTATTAACATCTTTTTAAGCCACAGAATATTCAGGGCTTCCCTGGTGGCTCAGACAAATCTGCCTGCAATGCAGAAGATTAGAGTTTAATTCCTGGTTGGGAAGATCCCCTGGAGAAGGGAATGGCAACCCCAAATCGTCATATATACGATACAGGGGAAATTTTCAACCATATACATTTTGAAATAATTAATAATAACATTTAATTAAAACATAAAACAGGAATTCCCTGGAAGTCCAGTGGTGAGGACTCTGAGCTTTCACTGCTGAGGGCCCAGGGTTCAGTCCCTGATCAGGGAACTACGATCTTACAAGCTGAGTGGCCAAAAAAAAAAAAGAAGACAAACAGCAAGGTCAAAATTGCAAACAAGTATTTGACATCAAACAAAACACAAACATTAATATTACTGCAAACATCACTGAAACAAGACAAATTTTCTATAATATAGACTAGGAAAAATGTCAATAGACACTTTTTTCCTTATATACTATAGGACCTGCTGTGTCTTAACAACATCGCTAAATATTTAATTCTCAGTTTTTAAAATCTTAAAGGATTGGGGACTTTCCTGGTAGTCCAGTGGCTAAAACTCCCTGTTCCCAATCCGAGGGGCTGGGGTTCAAACCCTGGTCAGGGAACTAGATCCCACATGCTGCAACTGAAGATCCTGTACACCCTAACTAACACCCAGTACACTTAGATTAAAAAAAAAATCTTACAGGATTAATTCTAAAAGGCTGAAACTTAATACTTTTCCACAACATAAAAAAAAAGGCAATCTGAGATTAAGAATCATAATTTACTAGTTCTGAAACAACTGATGGTTTGGGGGAGATAGTCACTGGTTTTAATTGTCACTGGAAAAAAATTTTAAAGTATGGAATGCTAGAAATAGAAAGGATTCTAGAAATCAAAAATTGTGAATTAAAGATCTGATTTTACAGAAGAAATTCTGACCCACAGAGAACTCTTATTTTAGGATTAAGGCAGACAAGGAGTAAAAAAAATCAAGAATTCTTAAACCTTTTCCCCTTTAACTACCTTCCAAAAAAAGCAAAGCCTTTAAATTTATTTTCACTGGAAGAGAATGAATGCCTATGATCCTCTAACTGACTAAGTGGTCTCACTGAAAACACCCCCAAACCTAAAACTTACTAATTTAGAGAAAAATCAAGCAGGCATAAAAATATGATATGACCTGTACTGGTATTCAAATCACAAAGTGCCTGTAGTGCTGTTGAAGTATCATTAAATTTCACCATAAAAATAGAAATGAAATATATTGACAGAAACTAAAGGTGCAATGACAGGAAAGAAAAAATTTTTCATCTAAAAAATTTTTCAAAACATTTAACATTTTGTTACTTTCCATATAATCACTACAAATTTACTGTAAAGATGCTACCACTTTTACAGCAAGCCATGCATTTTGCTAGGCATCAGAGACAAAAGATATAGAAGACTGTCTATATATGAATACTATGTGTCAGAAATAAAACCAGATTAATCTGGTTGGTAATTTAGTTATGGAAAATATCAGTTATGTAGCTAATTCTGAAAGAATAAAATATTTAAAGAGGTTACATTTAGTTTCCTAAAATATTCTTTCCCAAGAGGTAAAACCAAATTCAAAGCTAGGGCCAATGAGCAATATACCAGACAGAAAGAACCCTGCACAGATCCTCCTGTAATCTTGGGTGTAGCCTTAGCTCTCACACTAATCATATAAAAGTGGAAAAGTCACTTAATATCGTTGTGACTCAGTTTTCTTCTGTAAAGGATACTATAAAAGATAATAGTAAGTTCCTTTCCACATCTATGATTCCATACCAATTGGCTGCAACAGGAAGAAGAGAGTAGTGCTCTAAGTATGTTTTAGCACACACAAAGAATTCACAGACTCTCTAAAAAACTTAACAAGTGTCTTCTATGTTCAAATACCAGAATGTATTAAACATATGTAAAATCATTTGGCTTACACATATGCCTAAGAAGCCATTCTTCAACAAGGGAATTTTAAAATGAAAATTTCAAATATAATAACAACAAAAAGGAAGCTGTTAAGCATCAAATTTCTTAACAATGAAGTAGAAGGGGGAAACAATGAGAAGAATAAAAAACTTGTCTTTTTCATGTTATATCTATAATTTTCTATGAGCATGATTTGCTTGATAGGTTTAGAGTACCTATTTAGATCTTCACTACAAAAATTTGAATTCTAACAACCAATAAAACTAAGATGGCTAAGTAAGATAACTGCCTGGCTCAGTGCCTTTAAACAAGAACTGTCAGAGGTGGATTACCAAGCCTAAATGCTAATAATTGCTAATTATATCAATTTACAGAGTTTTGAGCTGACATAAAGTTATCTCATTGTATTAACCTACTGAAAAGATGGACATCAACTTTCCAAGATTAAAAAACAGAACAAAACAGACAATTTACATCATTGGGCAAGATATACCAGCAGTGCTATTATGACCTGTACACACCTGCGTCTCTCCCTGACCTCTGCAGTGGAGGAGACAGTGCCAGCAGTAGTTGTAGTCAGGGTTGTGGTAGAGGCTGCAGCATTAACAACAGTCGGAGCAACAGGAATGGTCACTGCCGTAGGAACACTGTCCTTTTCCTTTTCAGTACTATCCTCAGCCCACAAACGATTTGAGGTACTATAGCATCATAAGCAGCAACACAAAAAGAGAAAAGGAAAACAGCTAAACAATGAAAGCACTTTCTAGCAGCTGAAAACATGTGACTACAGGGATGGATTTTTTTTTTTTTTTTTAAACACAACGTGAGACATCTTTCAACCATGAATCAAAAAGTTCACCCAGAGCTGTCAAAGAGAAATTTACATTTTAAGAAGCTTAATTCAAGGAAAAGTTCTTAAGTCAGGAACTTAATTTTTTTCCCCAGACATATAATTGCCTCTTTTGGAAGCAATTTTTGTTTGTAAATAATTTTAACCAGGTCAATGAAAAAATCCAGAGCCCCACAATCTTCTACACAAAAATGCATGCACATACATAAGCACACAGGAGGCCTGAACACAAAATGTATCTGTGACTCACCTGCTTTGTGTGCCTGCTGAGGAAGAACCCGTTGTAATCTTTGTAGTAGTGCTTGTGCTGGAAAGCAGGCTTTTCTGAAGCCCAGCTGCAGAGGTAACTGTTGGTGTTGATGTGGTGCTTGGAACACTAGAACTAATCAAATCATCTTGTCTTCTACCAAAGGAGCAACTAAAGGAAAGAGTCATATCTATATAGGATGTGTCTGTAGGTGTATTCTATAGTCAATGCCTACACATTATACAGGTTCACAAGGCTAGGGAAAAAATCTTAAAAACTGTGTTCCTAAATACACCACCGGCTCCAGCACCAAGAGTTGCACCTACAACTTGCTAGAGTCTAGATGATTTCACTAATTTGGTAGTGTATCATTTTACCAAACCCCCACCCACCAACAAGATTTAAAGATGATCTGACAGCTTACGTTTCTGGAACTGCTCTATGTCATATGGACATGCCTGGAAAGACACTTTGGTTTACTCAGGGGAAGTTAGGACTAACATTAAAAAAAAAAAAAAAAAGTTTCGGCAATGGGTCACAGCCTTAGGAGTGAGCCATGCCTGTATTATATCTGTTGATCTTTTAGTCTTTTTGATTGCTTTTAGCAGAAAAAATAATGCATAGATCTTCTACTCCCTTTCCAATATGATATTACCAACATTCCAATTTATGGCATTTCTACTACTCTGAGTTCTAACACAAGTAAAAACTTTTCAAGTCACCAAATGAGATACATCAAGTTACTATTTCAAATGCCAGTTAATTACATAACTGACTTATATGTAATTATATACAGAGTTCCTTTTCAATATAATCTAAAAGATACTTCAAAATATTTAATTTAAAAATACATATTAGGAAGGCATAAGTAGGAGCAAATTTTCAACCTGTTGTTAAATATATATTCTGTGTCTTTAAATGAAGTTTTATTTAAACAACAAAAAATATATAAAGGCACATTTTTAATATTAAATTGAGAGCTCCAAACAAACTGCCTCATATTTTAATAAAAGAATACATGAACGTTACTTAAGAATTATATTATTACCTTTTGTGATAAGTTGATCCTTCATTAACTGAGCTATTCTTTTTAAGATCATCTTCCCATTTTCTTCTTGTATATGAACTACTTGTTCGCAAACTTGAATCTCTGTGGAAAAAAAAAATCCTTCAGATTCTGGCAGATAATTTTAAAATAGAGTTAAGGAAGCTGCACATTAATAAACATAGTAGAAGCAGAAACTAGTAAAATCCCTTAGAAAAACACTTTGGAATATTTATTAAGAAATGAAAGTAATTCACTAAGATTCCAGTTCTAAGATTCTATACCTAAGGAATAATTTTACCTATGAGGGGAAATAGAAATGTCTATAGAAGTTTTATTTATGATGACAAAATATATAATTTCAGTGTCCACAGTTTGGGCAGGGGGAATGGTGACTTTAATATCAGCAGATCTACTCTACAAATACTATGTATTGATAAAAAAAACAATGTTTGTTGAATTACATGCTAACATCAGTTCAGTTCAGTCGTTAGTCGTGTCCAACTCTTGGTGACCCCAAGGATTGCAGCATGCCAGGCTTCCCTATCCATCACCAACTCCTTTGCTCAAACTCATGTCCATGAATTGATACTGTCATCCAATCATCTCATTCTTTGTATCCCCTTCTCCTCCTGCCTTCTATCTTTCCCAGCATCAGGGTCTATTCTAAGGAGTTAGTTCTTCACATCAGGTGGCCAAAGTATTGGAGCTTTTGCTTTAGCATCAGTCCTTCCAATGAATATTCAGGACTGACTTCCTTTAGGATTACTGACTGGATTGATCTTTGTGCAGTCCAAAGGACTCTCAAGCATCTTCTCCAGCACCACAATTTGAAAGCATTAATTTTCAGCATGCAGCCTTTTTTATTGTCCAACTCTCACAACCATAGATGACTACTGGAAAAACCATAGCTTTGACTGTATGGACTTTTGTTGGCAGAGTGATGTCTCTGCTTTTTAATATGCTGTCTAGGTTGGTCGTAGCTTTTCTTCCAAGAAGCAAGCATCTTTTAATTTCATGGTTGTAGTCACCATCTGCAGTGATTTTGGAGCCCCCAAAATAAAATCTGTCACTGTTTCCACTGTTTCCCCATCTATTTGCCATGAAATGATGGGATCATGATCTCAGTTTTTGAATGTTTAGCGTTAAGCCAACTTTTTCACTCTCCTCTCCTCTTTCACTTTCAACAAGAGGCTTTTTAGTTCCTCTTTGCTTTCGGCCATAAAGGTGGTGTCACTGGCATATCTGAGGTTACTGATATTTCTCCCAGCAATCTTGATTCCAGCTTGTGCTTCATCCAGCCTAGTGTTTCAAATGATGTACTCAGCATATAAGTTAAATAAATAAGCAGGGTGACAATACAGAGCCTTGACATACTCCTTTCCCAATTTGGAACCAGTCTGTTGTTTCATGTCTAGTTCTAACTGTTGCTTCTTGATCTGCATACAGATTTCTCAGGAGGCAGGTCAGGAGGTTCTGGTATTCCCATCTCTTTAAGAATTTCCCACAGTTTGTTGCGATCCACACAGACAAAGGCTTTGGCATAGGCAATAAAGCAGAAGTAGTTGTTTTTCTGAACTCTTGCTTTTTTGATTATCCAATGGATGCCGGCAGTTTGATCTCTGGTTCCTCTGCCTTTTCTAAATCCAGCTTGAACATCTGGAATTTCTCAGTTTACTACTGTTGATGCCTGGTTTGGAGAATTCTGAGCATTTATTTGCTAACATGTGAGATGAGTGCAATTGTGCGGTAGTTTGAGCATTCTTTGGCACTGCCTTTCTTTGGGACTGGAATGAAAACTGATCTTTACAGTCCTGTAGCCACTGCTGAATTTTCCAAATTTTCTGACATAATGAGTGCAGCACTTTAACAGCATCATCTTTTAGGACTTGAAATGGCTCAGCGGGAATTTATCACCTCTACTAGCTCTGTTCGTAGTGATGCTTCCTAAGGCCCACCTGACTTCAGACTCCAGGAGTGAACCTCAACATTTTAGTAATCAGTGAACCAAAATGGACTGGAATGGGCGAATTTAATTCAGATGACCATTTTATCTACTAATGTGGGCAAGAAACTCTTAGAAAATATGGAGTAGCCCTCATAGTCAACATGCTAACATGTAAGACTGCTTATGAGATCTCAGGTGAAAGAAAAAGACACAAACTGAATACTATAACATGACTACAATCATTATTAAAAAGTTCTCATACTCTACATGTGCTAAAAAGTGAAGAAACAAACTAAAATGTTGTCAGTGATTAAGTAATGGCTTTTTCTCCCTTCCTTCTCCTTTTGCATTATGTTCCAAATATTTAGAAGCATACGCAAGTCAGTGACCTCATCTGCCACCACTGTCCTCTCCCTCTGATACAACCATAATGCCTTTATTTATACTGTTATTTCATGAACATACCAAATTCTGTGCCTCCTCAGATCCACGTACCTGGTGTTATTACTATTAGGAACACCCTCCATTTCTTCCGGAAATCTACATACCTTGTAATAACAACTCAACCTTCATATTTTAATTCTCATGCTAGATAATAAAGATTTCATAGTAAAAAAACAAACAAATAAATAAAGCAAATGACAATGAGCCCACCTGTTCTCTTTCTCTTCAATGTCAGATGTACTGGCAAGCCGTCTTGGTATTGTAGGCGCAACATATGCAAGCCTAGTTCCTTTACTATCTTTTTCCTACACAATGGCGTGAAAAAAAGAGTGAAAATAAATCAGTGCGATGATTACAGGTGCTGCTCAAAGTATGGAAAAAGTATGCAACAACGTATAATTACACAGTCATCACAGTTTATTTGATAATATTTCCATCATTCCTAGCTAAACTCTAAAACTGATGTCTATCAATATTCAAGGACTATAAGCACTAAATGACAGCCTGCTCAAATTAATTTTCTTTCTCCCTTAATCTAGAATTAGATCATTTTAACATAAGAAAAATTCCTCCCCATTTTAATGACTGTTTCTAAAACTTCTGTAACATATTATTTACTGTAACATAGTATTATAAGACAAAACATCCTTATTTCTTTCAGAGAGAAGAGTTCTCAAATATGATTCATTGGTAAGTCTCAATTATTTAAGTTATATAAGCTATTCACTACTTTTATATTCTATGCTTTAAAAATACATTATACAAAACAAAAAATTATTTCAATTATATTTATCTAAATCTAAGAGTGTAGATGCCATTTAATGGAATCTGTTATATTCTCATTATATGTTATCCGTCAAGTACTTGGAAGACAATATTTTATATAAAATAAAAATCCTAAAATTACTTTATGAATAATTCATTTCTGAATTTCAATACATATAAATAAACATTCTTATATAGTGCAAGAAAACTATATGGAAAAATATCTGAGTACTAAAAATGCAATGGAAAATAAATAATCCAATTATATAAAATAACATTGAATGAACTGTGGTACACTGTATTAATGCAATTTAATAATGCCTTTCAAAATACAGCTATTAAAATTGCTCACTAAGACAAAGCTGGGATGTATCAGATGAAAAAGTAGGTAAAGAAATTGTAGATACTGGATAAATGCAACCTATGAGTATAATCACAGTCTACAACAAATGCATTCCTAAATTTTGAAAACTTTTCTTAATAAATAAAATTAGCTTTTAGATTTACTAGATTTTACAGGATTCCTGTAATTGAGTAGTCTCATAATTTATGTTTTAGGTAAATACATCTGATCTCCCCAATAATTATATTCCACATATATATTGGCTGAAGGTAGGTACATTTGTATTTTCGTATCATTCATTAAGTCACGTGAATTAAGTTGATATATAGGTATAATAATGATACACAGTAGAGAACCAATTGTTATAGTTCTTATAGAAACCAAACTGTGAAACAGATTACCTTTTCTTTATTATCCAAAGAGGAGGAAAGTCTGGGACTTGAAGCTGAGCGCATGACACCTGCAGTGTCTTTTTCCTTCTGAGCTTCTTTAGATGCTGTGATTTCTGCAAGTGCGCCGTAACTGCCCGTCTTTCTAAGTCCTAACCTCCAAGATGCAGGGGACTCATCTTTTCTCTCTTCTTCTTTGGGAGAAATTTTTGTAGCTGAAGTTGGAAACTGTTTTTATTTTATTTTTCAGGAAAAGGAAAAAAATTGTCAAGACCGATCAGTCCTTAAACTGGAAAGGAGAAGTTTACAGATTAAACGCTTTAAAATTATAGTTAATAGTTTCAGGAGAAACACTTACTAAGCAGGTTAATGTCTTAGTCAAAATGTAAAGATCTAAAACTGAGAAAAGAAATATTACCTGTCGAGATGTTAGGTTTAAGAACACACACTCCACACTTTGAATCACACAGAGAAATTATGATGCAAATACAGAGAAGAGAACTGAGCACACCATAATGACTTAAAACCATGCATCGCTGAAACCAATATTCACATTAAACTTGTTATGTTGTAACCTACTATAAATCCTTGCACATGGAAAAGCCTCACCATAGATTTTTCACCCTTACTGGGCACAAGAACAATGCCAGTTTTGCGCAAGCCCTGCCTCCACGATGCGGGATCTACTGATTCCACCACAGGCATGATAGGAGCAATGAAATCATACTAAAGCCAATTAAAATAAGACAGGTAAAGAGACACAGATTGAAAGTTTGAAAATATAAAAGGAAGTTATGAGCAAAACAGATTTTTCTCCTTTTTTAAAAGAATTTTATAATAAAGTAAAACCCCGATACTAGGTAACTCTCCAATTTTTAAGTGTCACTGGGAATAAGTTCCAGTCTTAGTATAAGAGCATCCGAAAAAATCTAACTGAGAAACTTCTTAGGCAGTTAAAGGCACAGAGAGCTGGTAATATTCTAGTATGGAGTGAACTAACTACTGCACTTGAATTTTGTTTTTATTCACTTTGTACTAGGGTTAAGAAATTTTTAATACATCATCAACAAAAGTAATCATCAATATATATCTAATCATAATATTTAATTCATTAATATTTTAAATATCATAGCCTTAAAAGTACCATTGGATTTTTCTACCAAACATTAAACATGTCAACTAAAAACTATTTTTGTACAAATATTTATTTCATTTCAGTTTTCCAACAGCCTTAAAAATGAAACACCCATAATCTTTAAACTAGTTCACTTCATCCACTGCACTTACAGAGTTTAAATATTCAACCACAGTTAAATATAGACGGTTAACCCAGCAACTAACTAGTTACTACAAGCACAGGATATGGATAATTAAACAACCCAAAACAACCTTTCTTTCACACTTATAGCCCAGGTTTACCGTAACAGAAAGTTTCAAAGAACTTGTTAAAAGCACCATAATGTTGGAGGTCTACTTTCTAGACAAAAAAAATCTCTAGTATTTCCAGTAATTAATTCCTATCAATAGGGTTGAAAAGAGACTCAAGACATACAGCATTTCTCAGTTTCCAAAATGTGCACTGAGGCATTCACGATGCAAGAACAAAATCATAGGAGTGCTATGGAATGTTTTAAAATTTTAAGTGAAGTACAGTGACATCTGTTGGACACAGCACAAACTGCCATTACTATTTGTAGTAACTACTTAATAAATGAAATAAAGAAGTATTCCTTTGGGCCAAATGGCACTGTGGAAAAAAAAAAAAAAAAATCAGTAAAACACTAAAGTCTCCCTTGGCTGAGAAAGTCCAGGAAGCTCTGTAATATTTTACTCAGTATGATAGGCACTGTGATGATTCCTTACTGATTTCAGAGTTTAATGTCACACTACTCGAGAACACAGGTTGGCAAACTTTTTTTCTATAAAAGGTCAAGTTGTAAACTTTAGGCTTTAACTACTCATCTATGGTGTTACAGTACAAACCGAGCCACAGGTAACATACAAGTGAATGAACGTGGGTGTATTACAATAAAACTTTATTTAGGGGCAGTGAAGTTAGAATTTGTGTCACAAAATACTCTTTTTCTTTTAATCTTCCCCTGCCTCTGCTAACCATTTAAAAATATTAAAAGCATTCTAATTTACAGACTTTACAAAAAACAGGTAGTGGGCCAGGTCTGGCCCACAGACTATGGTTTGCTAATCCTTCTCTGCCCCTAGAAGCTTCATGATAAAATAGTAAATAATATTTGCTGAATGTTAGAAGAGAAGCAAACATTTAACAAATGTTCACTTGTGTCAGGCCTAAAAGAAGTGCTTCATATGGGTTATCTCATTTAGTCCTGCAACCACCCAATGAAATAGAACTTTACTATCATTTTAGAGTTGAGAAAAACAAGGCAGTATTATCAAGTTAGAATTTTGTTGCACTGTTAAAACTGATATACCTCCTCTCTCTATCTAACATAAATTTCAATTTAAGAACTGGTTATCTGTTTAAAGGCATCTTTCTATTTCTGGTATATAAATGAACCTCTTTGAGTAATTCAAGAATACCTATTCCCTGAGATTCTTCTTTCTGTTTTTATAACCAGGACACTATTTTGACTTTCCTATTCTTCTGACTACCCTCATTCTTGGTCTTTTTGTTGCTATTGTTGTAGCAACTTTCCTTGTCATAGCCCTGTAACATAAGCACTCCAACAGTCTGTTCTCATACATCCTATCTTCTCTTTGTATTTTCTTCTGCGTGTTGGGAGTAGGGTCTTCTTTATATCCTCATGCATTGTATTCAGCTTATTCTCAAATGTGCTATTCTGCAACTCAATCTCACTCCTAATGTCCCAGTCCTGAACTTCTACTCACCTGTAGAATGGACTGTAGATAAGGAAAGCTGGAAACGGAAACAATGTATAAAGTATAACACCTTTATTTCCAAACCAGCACTTCCTTGGTTCCCTATTTCTGTTAAGGGCATCAGTAATCTATTCAATCCCTAAAAAAAAAATTTTGGCCACACTGTGCAGGCATGTGGGATGTGGGATTTTAGTTCCCTGATCAGGGATCAAATCCATGGTCCCTGCAGTGGAAGCAGGGAGTTTTAACCACTGGACTGTGGAGGAAGCCCCAATCCCCTGCATTTGCAACTTGAAAGTCATATTAGACCTCTTCTTTGTCATCTTCCTGCAATTATAAATTAAGTGACAAGTCTCTAAGCCTCCTCCTCTCCTTTATATAAGACCATTGCCCTCTTCTGATTTATATTATCATATTGGGAAACTTCAATGACTTTCTAATAAACCTTCTCTCAGTCAATCTCTCGCCTTCAAATACACCTGTACATCAGCGTCAGAATAATATTCTATAAAGAATAATTCTCTCATGGTCTTGTTAAAATATCTATGATTCTCTATATCTATCAGATCACAAAAATGTTACCATAGGAACGAAAACATTTCACAGTTTGGCTCTACTTTTCCTGTTTCACTTCATATATGTATCCTGTAGATTAATCAAACTTGACAACTCATTTTTCCTGAAAAAAATACTCTATATTATCCCTACTTTGATCACATCATTTCTCTTCTCTTTCAACAAACTATACAAACTCTTCTCTCTTAGGCTGAAATACTACCTACACATTCTTTAAGATCTATCACAAATGTTCTAACTCCACTATCTCAAATCAAAAATGATTTCTTCCATTTTAAAACCACTGTTTTATAATTATACACTTTTATTGGTATACTTCATATACCCACAGCACAGTCTTTTATTGAATTTTATTATGTTTAATAATTAGGTTCAATTAGCAAGAACATGTAATCAAGAAAACTAAACTTTTACCATCTAGTAAAGACAATATAGTTTACATGTACTGGAATGTATGTGTAGACAGCAGAATAGATAATTTTTTTACAGATTCCAACAATATTTACTTTGACTACAGAGTTATATATATAAACATTGTTAGTTAAACTTACTGTTAGTTAAAACATTAACTAACAATAAACTTACTGTTAAGATAAAATTTTAATATAAATATACATTATTTAACTTATTAAGTTAAATAATGAAATAAACTTACTATTTAGTTAAATCACAAGATCAAACTAATGGTTTTACAGTTAATATATACACAAATTACAGGCTTGATCTCACTGCTACAGAAATAGTTCTGCAATTTTAGCTGACAAGTTAACAACTGAAGAGAAGAGCTTTAAAAGTGAATACATCTATGTTTCTCTATAGTTATCAGGAGTTATTACAGAATATAAGTGATATTTAATACTGTTTTAGAGCTTTCAGGGTTGTCATGTGTATGTGTGTCTATTTATATAAGGTTTATGCATTGGTGGAAGAAGCTAGAGAACTTAAGACAACTTTGTCTTAAAAAACAGAAGTTGAGGAGTGGCAACCTAAAAATAGAACTCTTAATTACAAAATCTTTTATGATACATTTATAAATTAAGAATTCATCTAAGGAAATCTGTTAGGTGTCTAAGTTACAGGGAAAATCTTAAAACGTTAAAAAAAACCTAAAATGCTAAATTACAGTAAATACAGTATCACTGAATGTAACAGGCTTTGAAAGTCATATATAATACTGATTAAATTTTAAAATACTTCATTCTCTTGTACAAGACTTTATTACTTGGAATAAAACTTGGCCATAGAACATTACGAACAAATACTGAAACAAGATAATCTTTAATCTTCAACTTGAGAATAAAATGCAGTTTCTAAATATACAAATTAGAGAAACAATTGTCATTAGGTCAACTTAATTAAGAATCAGAATCAATTCTGATTGATAATTGGTAAGAGTAAAATAAGAACTTTTATAGCAAAGAGATAATTGGCCCACTAATCTAACAGAGCTATTGTATCTGCTTTCAGTGAGGGCAGAGAAGTAAACTGCCATAAATTTAGGGTTATGCTTGAGAAAAATATAATTGATAAGAAGCCTACTGTAATTATTTGACTACAGTAGGAAAGAGATTGCTTAGCTAAATACTCAAAAGACTAACAGCTGGCTTCTTGGCTAGCTATGCCAAGGGAATGGAGCTTATGGGAACTTTTTGATAAATTTGCAGTTCTAACAGATAATAAATCAAAAGAGTTAAAGTTCAGTATCCACTGAAGAAGTAAAATGGGATTCTATAATTAAATAAACCTTTAGTTAAAGCAGCTCGTGGTAACTCCAGTTATGATAACTATCTTGAAAATTTTGTAGACATACTGCTTCTGGAGAATTTCATTTTAAAGCATATATTAATTATGGCCATTTGAAGATAGTTTCTAACTGCATTTATGAAGCCCTCAGTTCTAGAATATAGAAGGTGAGATGATTTAGTCAGAGTCTCCTGATATTCAAACTGCACAAGTGAAATTCATGTTATTTCTACCACTAAAAATTCACACTACTGCTTTCCTTTGGAAGAGTTTCAAGGGAGGATTATTAATAATAGTATGGACCTTTCTCTAGCTTATGATTTTAAAAGGCCCAAATTGTGGCCACTTGGTATCAAATCTAAAGACTAGCAAAACTGACAATATGATAGAACTGCTGTGGGGATTTAAAATCATTCCTCAAACCGATGCATACCAAATAATGTCAGAGAAGCAACAAAACAAGAAGTCCAAAGGCAGAGACATGATAAATGAATACAATGTGTAATTTGTGAGTGGACCCTTAATTTGAAAAATCAAAAAATTTTGAAAAATTTAAAAAAAACCTGAAAAATAAAAAAATCCAGATTTGAAAAATCTAGAAAGGTGTTACTAGGAGAACAATTGGGAAAATTCTGAGTATGGTTTGTATATTAGCATAAATAATGTTCTATATCAATGTCAAATTTTCTAAGTATATTGATTTCACTGTGGTAATGAAGGACAATGCATTTGTACTTAAATACATACTCAAGTATTCAGGAATACTGTGTTACAGTGAAAGCAGTCAATTCTTAAAACAGTTCTGAGAAAAGAAAAAAAAAGGGTGAGTGCCTATGTGTGTGTGCGTGCACAAACATGTGTATGTGAGTGTGCGTTACATAGAGAGGGAAATGAGTTTGCTCATAAAAGACAGGTAAGGGCTGGTAGGGAGAAGCCTTTAAAACAAGACCAGTAGGTTAAAGAAACAAACAAACAAACAGAAAACAAACAAAACCCACAGAAAAACCCTTAATCTTTAATATGGGTTTAAAAAAGTATGGGTTCTGAAACATCAGTGAAAAGAAGTCTTGAACATCAACACACTAAGTTGGAAAGCACTGTTTGGTGGAGAAAGGAAAGTAGGAAGGATAAAAAATAAACGGAGAACAAAATAAGGAAGAGGAAGAAATGAAACTAACATTTTGGGAGCACTTAGTCACTAGTCAAGCTCTTTCAATTACTAGTTAACAATGATAACTTATTTTCTCTCTTTACTATCATTTTTGTTTTGTCCTTTTTAGGGAGAACACATAAGGAAGATAGTAACTCGCCTAGAGTCACAACAACTAACAACAGGTGGGGTCAGCAGCTGACCTTTAGTTTGTTCAGACATACCTGGTGCTTTGAAAATGAACTAGAAAATCAAGATTCCAGTTCTCTTAGTGACCTGTGGCAGTTTTTCTCGTGCTTAACTTATACACACATCAAATTACCAAAAAGTACCTTTACTCAATGGAAATAAAAGATACAAAACTCTTCTCAAAAGTCAAAGGAAATAAAAAACTACCATGCTCAGTAGTTTTTTATATGAAAAATTTTATTTTTTGGGCTCTTTATTTTTTTAATGATTAACTAATATCAACTGCAAAAAGTATTTGAAAAAAGAATTTAACAGGTTCAGCAGAAATCTCAGTAAAATAAAGAAAAAGTATTTTTATTCTAAAACCTTAAACTTAGAACTGTCTTCATGCTTTAACTCAAATGGTACTTACACAGAATACATTTATTTTTTTAACAAACACAATTTTGTCTTACCTTTTTAATAGGTGATGTAGGTGTTGGCTGACCAGATGACACAGTAGGTGTTGTAACAGCTACAGGAGCTGCTTGTGTACTAGAAGTATTGGCATTAGTTACAGAAGCCATGGGTTTTGTTGTCTTATCTTTAGGAGGAAAAAAAGAAAAAGAACATTAAGAGTCATGATTCTAGATGAGTTTTGTTTCAGAGGTATTGAAAATAGTATTTAATACTGTATTTTTCTTTAAGGTTTTGTTAATTTAGTCTTTTCCCACTATCATCCCTTTTAACAAGAGAATTTTTCAAGGAGTTTCTAGAAATCTCTCAATATGTATGAGAGTTAAATAAGAACATGACACACAACCAGACTTTTAAGAATAAAAAGCACAAATAAAATCTGACTTTCATACTTCTAACACTATGGAAATTTTTTTAAAAAATTTAAATTAATTTTTAAAACCTGAACGCTTGAATACAACATAACTTCAAAAAATTCAATATTGCTTATCTAACTTATAGCTCTTCTTTGTTCAATATTGCTTATCTACTTATAGCTCTTCTTTGTTCTAGGCATCTAAAACTGGTCTTGTTGGTAATTACATTCCTGTCAAACAGTTACATTTAAATGTCACAAAGAGCATTCCTTCTCACCCCTAAAAGGTATAGTTAAATGGGTACAACATCAGCTGAATTAGGTTAAATCTTTTCCCATGATGTATCAAGACAATTTCCAACTAATAATTGATCACCTAGAAAGAAGATTTTTAAAATACTAGAAAAAAATCAATATGATGCTAGCAAAAATTGAAAGACTATTTGAACACAGAAATCAAACTAGCCTTTAGCACAAGTTACATATAAATTTAAACCTTTAAATTAACTATAATTTATAAATGAGCTAGAAAAGTTTACTTTTCAAATGGTCAAAAGTCAATTAACTGAGCTTTAAAGTATTCCTTTAGTTTCAAAATGGGATAGAACAGGTATCTTTCTATACTTTTGGGAAAAAATATACTGCTTTTAAAGCTCTATGAGATATTCATTTTTATTATACTATTTCTCTTCCCTATATTAATAGGGCTGAAAGCATAATCTCAAACTACATCAAAGGACAAGGCCAAATTGACACATTTAAAAATCACTATTACCATAGCTTTTCAAATAAACTGAATGAGCTAAACTCAGTCTAATAAGCTTTTTTTCTCATTGTTAAATCTCTTTTCATTCAACAGAAGCTAAGCCTACTCAGCATAATTAAGTACAAACCATGTATATTCTTAATTAAACCATCCTCCTGGGAAACAATCCATCTAACTGAAGAGATTAATTCAATGAATATTTACTAAGTGCCTAATACCTCAAGCATTGTCCTAGGCACTAGAGATATATCAGTCAATGAAAAGACAAAATAACTGCATAAAGCTTATAGTCTGGAAGGAGAAATAAAGTTCAGCATATTTTTTTGCATTTTCTTGTTTTTTTTTTCCTATTTTCTCTAGGTTTAAAATTTTGTTTTATGTTAGTGAAATAAATACATCAAAGAATGTATATGCAGATATACAAACATTTATGGTTGGTTTACGAGTAATAATGAAACCAACCCCAGGTATCCATCATTCAACTTAAGTAAACATTATCAATGTTATTGAAGCCCTTTATATTCATTTGACTTCAATGAAGAATAAAAACTTCATGTCCTAAAGGAAAAAATAAAAAACAAAAAACTAAAAGCAAAACTATGCTTCCCTTTCCTCATTCTCTCAACTACCTCTCAAAAATTTATAAATCATTTGGAAGGAAATCAAACTTTTTGTTGAGTCCCTATTTTCAATCTGATTTATATGAAACTGATTTAAAACTGGTTTTGTAAATATTTAACAAAAGAAAATCCAGCAAAATAGTTATTTAACATAAAACAGTTTCCCAAGGAAACAACTCTGCAAAAAGAAAAAAAGAAACAGTTTAGAAATTGTCAGGTCAAGTTGCAGCTCTACAGGGAAATGACTGCTTTCTCAAGCTTGCCAAATAAAGTATGATAAAGCCTTGTTGATATTAAAAGAGTGAGAGAGAAGGAACCACACAGCATTTACATGGGTTAATTCTTGAGATAGAGTCAAATTTTCCTGGCACAACTAGCTACTAGCAACAGGAAGAACAAAATTATCAAGTACAATACTTTGGAGAAACATTTAAAGTTAGCTTTATGAGAAACTCAGCAGAGTGACTTAAACTTCAAATTGGAAACTAACATAATACAATTTGATAGTGATTAGTTCTATTCATATTTACAGAATAGAAGAGTTTAAAGAACTATCCAGATAACCTAGTCTAATTCTTTCCATTCTATAGACAACGGAATTTCAACCAAAAGGTCAGGAGATTCGCTGGTTAGCAGTGCCGAACACTGAGAGTTTGTATGTTGTTGCTGTTTAGTCGCATCCGACTCTGCGACCCTATGGCCTGTAGCCGGCCAGACTCCTCTGTCCGAGGGATTTTTCTGGCAATACTGGAGTGGGTTGCCATTTCCTTCTTCTGGGGATCTTCCTGACCCAGGGATCGAACCCGTGTTTCCTGCTTGGCAAGATTTTTTTTTAAATTCTATTTAGAAAGGCTGAACTGACTGTATGCTAATTTGAACAGGTAAGCTGTACAAGAAAATTTCATTTCATTTTTTATATCCTCCAAGTTGGATTCCATTGTATATGCTTTGTTCTTTCTTCAGACCTCTTTAACTTCAGACTGGAGTTGAGCAGAAATATGGCTTACTCCTTTCTCCTCAAATCATTCTTAGGCTCTAGACAAGGAGCTGGACCTCTGAGAAATCTTAACTGGCAGTGGTAGCTTTTAACTCTGGAGGCTTTTCAGGAGTATGTAAGACAAGGAGCAAGCTGCTCCTCAGCTCTTTCCAGGAACCTGACCCTAAGCAGACTGAAAGGCACTGTAAGACAGATTAATCTACTGACATCGAACAACGTGCATTCACCCTGGGAGGCAGGTGAATCCCTGGGGATTGGTGCTGAATGCTGCAGCACCACCACAATCCACACCGCGATACGTCCTGTCCTGTCCTCCAGCTTGGAAGCTCCTTTGAATCAAACCACATTTTCACGACAGTTCTTTGTGACTCCTGAGCATTTGAAGTGCCTCTGAATCTGAAAGCTGTGGAAAAATGAACTGGCAAGCGGATTCTTTACCACTGAGCTACCAGGGAAGCCCAGTGAGTTGTATAGAAGGGATCAATTAAGAAAAAATTAGGTAACAAATCTTTGAGCTATCTGGACTTCCAGTTCTTGAATTCTTCTATATGAGCAAGGAGATCTGGGTGCTAGTCTTGGGGCACATGTGCATGTAGTTTATTTGTAATGACATACTTTACTAGAGAACAGAAGAGCCTAATATACTACACTCTATGAGGTCAAAAAGAGACGGACATGACTTAGACTGAACAACAACAAGAAAATTTTACTAGAGGCTAGGGGCCAAAGCATATCTCACAGAGAGGAGATTAACTACATAAAAATAACTTTTGGTTCAGTTCAGTCGCTCAGTCGTGTCCGACTCTTTGCGACCCCATGAATTGCGGCACGCCAGGCCTCCCTGTCCATCACCAACTCCCAGAGTTCACTCACACTCATGTCCATCGAGTCAGTGATGCCATCCAGCCATCTTATCCTCTGTCATCCCCTTTTCCTCCTGCCCCCAATCCCTCCCAGGATCAGAGTCTTTTCCAATGAGTGAGCTCTTCGCATGAGGTGGTCAAAGTACTGGAGTTTCAGCTTCAGCATCATTCCTTCCGAAGAAATCCCAGGGCTGATCTCCTTCAGAATGGACTGGTTGGATCTCCTTGCAGTCCAAGGGACTCTCAAGAGTCTTCTCCAACACCACAGCTCAAAAGCATCAATTCTTCAGCGCTCAGCTTTCTTTACAGTCCAACTCTCACATCCATACATGACCACTGGAAAAACCATAGCCTTGACTAGACGGACCTTAGTCGGCAAAGTAATGTATCTGCTTTTGAATATGCTATCTAGGTTGGTCATAACTTTCCTTCCAAGGAGTAAGCGTCTTTTAATTTCATGGCTACAATCACCATCTGCAGTGATTTTGGAGCCCAAGAAAATAAAGTCTGACACTGTTTCTACTGTTTCCCCATCTATTTGCCATGAAGTGATGGAACCAGATGCCATGATCTTCGTTTTCTGAATGTTGAGCTTTAAGCCAACTTTTTCACTCTCCTCTCACTTTCATCAAGAGGCTCTTTAGTTCTCCCCTTTCTGCTACAGGGGTTTGTCATCTGCATATCTGAGGTTATTGATATTTCTCCTGGCAATCTTGATTCCAGCTTGTGCTTCATCCAGCCCAGCGTTTCTCATAATATACTCTGCATATAAGTTAAATAAGCAGGGTGACAATATACAGCCTTGACGGACTCCTTTTCCTATTTGGAACCAGTCTTTTGTTCCATGTCCAGTTCTAACTGTTGCTTCCTGGCCTGCATACAGATTTCTCAAGAGGCAGGTTAGGTGGTCTGGTATTCCCATCTCTTTCAGAATTTTCCACAGTTTATTGTGATCCACACAGTCAAGGCTTTGGCATAGTTAAGAAAGCAGAAATAGATGTTTTTCTGGAACTTTACATACTTGTATTTGAGTCCATTTAAATTTCAGTGGTGTCAATCTATCTTTCAAATGAACTGAACAAATTTAACTGAAGTATTATTAAACATGTACATTAATCATATTTAAATGAGTAGGCTTTAATTTTATACAACATATGAAAATAACTATTTATTACAGAGTAATTATTATATAGTATCCATGTAAAGCAGGTATTATTACCCTGATTTCACAGAGAAATCAGATTAAATAACTTACATCCACAATTACATGCATGAATCAGTTCATGTTCTTGAATACTGTACATGCTGATTTTCATATGATTTGCTTTTATAATTAGAAATATTTTAATTAGTATGTTATACAAATAAATTTTAATATTCAATGACTACCTGTTGTTCCACTTCCAATTTTACTCATACTACTGTGTCATCAAGGCAAACGATATGCTGACTTACCTGACCAGCAATGTGACAGCAATAAATAAATAATTATTAATAAATTCCGAGAGACTAAAATCTAGCCATTTATAAGCCTCAAAAACTCTTTGTGTATTTCCAAAAAAATAATTTACTAGTACTAGTAAGTTCAAGAAAATAAAGAAATTCATAACAAAGCACCTGGCAACAAAGCTAGCCTGTGCCTATTTAGCAGTATCTTGTTTTTAATGGGAAATAGAGTTAACAATACATTCCTTGACATGTTTATTTAGTAAACTTTAAATTCTCACATTTTCTTAGAGAAAGTATTTTGCTGAGTGAGTAAAAATAGTCTGATTCAAAACTGCTGTTGTTGAGTCCAGAGGAAACAGGCAGAGTTCAAGGGATTCTAGGGCTCTTTTCTGTTTACCACTTAATCACCAAACTAGTCCTGAGATTATGATGACAGTTTGCACTGATAAAAATCTTAATGGAAATGAAATACTATTTCTGGTAAATATGTTAAAATGTCAAAATGCCAGGTTACACAACTCAAAGATGGCAATACTGGAATCTCAAACTCTTCAGAAGTTTTGAGTGATTAGGCAGTAAAGAATAAAAGCAATTCAGTAAACAAAATTTATAAAAATGTGAGCCAGAGGAAAAAAATGCAGAAACTGTACCCTTGATAATAAAAATGACTTAAATTGTTATAGTAAAACAATCTGGCAGCATCTGTGAAAAATGAAAATATGACTCAATGATCCAAATTTTCAGTATATCTATTAGAGAACCTCTTGGACATATACACAGGGAGATAATTATAAAATGACTGCTCCAGGACTGTTTACAATAAAACATTGGGAATGAGGTTAATTTTTTATCAAAAAGGAAGTCAATGTATTTAATGAATATTATACAGCAACTGAAGGGATAGATTACATGTAAAAAGATACAGATAGATAGAAACAAAACTTTTAAGTAAAAAAAACAAGCTGCATCACTATTTCTAGGGTAGAAAATAAAACACAGAGCAACCTTATAATTACTATATGTTATTTCTGAATGTAAGTTAAGAGTATAACAATGGATTAGGAGATTCAGGAAAAAACTCATGATAGTGATTTGGGAAACAAATGAAAGAGAAGTACACACACTAGGGCAATGATTAAAGAAGACAATGGTTTTAATTTTATTAAAAGAAAATTAGAAACAAATACAGGTAAAAGTCAACAGCTGCTTAGTTTTGGTAGTCTGAGTATGAATGTTTATTATATTTTTCTATATCTTTAAAATTTCTCAAAAAAAAAAAAATTTCCCCACACGTCTACAGGAAAAATTCTAGGGACTCAGCCCCAACGTTCTATTACTCAGGGAATACTTGGGAACCAGCTTCCTGTACTTGGGTTTCAGAAAGCAGCAGGAGCATTCTTGAATTGCTGGGAACCCATCTAACCCTATCTGTACCACCCAAAGGAAGTCTTCAAAGCTTCTTCACCTTCTTCAAACTTAAAAGCATAGGTCAGTGAAACACAGAGGTGATCAAGAGTATCCAGATAATTAGAGAACAATAAAGTCACAACTATACTTAAAATTCTAACACTCCTGAAAGGTAATTTACAGGCTTGTTGCTGGCTTGGCAGGTATCTTAAATAGCATGTCAGTCTGAAAAGTTTCAAAATTAAAGTCTGACCTCATCTTACTTTACACTTCATCAAAATTTCACTAAAAATCCTTTTATGCTTCACATTTTACCTGTTTCAGCTTCTGATTCTGAGTCATCTTCCTCATCTTCTTCACTAGAGCAACTAGATTCATCTTTCTTTCCTTCTTCTTCATCATCAACCTTTTCTTGTTCCAGAGATTCAATACGGGATGCATTTTTCTCAGGCTCAATAATCAATGTCTCTTTACTATAAAAGGAAAAAAAGCCTTAAAATAATTATAAAAACAAAAGGTCAAAATACAATATAAATGTATTAATTTTTCTCAGAACCACAAAATCTAATAGCCATATCTGTGGCTATAATGCCAACTCATTTAAAAAAATAACAAAATCTACTTTAATATTTTACTTACTTTTTAAAGGTCTTCTGTGACTGATTATTATCCATATTAGCTGTTGATTCAATTAGTGGAGATTTCTTTTCCCGTTTTTCACTATGGAGCTTTATAAAAGTTATGCAAAGAAAAATAAGAATACTATTAAAATAATATCAATCAGCAAAATACAGAATTTAAAATAGTAACAAAGTAGCTTCCCAAACACTAAATGAAAACAAAACAGATAGAACAAAGATTTAAATTTTACCTAAAAGAAAAGGGCTTGGATAAAGAATAAAAAAGAACTAGACAGTTAAAAATCTCCACAAAGGAGACTTCTCTGGTGGTCCTGTGGTTAAGATTCCACCCTTCTATACAGAAGGCACAGGTTCAATTCCTGGTCGAGGAACTAAGATATGCTATGCAGCCAAAAAAAGGGCGGGGGGTAGAGGTGCTCCACAAAGGATTAAGTTGGATTTTTTTTTTAAAGATCCCTCCAACTTTAGTTTACTGAAAAAGCCAGAGTCCATTAGTCATTTAGGATGTCTGATAATACTTAAACAACTGCTTCCTAGTTATTAACTGTTTGCTTTTCTAGGGTAAGCTATTTTTGAAATCTGAGATTTTATAGTCTCCACCTTCTAAGCAAACTTCCTTATGAAATCACAAAAACATTATTGAGAACATACACATTATACAGGGCTTCCCCGGTGGCTCAGTAGGTAAAGAATCGACCTACAATGCAGGAGAAGGGGGTTCAATCCCTAGATTGGAAAATTCCCCTGGAGGAGGGCATGGCAACCCACTCCAGTATTCTTGCCTGGAGAATCCCATGGACAGAGGAGCCTAAGGGCTACAGTCCATGGGGTCGCAGAATTGGACACAGATTAGCAACTGAGCTCACATGCACATACATTATCTAAGTATTCCTTTGGGAAGAGGAGGCTAGAGAAATGGGGAAAGGGCCACACAAAAGGCTAAAAAAATACCACCACTACTCCTTTATTCTTATTTACTGTCATTTAATTTGTTTACTGGGAATACCTTAAAACCAAACAGTACAAAATATAATAAGAACACTTTTTCAACTGTCTGAAATTCAGTGTTATAAGGGAATTCACTAATAGAGACAATTTTTAGATAGTCATCAAACGTACCAGATTTTGTTTCTTTTGCAACTCTTCTAAATATCCTAAAATGTCTTCATCTGCTACATCAAAGGCTGTCTGGCCCTACACAGAAAACAAAGGGTTGGTGATGACAAAAAGTTATCAATAAATTACGCCCTCAGTGATTCTCTATAAATCTACAGAAAGAATTAGGTAATTTTTTTTTATAATAGGTACAAAACATGGTACAAATGATTTGAAGTAGATAAATGAAAAATCCATGTGAGGAAGAAGCAACTGACATACATCCCCTTACTTTTTTTGGTAACAGCTTTACTGATCTATAGTTCACATACAAGTCAACTATTTAAAGTATGCAATCCAATGGTTTTTAGTACATCCACGAGTATCACCACAACCAGTTTTAGAACATTTTCATCGTCCTCAAAATAAATGACACACCCACTGCAATCTCCTCACCATTCCTCCTTGCTCACCCAGTTTAAGGCAACCACTAACATACTTCCTGTGACTATAGATTCTTGTTACTATACCTATTCTGCACATTTCATATGGAAGGAATCATACAGTATATAGTCCTCTGTGACTGGCTTCCTTTACTTTACATACTGTTTTCAAGGTTCTTCCATGTTGTAGTAATATCTATTCCATTCTTTTTTTAATTGCTGAATATTTTTTCATTGTATTGTACACCACAGTTTGATAATTTATTCACCAGCTGATGGACATCTGCATCTGCTTTTGCTTTTCTGGTATATAATGAATAACACTGCTACGGACATTTGTGTACAAATTTTTGTGTGGACATCTGTTTTAATTTTTTTGGGTATAACAGCTACAAGCAGAATTACTGGGTCATGTAGTAACTCCAAGTTTGCCTTTTTGAAATCTTATTTCTATTTTACTGCCATAAAAATTAATTAAATTCTTACTAGAGTAATAAAATAAATATATGCATTTCAAATATACTTAAAAGTTCAGCTAGCCGCAGGTATGACTTAGTTTCAAAAATCAGTCCAGACAAACATCTGTCAATCTGTTTTTATTCACAGTGGAAAAGACAATTTTAAAGAGCTGGTGGCAAAAAATAGCAAGGATTTTTCCTGTTGCCAGCTTAGTCCTTATAATAACCCTACTGGTACAAGTTTCCAGAACACCAGAAAGTTCATTGCTTAGAATATATTCTACCTTATACATTTGCAAAATTTTCTTAATTTATGAGTTTTTAAATATAATATCAATGGAAGAGCCTAAATCACCTCATAAGTAGCTAGAAAAGACTTAATAATAAAAATGAATAAACAATTGACAATTATGAAAAACTTAACATAATTATATAATTTATAGTCTCATAATATTTTAAAGACTAAAACTGTAGTTTTAAAAGTTAAAATATTTAAGGTACATTTAAAAGGCCTACCACTTTGTTGACCATCTCCATATCACACAGATTGTCCACTAAAATCCGACATGCTTCTTCTTTACCCCAATGAGCTGCAGCATGAAGAGGTGTCCAGCCATCATAATCTTTAATATTAACATCATAGCCTGCCTGTATTAAAAGTCTAAACAAATTACAGTGAATTAGATAATCATTAAAATCTAGAAATGAGCGAACAGAATCAACAGCTCTATACCATGCACTGAAACAAAAATTTGCAAGGTATTTCTTTTCATAGTTCAGAATTTCTCCTCCCCTCAACAAGTTAACTAGGGCAAAAGAAAGTGATCCTCAGAAAACACTGGAATAGAGAACCTTGAGTTACTGCCATAATAATGAATTCAGTTTTATTCAATTCCTCATAATTATTCCTCTTAATGACTGTTTCTTATGGTTTGGTATGACATTGATTCTTACTAAGATGTTTCTAACTGAAATTTTGACAGGGAAGCCTATAATTTTTCAAAACTACTAGATCAATTTGTATGTTAAACTGATTTATTGTAGGAAATGGCTTCCATATGATATATCACCTCAGGCTGAACACGTTCTCAAAATATACTGGGATCAAACAAACATTTGTAGTGTTACTATTGCTTTGCAGTTAAGGAACTGGTTTGTGAAAGCTTTCATGAACCTTTATGATCTACCACTGGAAATTTTCACAGGAAAATGACAATCTGTTAGAAACAAAACAAAGCAAAACAAATATTTTGAGGGGTTGAGTCTATTTTCTGTATCAGTAGAAAGCAGATATTCTAATCATCAACAAAGCTAGAAAACAGGAATACATTTTAATACAATGCAAAAAGTTGCATAAATGTTAGTATGCCCTTCTAACTATATATTGACATCAACTTTTATTTAGAAATTAAGCTCATAGAGATCAAAGAATGGGTCTATAAACTGCACACAGCACAGCCCCACACACAAAGGCGAACACTAAATACCTCATATCTCAAATCTGGTTAACCTTTACCTTACTTTCCAAGATGTTGACCTTGAGAAGGGCTTCTTTTTACCTACAGGAGGTGGTAGTGATAGCTAACATATAATCATTTATTTATGTTCAAGAACTGAGTTCCCTGTTTCCTAACAATATCTAAAGAATATGTTTCTATTCTCCACCCCAGTTCCACTGAATTAATCAGTATTTTGGGAGATGGGCCTTGTCAATCTGTATTTTTAATAAGTCCTGCATATGACCTCACATCACTGCCTGTTATCTGATTGCAGATCAACATTTAAGAGCCACTGATCTAAAAAACAGGCTAGTAGATGTAAGTCTGAAGCTTTAAGTTAAAAAAATATGGCCACTAACACATACATCATCAGGTAGGGAAAAATAAACATATATCCACAACTAGGAAATATGAACTATAATAATGTTAAATACCCCGAGTGGTATTCTAAGTACTGGGGAGTCTGTGTGGAGAGAAAGGCAGAAATATTCCCTGCTCCCCGCTCCCAAATATAAGGCTCTCTATATACCAGGCCATGCAAGGATACTCCAAAAATATAAGATGGTATTTATTATACTCAAGGAACTTCTAATGGAGGACAAAAGTCAAGTAAAACAACAATCAACCCTCACAGACAGGTTCTACGGTGAAGCTGCCTTAGAAGTACAGGGCTGAAAAGCCTAAGAGTCAGCTGAAAGGGGCTGTGTGTTTGCAGGGAGGGAATAAAGGGGGAGATGCTGACATCCAAAATGGATCTCTTCTATTTATTTTTGATTTCATATTTTCTTTCCTAAGTAATACACTCCCAAGTTTCAAAAATAAAAAAGAATAAATGACTATATAGGAAAGTCACTTTCCCATTGCTGACCTTTAGTCAACTAGCTTCCCCTCCCCATAGATAAGCATACTACAATTTTTGATTAGATCCTTATAGAGAGATTTTAGGCATATATAAACAGATACAACTTAAATTTAAAAATAAATAAATAAACACAAATGAGGCATAGTTCTATTCTTGGGTTGACACTTAACACATCCTGTTGTTCTTTTCATATATTAAGTAGTGTTTTAATCATTACAGAGTATTCTAGTGAAAGGATGTATCATAATCCAGGCAATCATTATCCTACTCCAATCATAAACAACACTGCTAGCACATACCTTGTTTCCTAGGGGAGAGTAAGAATATCTGTAAAAAAAATTCCCAGAGGTAAGGCAGCTAAACCAAAGGATAACTGTTACTTTGATAAAATTTGCTCGACAGTCATTTTTAGTTCTACCAATAACATAAGAGAGAGCCTTTTCCCAACTTTGCCGACACCGTGCCAAGCATTGTGACCTTTGCCAGTATGACAGATGGGAAATGATGCTTCATTGCAGCTTTATCTGCAATTATTATGCATGAGGCTGAGCTTTTTTCCCATAGAACTTGAACTGAGTCAATGGATCAAAAGGAATTTACTTCCAAGTTGAAGAGATGGTGAATGAAGGTACCTAGACAGAAGTAAGAGTATGCTTTAAGGCATCATGACAGAAGTTAAAGACGATATATATAGTTGGACTCATGAATGCCTGAGGATCAGTGGTAGCAGCTTAGCTTGACAGAGAAACCAATGGCCAGATGACTGATGGTCTTATGTGCTAGGGTGAAGAGTTTAAAATTCATAACAATTTCTAAGAATCCTAATGAAGGACATTAAGAGCCTGTATAACTGAATTACAAACACCACTTGGAAGCAGTCTAGAAATCCATTTAACAGGGCAATCTGGTACTCATATATACATTCACAGAAACAAGAATTTTAAGAAAAAATTATCTTCACCATATGTAATACTCTTTGATATTTTCAATTCTTTTCTTTTAAATGCTGTTTGCAATTCACTAAGTGCATTTCATGACCCACACTAATGGGCCTTGAAAGTTTGGAAAAGTTTTGTACTAGAGAGAAACAGATGAGACAAGGAAACTAATTAAGAGTTAAATGTACCATTCTAGGAGAAGGCTTAAGTTCCTGAAGTGAGTAGAGACTGAAATAGGAGGATATCTGGAATAACTGACCCACTTAAACTTCTTCACTGTTTTTACTGAAGAGAGGGAATAAGGAAGATGGATCTCTATTAGAGGCCCAGGGGGAACAAGCGCAACATAAAGGGTGCAGTAGACTCTGCTGAGGGCCAGTCTTACTAGCTTTCACATACATATAACAAAAGTCATGCAATGAATTCTTTTTTTTATATAGTTGCCAACACCTTTGCATTGCATAAGAAAAAGCAAAACACAAATTTATTGTGACATAAAAGAGCTTTTCCTAAGGATATTTGTTGGTCAATAAGTAAGTCCCCTATATACAAACCTTTAAGTTTCGAACTTTCAAAGATGTGAACATGTATTCACATGTCCAATCACAGAAGTTGGTTCAAGTGTCTGGCGTACACCACCATGTGTGTGCATCTACTACAAGTGGTTGTGCTTTTGAGTACTTTTACCATTCAATACTGTATACAGTACAGTAGTAGTACCTTATTTCAAGCCTAGGATTCCAGAAGCAAGCGTAAGAGCAGCATTGATGTACCTGGTACTGCTAAGAAGTACCAAGCAATAACAATGGAACAAAAGTGACAGTAATTAGAGTGGAGTGAGGTGAAAAGATGGAATTGGAGGCCCAGAGAAAGGATGAAGGGAGACAAGAGGAAGAAGTTAACTGAAGAACAGAAGCGATTCATGACACAGGAAATGGCAAGGGGAGTTTCTTCATCTGAGGAGGCACAGATAGCTTTTGAGTCACAGGACCTGAATGTAGAACAGGACAGGAAGGCGGCAGCAGCCTTTCAGAATGCCATCCAGGCTGCCGTGACATCTACGAGAAGAGAAAAAGAGCTACTACTACCCAGACAACACTGGGTCATTTCTTCAAGAGGGTAGATAGAATTGAACCCAGCAAGGAACCAGAACCTGTGCCATCAACGTCAAACATGAGTGGCACTGCAGCCTGTCCTCTGCCTCCTGTTGCTGATACCATCGGCAACTACCATCTCCCACCATCTTCCCCTCCTCCAGTCAGCAACTCTTTCTGTCTGCTCATTCAACGCCCACCCTGTATGACAGCTACTGTGTTGTAGTACTATACTTTTCAAGATATTGTACTATAAAATTAAACATGTTTTCTTTATTTCTTGCTCACCTTTATGCATTATTTGCGTGAAAAGTATCATAAATCTATTAAGCACAATACTATATAACCAGTTAGTTGGGTACCTAGGCTAACTGTTGTACTTACAAATTGGTGTTATGAATGCACTCTTGGAACAGAACTTGTTCATATATAGGGGACTTACTGTATAGTCTAAGTTGCCTATGGTTTAATATTATGCTAATATCTCTCTGAATTCCAGTGCTCACATAGTGAAAATCTTAAAAAAAAAAAAAAAATCAGACAAATTATATGGAAGTAAATAATCAGTACAAATCACGCTCTCAGAATTTGGTAGTATGTATTACATACAACATTGTTCTTAGTTTCTGTATCCAGAGCTCACCTATCTGGGAACCTCAAAGTGACTCTAATAATTTACCAGACCAGAAGGTAACACATAATGGTTGTCTGATACAAATTTTACTTATCAGAAAACTGCAATGGAAAAAAACAACAGGAGAATAATAAAAATTTGAGAATGAAAGAACTTCAGAAATAAAACAATAACATTCAACATTTAAGTAATTTTCAAAAACTGTTTCAAAATAACGTTAGCAGGTAGGTATCTTAAAAAAGGAAAAATGAAACAAAGAAAACAAAGCAGAAAAACAACTGTGAGAAGCAATACTTACTTTAAAACTTCTGTATAGCCCTTGGCGGCTGCAACGTGAAGCGCTGTACCTCCAGATTTTGCATGCCGGACATCACTTATATGACCACTATTTAACCACTGTCTGGCATCTCTAAGCATTATTCGTTCTTCTTCTTTTCGAGCTGCTTCTATATCAACCCCTGATATAATAAAAATAACTTTTTATTTTTTTCTCTATAGAAAATGTTTTTGTTTGGATAAAATTATCTCAATCATTTTAAGTGAAAATTAAAAGTGATATTATATTTTTGAAAACTGGGCTGCTTAGAACATGCTGGTTAAAGAAATGCAGGAATACTGTAGATATTTTATTTGCATTTTTAATTGACTAATTTTTGTCCTTAAAATTTCTTTTGGCTTTTTTTTTTTAACCTTTTCTGCTTATTCCTTTTATTTTTCAATATTTGAACATTCCCCAAGGTATATCTTCCTTTGGTTTAAAAAACAGATTTTTTTAACACAATCATATATATTTAAGTCTCAATTTTCTATCCACCTGCTTTGACTAGTTCTCTGAACTCTAGCCTAGTAGGCATAAATGTTTTTTAAAACACTTCAACTTGGAGGTCCTGTGTTCATGTAAAATTTAACAGGCCTTAAGATAGGTTATTTTCAAACCAACATGGTACACTGTTCATATCGTTAGTATCGGTTTTATAATTTTAATAATAAGTTATACAGATGTTTATTCATTTAAAAGCTTGAAGCATTGTGCTAGATTAAGGTGATAAGAGGAGGGGAATTCAGAAGGGAATAGAACCTTCAAAGAGCTCAAATTCTAAGAAAAAAAAATAAAAGAGCAAAGTTAATCCTGAAATTCTTCAGTAATTTCATGTTATCTTATGTTTTCAAATGCTGGCTATTTAAAAAACAGCACACACCACATCATTTACACTTTAGAAGATCATAAGTTTTAAGAGTTTTTAAAAAGGTGAAGATACTGCTTTTTTATCTTCTATCCCTATCATCTGGATGGGTACCTGATCTAAAGTAAAAAGGATCAGTAAATGTTTACTAAATGAAAACTATTTAGTTGTTAAGTCGTGTCCCACTCTTTTGTGACCTCAAGGACTGCAGTCTGCCAGGCTCCTCTGTCCATGGGATTTTCCAGGCAAGAATACTGGAGTGAGTTGCCAGTTCCTTCTCCCGGGCATCTTCCTGATCCAGGTTTTGAACCGGAGTCTCCTGCACTTGCAGGAGGGTTCTTTACGCTGAACCACCAGAAAAGCCTTAGGTTCCAACACTTGCCCAGAAACCTGGAGGTCATCCTTAATCCCTCCCTTTACCTTAGCTCCAGCCCTCATCCAATTAGTCGGCAGATTTTGAGTTGCCATCTCCTAGAATGTCTTTGTAATGGCTCCTTATGCTATTTTAATTCATGTCTTATGTCTCACACTTTGATGACTACAGCTGGCCCTTAATTCACTCACCTCAGTCCCTTCTGAGTCATTTCCCACATGATCACAAGACTGGTTTTTCTATACTAAAATATGATCATCTCACTTTTCTATAAAAACCCGTCCATGATTGCTAAGCTCCTATAAGACAAAGCTCAAGCTCTTAAGTGTAGCATACAAAGCCATTTATGATTTGGTCTCAAGGCATTTTTAATCTCTAGTATTTCTCCTCTATCATCACCCAGTGTTCCAACCATCTGGGATCTTCACATAGGTCAAGTACATCACTTGCCTGTGCTACTGTGCAAGCTGTTATCCTCTACCTGGAATGTATCCTTATCTTGCTTGCTTTATTTATTCAAGACACAACTGAATTGTTGAACTGAAGCTCAATCTTAAAAAAGTAGGCAAAAATGGTAAAGTATTTTTAAAATCCCAAGATTACAAAAGTACCAGCTAAAGTCATCTTGACACTAGAGATCTTATTACCACATATGAAAGAAACTAACAATAAGACTTTCCAAACTGACTTTATAAAACAATTATATATATAATATAGAACAAATAAAACCTATTATCTTTATTTACAAAGCATCACAATTTCTATAAAAAGCAATTTTACATTATAAATTTCCTATCAAAAGATAATCAGCCCATCTTATTGAAGATGTCTTCTAATGTTATTCATAAAAGAAATTATAAGGCTGCAATTGTAACACATTAAGAATAATCTTTCTACTAAAAGACTTTTCTCAGACTGATTTATTTTCTTATGCTTTTTTTGCTTTTTACTATGTCTTTTAAAACATGAACCTATTTATTATCCTTATCCTTTTTCTCTTTACCATCTTAAACAGCCTGACTGTTACTATCTTTTATTATTCTAAATTTCCTCTGGACTTGAAATAAATAAAATATCTACTTCTTACTTCTGGATTTATCTAATTTCATGCTATCTTTACCTTATTACAAAGCAATTACCCTTTGTTGCCACCAAATTGTGCATTTATATAAGTTATATATAAATAAACAACTCATGTCTAAAATTTAAGGATATATGAAGGGAAATTTCTTATGTTTGAGTAAATTCAGTTACCAAAAAACCTAACAACACTTTTCTTCCTTTTAAAATCTTTTAAAAAATACCAATGATTACAGCGATGGACAATTACATTTTTTTTAAACCTCATCGGACAATATAAATATATATATATATATAGAATATATATAGAGAGAAATAAAATATATATAAGAATATATATAGAGAGAACAATACTTGTTTTCTAATTCCAGTATTTTAACTAGGCAAGTAACCTTCAGACAGCCATAACTTCTCTCAGTATTAGTATAATGAGTTAAGAACACAGATCTGAATCTACACTGCTTGGTTTCAATCCCTGATCTGCCTCTTACTAGTTCTATCATCTTGAGCAAGACACAATCCACACTAGCATTCAGTTTCTTTATTTGTAAGTTAGGAATAATCAAAGTAACCACAATGTTGTTCTGAGGATTAAATTAATTAATATATGTGAAGTATTTAGAAGAGGAATAAGCACTAAGGTGTTAATTATCATGATCAGTTCTAAAAGTCTATGATTCTGCTTCTCTTTTATTGCCTTGTGGACTAACAGGGAAAAGATCCTATAAAGCATTTTACTGGTCTTTAATTCACCTACTGGTCTTTAGTTTATCTATAATTGCAAAACTTTTAAACAATGAAAACAACGTATACTGAACTAAATGGGGTATGATAATAAAGTGACTAGACTATTTACCATCTGTCACTACTATTAAGAAATAGTAAATGTTAGCTTATAAGAAAATGTTAGTCAATTCTCTTAGGTAAGAAAACATAAAACTGAACTGGAATTTGGTTAGATAAGAGGGGCAAAAATTGACTTGTATTCCAAGCTAAATAAAGAAAATTACTTTAAAACATAAATCAGAAATACTTTCATCTACTATTCAATTATTACTACTTTCAAAGGAAATTTACCTAAGTATGACTAGTTGTTAATCATGTATATTAGAACAAGAAACAAGAGCCAAAAGAATGATTAAATAATTTGAGAAATCTTGTCATTACTAGTGATATATTTAGGAGGCTCCTTTTATAAATTGTTCAACTCTACTGATAGATAGAGATGCCTCTATCTTTTTTTCTTTGGAATAAAATTATGTTATATAAATCATGTATTCCCATTTATTATTCCCATGAACGAATGAACATTAGGAAATATTTCTAGGAGACATTCCTGATAGAATGCAGTATGGTACTGTGATGAAGAGTGTGGGGCTCAAGGTATCTGTTACACTGTTTGGGAATAAACTACATCCAGCATCACTTTCTACCTGTTTGACCTTGGGCAAATCTCTGAACCTCCTTTTCTCATCTATAAAATGAAGAGACAGCACTATTAACCTTGTAGAACTGCTATAAGGATGAAATGAAATAATTCATGTAAAGTCTTCTGCTCAATAACTAGTATTTAGATATTTAAAAAAGAGTTAGCTTTTATTTTTAGTATCAGTGCTTCATTTTCAGTTTCAGGGTCATATTATATATTATTTTCCAGAATTTTTCATCTATTATTTGTCCAGATTTACATTTTCCATCCTGACCTCGCCTAGATTCCAACATGGCACTGAACAGTGCCATTCAGATGTGCTTTAGCAACCACAAATTCAATACATCTCAAAACAAACTCATGCACATTCTAAATTTGTTCCTGCTTTGTTCCACCTTTTTGTGTGAATTCACCCAATAATCACTTCTTAAACTGGAAATCTCAGGAGGCAAATTAGCTGGCCTCAATTCTTCCTTCAACTCCATATTCAATTACTCACCAAGTTGTTCTAATTTTACCTTAATATTTTCTGAAGACAACCCTGGCTCTTTGCTCTTTTCCACCTTAAATATAATTACATTGGCCCTACTGCTCTCTCACCTGGATTAAGTGAAGGGTCTTCCTCTGGGAAGGCATGCCACCATGTATTCCCCATTTGAGTTCATCCTCCAGATTACCACCAGCTTTATTACTAAACACTAAATCCAATCAGGTTAATTTCCTGCTGGGGATCTTTGTTGCATCTGTCTAATGCCTACAAAATAGATGTCCACCATCTAGCGCTAGTCTAATCTTTTCAAGTCTCAATCTCATACTAACTCCATATTGATTTTCTTCCTCCCTTCCAATCCTAGTGAATTCTCTGCATTTGCTATGTTTCTGATCCCTTTTCTTTGCACTTGTTGATACCCCCTTCTGACATGCCTTTTTTGTCTACCATGCCTCTTCTCTGCCAAGCAAACTCCCTCTCAAATGTCCTCTTTCTCAGACCCTTCCTGACTGAGAGCAGTCAGTCAGTCTTTCCTGTTTTCCCGCATTGTTCTGTTCCTGCCTATGTGTTAGCGCAGAGCACTGTAAAGCTGTTTATGGAGCTGTCACTTCCACCACCCTGTGAGATCCTCAAGAGCAAAGCTTGCTCCATTTTTTGTTTAAATACCCAGCACTCAGAACAAATATGCTGACACATTAATCAAAATCGAATGAATCATTACAACTAAAATCAGCCTTGCTAACAGTTTCCTTTATATAGAAAGAAACTAAAGACAAGAAGTTTTCAGTACATCTCTGTGCCTTTCCCAGCTGCTATCTCAGTTCAGTTAAGTTCAGTTGCTCAGTCGTGTCCGACTCTTTGCAACCCCATGAATCGCAACACGCCAGGCCTCCCTGTCCATCACCAACTCCCGGAGCTCACTCAAACTCACATCCATCGAGTCAGTGATGCCATCCAGCCATCTCATCCTCGGTCGTCCCCTTCTCCTCCTGCCCCCAATCCCTCCCAGCATCAAAGTCTTTTCCAATGAGTCAACTCTTCGCATGAGATGGCCAAAGTACTGGAGTTTCAGCTTCAGCATCATTCCCTCCGAAGAAATTCCAGGGCTGATCTCCTTCAGAATGGACCGGTTGGATCTCCTTGCAGTCCAAGGGACTCTCAAGAGTCTTCTCCAACACCACAGTTCAAATGCATCAATTTTTGGCGCTCAGCTTTCTTCACAGTCCAACCCTCACATCCATATATGACCACTGGAGAAACCATAGCCTTGACTAGACGGACCTTTGTTGGCAAAGTAACGTCTCTGCTTTTGAATATGCTATCTAGGTTGGTCATAACTTTTCTTCCAAGGAGTAAGCGTCTTTTAATTTCATGGCTGCAGTCACCATCTGCAGTGATTTGGGAGCCCAGAAAAAATAAAGTCAGCCACTGTTTCCCCATCTATTTGCCATGAAGTGATGGAACCAGATGCCATGATCTTCGTTTTCTGAATGTTGAGCTTTAAGCCAAGTTTTTCACTCTCCTCTTTCACTTTCATCAAGAGACTTTTTAGTTTCTCTTCATTTTCTGCCATAAGGGTGGTGTCATCTGCATATCTGAAGTTACTGATATTTCTCCCAGTAATCTTGATTCCAGCTTGTGCTTCTTCCAGCCCAGCGTTTCTCATGATGAGAAACTTATCTGCATATAAGTTAAATAAGCAGGGTGACAATATAGTCTTGACATACTCCTTTTCCTATCTGGAACCAGTCTGTTGTTCCATGTCCAGTTCTAACTGTTGCTTCCTCTGACCTGCATATACGTTTCTCAAGAGACAGGTCAGGTGCTCTGGTATTCCCATCTCTTTCAGAATTACTGAAAGAGGAAGTCCCCAGGTTAGTAGGTGCCCAATATGCTACTGGAGATCAGTGGAGAAATAACTCCAGAAAGAATGAAGGGATGGAGCCAAAGCAAAAACAATACCCAGTTGTGGATGTGACTGGTGATAGAAGCAAGGTCCGATGCTGTAAAGAGCAATATTGCATAGGAACCTGGAATGTCAGGTCCATGAATCAAGGCAAATTGGAAGTGGTCACACAGGAGATGGCAAGGGTGAACGTCGACATTCTAGGAATCAGAGAACTAAAATGGACTGGAATGGGTGAATTTAACTCAGATGATCATTATATCTACTACTGTGGGCAGGAATCCCTTAGAAGACATGGAATAGCCATCATGGTCAACAAAAGAATCCAAAATGCAGTATTTGGATGCAATCTCAAAAATGACAGAACGATCTCTGTTCATTTCCAAGGCAAACCATTCAATATCACGGTAATCCAAGTCTATGCCCCAACCAGTAATGCTGAAGAAACTGAAGTTGAACGGTTCTATGAAGACCTACAAGACCTTTTAGAACTAACACCCAAGAAAGATGTCTTTTTCATTATAGGGGACTGGAATGCAAAAGTAGGAAGTCAAGAAACACCTGGAGTAACAGGCAAGTTTGGCCTTGGAATATGGAATGAAGCAGGGCATAAGGCTAATAGAGATTTGCCAAGAAAATGCACTGGTCATAGTTGCTATCTATCTGGGCACTAATCAGGACAAGACGAACAGATAAGGTACTCTTTCTTTCTAGGTTGTGGTGCTTTATATCCATTCTTCTGGTTTCAAGGCTTGACTATCCCATTACTCCAAATTTGCGCGCTTAGGATAGAACTGTTAGCTCTTCTGCGGATTTCTTCAAGCTCTAGTTTATGACTACTGTTGTAATATGGACCTTGCTTCTTCTGGACTCCAGGTACCTTCAGCTACTTGTTACAATGCTTCAGCTCTATTTAAGCATTTAAATATTTCCTCAGTTTTAGTGCCCAAGATTTGTTTTTTAAACAGCCAGAAGTGTGTGTGTGTTGAGTCATGTTCAACTCTTTGTGACCCCATGGATGGTAGCCCACTAGGCTCTTCTGTCCATGGAATTTCCCAGGCAAGAGTACTATTTCCTACTCCAGGGGATTTCTCTACCACAGGACTGAACCCGAGTCTCTCATGTCCCCTGCATTGGCAGGTGGATTCTTTACCACTATGTCACCTGGGAAGCCCCAAAGCAACCAGGTAGTCCTTACGAATTTTCCCAATCCCAAGAAATAAAAATTTGTTTTCACTTAGCTTCTATTTCTTCACTTTTATTTAATGAACCACACTTCCACAAGACTCAGCCCTCTCTAAACAAATACTCCATATCTTATACAACATAGTTCTCTTCTGATAATACTCATTCAATCACTGCCTAGACGTACTACTACAGTGGAAATCACAGTAATTTATATATACGTTTTTAAAAGCGGAAGTAAAATACACATAATAAGATTTACTATCTTAATAATCATTCTAAGTAGACAGTTCAGCAATGTTAAGTACATTTACATTGTTGCTCAATCTTCAGAACACTTTTCACCTTGCAAAACCGAAACACTATGCTAATTAAACAGCGAATCCCCATTCCCACCTCCTCCCAACTCCTGACAACCATCATTCCACTTTCTCTATGATTTTCAGTACCTGAGGTACCTCATGTAAGTGGAATCAGACAGTAACTGTCTTTTTGTGACTGACTTATTTCACATAGCATAATACTCTCAAGGTTCAACCAGGCTCCAGCATATGTCAGAATTTCCTTCATAATGCTGAACAGTATTTCACTGTAAGTATATATTATATATTATTTATTCATCCACCCATTGATGAACATTTGGTTTTCCTCCATCTTTTAGTTATTGTGAATAAACATGGGTGTATAAAAGTCTCTTTGAAACTTTCCTTTTAATTCTTTGGTTATGTGTCCAGAAGAGGAACTGCTTTATAGAGATATAATTCACACAATTTAAAGTAAACAATTTAGTGGTTTTTAGTAAATCTGCAGTTGTGCAATTATTACCACAATCAGTTTTGGAACACTCATCACTCCTAAAAAAAATTCTATCCATGAGCAATCATCTATCACTATAAACTGACATCTCCCTAATTCATATCTCTAGCTTGTGCCTCTCTCTACTAACATATTCAACTGCCTGGATATCTAGCAGGCAAAACAAACTTAACATGTCTAAAAAAACGAACCCCTGAACCTTTTCCTATAAAACTTACTTTTTCCACAATATTCACATCTCTCATAAAAACATCACCCATCTAGTTGCTAAAACCAAAAAGCTTAGAATCCTCCCTGCCTCCTTCTCACACACTCTACTTTTAATCATGCAATGGTCTTCTTGGTCAAATTTTCATAATGTATCTAAACCCACACTTTTCTCCTCACTTTGTCTACTGCCACCCACTTCTCCCCTCGCTGTTCTCCTACTGTTGCCCTTCCCTTGCACAGAAGCCCCAGAGATCCTTTCTACAATAAGTCAGAGAATGTCACTCCTCTAATCTCGGTCTCTCCACTGACCCCCAATTTCACTCAGATTAAAAGCTAAAATCCTTCCAAAGGTCCACACGGGCTTGTGTGATATGGTCTGCTGCTCCTTCTGGGACCTCATCTCCTTCCAGCCTCTTCCATGTTCTGTCTGCTTCAGTCACACTAGTCTCATTCACTGCTCCTCTGAACACATCAGGCATCCTCCCATCCACGGAGTCACTGCTCCCACTGTATGCAGTGTTCTTTCCCCAGACCTGTATGAGTCACTCCATCGCCTGGAGAAGATCTTAGCTTAAATACATCCTTATCAGTGAGGACTTCTTGACCGTTCTATTTAAATTTGTCTTGTTCACCCCGTACATTTCCTATCTTCTTTGTCTGTTTTACTTATCTACAAAGCTTTTATTGACAGGTAACTTTATGTCTCATCCTACCGCTTACAATATACTTCTTTCAACTTGAAAAATATTAAAAAGGTGTAGAGTTAAGAATCATACATTTGTTCAAGTAGAACCTTACTGCACATATTATTAAGTAAACTGATTTTTTTCACTCAAATTATAACTGTCCTTCAATGTCAACAATTATTTATTGAAAAAGTCAAGTATTGTACTTTACACAAGACAGTTTTAAACATGCTTTCCATTTAGGTTGGTTTCCATTACCTTGCCGATTAACTTCATTCTGAAGTAGCTCTTCCATTGCCTCCTCCTCAGCAATATCTAAAGGTGTGTCTCCTTCACTGTTGACAGCTCCTACATGTGCTCCCTGACCAATCAAAAACCTGCAGAATTAAAGGAAAGAGAGTTAAGCAATGATGGTATCGTTGAAATAAGACTAAATGAATAGCTAATGAGATAAGCTTCTATGCAAGAGCAGCAATAAAAACAAAGGAAAGCATAGGCATTATGTAAGCTTTAAGAAACTACCATAAAGCATGCTTTCTTCTCTTTTTAAAATTTCGTATTTCCTAATTTTTCTGTAAGGAATACACTAATACAATACTAATACAAAGAACTCAGTTGTGTCCAACTCTTTGCGACCCCATGGATTGCAGCCTAAGAGGCTCCTCTGTCCATGGGATTTTCCAGGCGAGAATACTGGAGTGGGTTGCCTTTCTTTCTCCAGGAGATCTTCCCAACCCGGGGATCAAACCCAGGTCTCTCGCATTGGAGGCAAACAAACGCTTTACCATCTGAGCCACCAGGGAAGTCATAATACTATATTAATACTGTACAAATACTAATACAAAAATGTCATTTAAAAATATTACAAATATTTTAAAACAATTATGAAATCTTTCATAGGATTATTTCAGACTGTCTCCATTAAGATTTTTCATTATCTCCATATTGACTGGTTCCCTAACTGATCTTCACACTCCCAGTCTCATGCCATAAGCAAAAGCTCCTAACCCGAGACTCATGGACATAATGTGGAAAGTCATTCAGCTGGTACAGATATCTTAAAATACTGTTCATGCTCATCAGTCTTTTTAATGTGTTACTGAAGAAGAATATACATACTTTGCAGTATTTTATTTTATGCATCTGAAATATAATACTAAGAACAGATTCACAGGCTTCATTACACCTGCCAAAGGGATCAAGGGATCCAGATACAAAATGGTTATGAATCTCTCTCACTATACCAACTGCACATCTTCCAGAATCATCTATTTGATATGACTGGAGTCAATTCTCAATTTAAGATTCTCTGAATGGTTGTCCATGCTAGGAGAAAACACATATGACCCTTATTGATCTGGTTTTATCTTATTTTCAGCCTCATACTCTTCTTTCCACATTTTAGACTCCAACAATATGGAACTGTTTGTAGTTCCAGACTAAACCATGTTCTTTTGGCATCCATGATTTTACTTTTATGTAAAGAATGGTTCTTTTTTTCTCATATCCCTAAATCAATCTACTCTTATTCGTTTATTTTTATAGGTTAAATGACAATATATGCATTATAAAAACAGTGAATAAGAAAAAAAAGCCCACAGAGTTTTTAAAAAAGAAAAAAACTCTATGACTCTTTTATTGTCATGTTCCCTCTCAGAGATAAACACTATCAATAGCATGGCAAGGATCTTTCCAGTATCTTTGCTATAAATTTATATGTTTGTATATAGACAAATATACATAGTTCCTTTTGAGGTTCTTTTTGTAAAACAAAATTAATGGGATTACTTTAAATGCACTAGAATGCAACACTTGCCTTCTAATAGCTGAAAAATATTTCATGATATGACTGGATCAATTTTTTTTAATACTATCTTGCTAATGGATGTGTTCTTAAATGGACATTTGACATTATCAATCTTTAACATTTTTCTCAATGTGATGAGAATAAAGCACCTTATCATCATTTTATTTCCTGACTACACAGGAGGTTGAAAATATCTGGATACGTTTACTAGCATTTGTATTTTCTCCTTTTGTGAACTTTCCATTTACATCTTTCACTTTTATTTTTAATGTCTGCATTAATTCCACAAACACTTACAGGATGTTATAGATTGAATGACTTTGTGTTCCTCCAAAATTCATGTTGAAATCCCAAACTAGCAACGTCATGGTATTAGGAGGCAGGATTTGGGGAAGGTAATTTAGATATAGATCAGATCATGAGGTTGGAGAATCCATGATGGGATTAATGTTTTTAAAGAGGAAAATAATAGAGCTCACTGTCTTTCTACATTGAGTACGCAGCAAGATGGCAGCTGCCTCCAAGCCAGGAAAAGGAGCCCTCCCAAGACACAGAATTGTGTGTCTTGAACTCTCTAGTCTCCAGAACTGTGAGAAACAAATGCCTGCTGTTTAAGCCTCCTAGTTTATAGCAGTTTTCTTACAGCAGTCAAAGCTAAGACAAGTGCCTACTATGTATCGAGCACTCTGTTACATGTCAGGAATATAATAGCAAACAAAAACAGATGCAGGGCTTCACCTCAATGATTTTATAATCTAGAAAGAGAGCTAGATTATTTATCTAAATTAATGTAAAACTTTGATGCCTTATGACAGAGACTTTTAAACCTCTATAAGCGAATTGATAGAATTATGATTTAGTAAGGTCAGGAAAGGATTCCCTGAAGAATATATACGTACTAGCAGCAAACGTAACGGAAGGAGTGTGTATGCCAGAACCAAAACCCTGTGACAGGAAACGTGTATGACTAGACAAGTGCTTGTGTCCCTGCTAACTGGCTTCAGTAGTGTTTGACTCTGCGACCCTATGGACTATGGCTAGACAAGGGCCTGGTTCATTTTCCTGGGAGTAACTGAAAAAGAATTAATCAATGTCTACACAGTTTCTGTCATGTACACCCCGAAGTTAGTGTTTATTTTGTAAGATCCTTAAATGATCATTTATGTGTTTCAAGAAGATCACTTTGTACAGTATGGAAAACAAATAGAATGGAGAAAGAAAGCAGGCACACCAGCTAATGAGCTACTGCAGCAGTAGAGAAAAATTATTTTGGAAGTTTGAATTTGATGGAGGAAATGGATAAATTCCAGAGATATCTAGGAGATCCTAGAGATCAGCTGGATACAAGAAGCAAGGACGAGGAAGGTATCTATGATAAACTCAAGTTTTTAATTTGTATGGATGGCTATACTAAGTCACGATTCACAAAAACTAAGTTATTCCCTACTTCTAATAGACATGTTGCAAGTATACTGTCACTACACTACATTTACATTACACTACATTTACTATATTGTCACTACATTAAAAAAATATTTCTGACAGTGTTCTGTTATGAGTGAAGTTTAAAGGTTATATGAAGTCAGGTCTGTCGACCTTTTGCTTTAAGAAGGGTTTTCCCAACTAGCTATGAATATCTGTGTGGAGACATAACTTTTATAAGACACACAGACAGAAAGAGAAAGAGAGAAGAAGGAAATAATATATACCAAAAGTTAACAGAGGTAACATTAGGAGGGTCTTGCTTTGTTTTTTCATCCATGCCTCACGGCACCTGGGGTCTCAGGTCCCCAACTAGGGATTGAACCCACACCCTCCGCACTGGAAGCGTGGGGTCTTAACCACTGGACCAGCAGGGAGTCCTGCATTAGGAGAGATTTGTATTAGTGGGGATTTTTCCGGGGGTGGGGGAAGGGAGTGGCATTTGTTATCCTAGTTTTCTTCAGCAAGTTCATTTTGTGTATGTATATCAGACCACAAAAGTGGCTACCATGCCATTTTGCAGCCTGGTTTTTTTAGACTTAATAATATGTTATAAGCATTTCTCCTTATATGAAGCAATGTTTCATTTTTATGATGTTCGCAGGACATCTAAAAACAGAAGTCATAGGTGAATTGAAGCAACTGTTTCTGTTCACAGTCTTTAAAGTCGTAATATAAAAGTAATGAATAACATATACATACTATCATGTGTAAACAGGTAACGAGCAGGAAACTGCTGTGGAACACAGGGAGCACAGCTTGGTGCTCGCGATGATCTAGAGGGCTGGGGTTGGGGGAGAGGGAGGGAGGCTTAAGAGGGAGGGGATATAAATATATGTGAAAGTGAAGTCGCTCAGTTGTGTCCAGCTCTTTGTGACCTCATGGACTGGAATTTTCCAGGCAAGTGTACTGGAGTGGGTTGCCATTTCCTTCTCCAGGGGATCTTCCTGACCCAGGGATCAAACCTGGGTATCCTGCAATACAGGTAGATTCTCTGAGCCACCAGGGAAGCCCATATATAAACATAACCCTATGGACTGTAGTCCCCCAGGCTCCTCTGTCCATGGGATTCTCCAGGCAAGAATACCGGAGTGGGTTGCCATTTCTTACTCCAAGGGATCCTCCAGACCGAAAGGTCAAACCTGTGTCTCCTGTGACTCCTGCATTGCAGGTGGATAAAGTTGAGCCATCTATATTTAGCCTAGGTATTAAAAATCATTCACGAGATGTAAAGACAGAGTAAAAGGAAGACCTCAGAGTGGCTGCAGTGCTTGCAGCAGAGGGAAGCAGAGTCTCAAGGAGATACCAGGTCAAAGGCAAAAAAGAGTCAATCTAAAATTTATATAAGCAGGAAGGATGTTAAGAGAAACCAACAAGAGTAAAGCTCTGAAAACTGCTGGCCGGAAGTAGGCCCGGGAGCAATCCCCGAACCAAAAGTTTAGGTATAAATATGTACGCATACAATTCACAAATCTCTCTAGCACTCTCAAACTACTATTTGCAAATGTAAATTTTAAGAGATATGTCAATCAATCAATACACCTCATGGCATTCTTATTTACTACCATGAATAATCTGAAAAAATCATTCAAAGATTGGTTTGGTGAGGAAAAAAAGCATAAACATTTAAATTCTGCAGACTTTGGGTATGGTTCCCACTTCAGTTTCTTGACAGCTGTGTGATATTCATTAACTTAAAACATCTGAAGCCTAGTTTATAGATAACTTACAGGGTTGCATTATGTTTAAATGAGTTGATGCCTAAAAATAAAGTTAAAATTCTATCTTTTATCACATCATGAGAAATCATCATATTCAGAAAACAATGTTTAAGATAATGTGAAACAAAATAACGGTGATCTGGAATACCAGAAATTCATTTTGTGGGACCCTTGGAGATACTGAAAACAGACAGCTAGATTTCCTTCAGAACAAAAAAGGCTGGGTATTATAAGCAGCTCATGGGACTCCTGATTAGGAAAACACACTATATTTAAGATTTCTTGAGGGGGAAAAAAAAACCAAAAACACAAAGATTTCACATAGGAGTCCCAAAGTGGAAGTCAGAATATTTCTGTTTCTCAGACAGGTGACTTTTTAGAACACTTCAGGGTTTATAAAAGAGGGAGGGGGCAGGCTTGCTCACTCATGTTTGACTCTGCGACCCCATGGACTGTAGCCTGCCAGGCTCCTCTGTCCATGGGGACTCTCCAGGCAAGAATACTGGAGTGGGTTGCCATTTCCTCCTCCAGGGGATCTTCCCAACCCAGGGATCGAACCCATATCGCCCACAGTATCAGGGGATGCTTGACTGCCTGAGCCACAGGGAAGCCCAGGAGATGCCACCTACTGAATGATTAAAATCATTATATATTATTGGAGAGAAAAACAGTGGGTTCACTGCTAGGTTTACTGAGATTTTTGATCATCTAACAATTTTAAGTCAATAAATAATTTTGGGTAATTAATAAACCTCAAAATCAAGACATGATCCAAAGTATTTATACAAAATTACTGCTTATGTGTTAATCTAAAAATCTAATAAAAGGTGTAAAACTGTTAAGTTAATGTATGCAACTTGGATGTTGTATATTAGATGGGTAGGATTCGATCTTGGTTAGAATGATTCGGTGTCAACTGAATTTGAACGACAAATTTGATGGATTCTATTAATTATCTTGGATTCTGAGTTTTGTCAAAAGCCAAACTACAGAAGAGACTGCTTGAGAAAGAAGCTAATGAAAACACAGTGATTAGAGACAGAGATTTCATCAGCAAGAACTAAATAATGTACATTGTTATTTACTGGAGAAAACCTAGTATCAAGAGGCTGTTTTAACCAATATGTGGATTTTTCATGTATTCAATCCATGAATTTTTTAAAAATTGAAATGTCAGTGTAGCCTTAAGAAAAAAGTTCTGTTACACAGATGAACTCAAGATCATTACGGTAAGCAAAATAGTCACAAAAAGCCAAACGTATGATTCCACTCATATGAAATGTCTAAAGTTGTCAAAATCATAAAAATAACAGAGAGGAAGGCAGTTATCAAGAAACTAGGGGAGTGAGGAGGGGCAATTAGTGTTTATCAGGTAGAATTTTAGTACTGCAAGATGAAAAAGTCTATTGTGATTTGTAGCAAAAAAAAAAAAGAATAAACTTAACATTATTAAAATTGAATATTACGTTTCTATCACAATTAAAAAAAAACACAAAAGTCAGAAAACGACTTAAATAACTGTTTCTTGAAAATTCAAATGAATTACTCAAAACCATCCAATGAGACAGAAATTACGAAAATTAAGCTACCTGAACTTTTCAAAGATGGTAAGTAGAACATTAACTTCAAAAATAAATGGTATTTACTTTTGAAGTCTCTGAGCAACGTCACAAAATAAATATAAATAACCTTATGCATCTTCAGTGGGAATGTATTCTGCTATCTCATATTTAAAGTTCTTTATCATAATAAAAAACAGCTGAAAATAATTGTAACAGTAAGAATCCAAACAAAAGTTATGACCTGGGACTTCTGAGAGTTTTTTTAAATTAACAGTTCTTCCCTCAGCGCTTGACAAATGTTGAGCCACGTCTTTCTGGTCTCCACGTTTCTGAAGACAGGTCTGTTTTAGTTCAGTAACCCCCACCCCAATCTTATAGTAATTTCTTTCTCATTGCTTCGAATTTTTACTTTGTCTTTAGCTTTCAGAACTGAAAGGTTTATCCTGTTTCAAATTTGCTAAACTTCCTAAATCTGTAGGTTTATACTTTTGCCAAGTTTAAGTAATTTTTTAGCTATTATTTATTATTTCTTTAAACACTTCTCCAGCCATGCCCTCTCTCTTCTTCTGGGACTCCCAAGGCATAAATGTGAGCTCTCTGGTATAGCCCCACTGGCCCTTGAGGCTCTGTTCATTTAATTTTAGTCTAGTTTCTCGCTGTTGCCCACTTTGGTCATTTCTATTGTTCTGTTTTTTGGTTCACCAATTCTTTCTTCTATCCCCTCCATTCTGCTGTTAAGCCTGTCTGTTATTTCTTTTGGTTATTAGATTTTCTTCAATTCCAAAATTTCCATCTGATTCTTCATCTCATATTTCTGTGGACTTTTTTTGGCTGCAACTTTTTTTCATTTGTTTCAAGCATACTTTTAATTGCTTGTTGAAGCATTTTTGTGATAGACGCCCTTACAATCTTTGTCAAATAATTTTAAGATTAGTATCTCAGTAATCTCAATGCTGGTCTCCACTGTCTTTTTCATTTAATTAGAGATTTTCTTTCGTATGACAATTGATTTTCATTTAAAATCTGGACACTTTGAGCACTATGAGAGTCCAGTTCATGCTTAAATCTTTTATGTTTGCTGATGATGTTTTTGGCCCTGCTCTAGCAGAAAAGATGGGAAGGGGCTATCTCATTATTATAAGGTAGGGGTAGAAGTTCAGGTTCCCTACTCAGCCTCCATTGACACCAGAGATGGAGCAACTCCCTGTTACCTCTGGTTCCCCACCAAGCCTTCACTGATACCTTCCTGGCTGAGAAGGTATGAGTGTCTCACTATGATGCCCTATGTGGCTCCCACTGGCACCACAAGGGGAGAGTTAGGCCTCTTTACTGATGGGCAATGGTGGAAGTATAACCTCTCTACCACACCTCTTCTGACTTCACCTAAGTGGGGAGGTGGAGGTGCTCCTTTTTACTACCAGGTGGGGGTGTCAAGTCCAGGCTTCCCACAATGGTCTCCAGTGCAAATGAGGGGAGGGCTAGTTAACCATCTGAAGAGGATGGAAGTCTCAGCGGGCTCTGTATCTCGCCTAATCTGACATCATGACAACAGGGGCTGCTAGGGCACCTCGTGACAGCCTGGTAATGTTGGAAGTCTATGTTCCCTACTTGGCCTTGCTAATGAGGGTGTGGGTGGGAACTGGGTTTCCTTCTGCAGTGCTTGGTGGAGTAAAGAGTAGGTTTTTGTTTTTAAAGGTTTTAAGGTGTCTCTCTCCTAGTACTTGGCTAAAAGGGTTACGCTTTGTTGGGGCTCTCTTTGAGGGCAGTGTGCAGCCACCATTGTTTCTGGGTTATCAGTTTCCTCAGTTCGAAGTATGGCACCCTGAGGCAAAGAGAAAAGCCAAAAACTCACTCCTGTGTCACTCCTTGAATCCTGAGATCCCAAGTTGTTCTGACTTCTTTCCACTTTTCAGAGTCTTTGTTATCATATATATAATATGCAGGTTTTTAGTTGTACTTAGCAGGAAAAATAGGGAAAAGCATATATATTCTATTTTCCCATAAAGAGAAATTATTTCAATCTTAAAAAAAATAAATTTGTCAAAATCCCTCAGGTGGAAGTATTATTTTTATATGTAAATCATGTTATTAGTCCAACAACATGGATTAATGTGGTCCTGATACCTTGCCAAACACCTGGCTGAATTTCTGACATCATGGTTTCACAGTTATGCTCTAGATACAATAGCAAAGACCAGGCTAATACATGTGAGAGAAATGAATTTATTGTGAAAGTGGGCTCTCTTCCAACTGTCTAGGCACCTGGATTGTCAAAACAAAACAAAAACAAATTCAAAATGTGTGCAAGTATTTACATTCCTCTCTTCTCTTTGCAGAGTACCTTTAAATATAGGAAATTCTGAAGGTTGTGTCTTCACTATTTATTTAATTATTCCCCAGAGCAGTGACAATACGATTGTGTGCTAAGGCCTACTAAAGATGCATACTTGTTTATTAAAACCAATCACATGCACTGCTGTCCTTCTTTATTACTGCATCTCCCAATGCCCAGAGGCAAAAATCCTACTTATTGTGTAATAATTCTAAGATGTAAATTCCCCCAGATTTTAATACTGCTAAAATCTACAATCAATTGAACTTATACATACAATAGATAAGGAACACAACATGGCTGTCTTTGTCTGTCTTTGTGTAGCCCAGTCATAGCTATTCCTGCTGTTTCCACTTCAACTGATTTTTGTGCACTGATGCCTTTAATACCTTATTTATTGAGCTTAATTATTAACTTAAAAAATACCTTCCTGGATGGTGTTTGACATTTTTTGTTGATACTGTGTAATAAGGTCAAGAAAGCACCACCAACAAAACCTGCAGGATGCTATTAATGTCGGTGGCTTAGAAGAAAATCCCAAAGGCAACAAGAAAATATTCTTTAGAAATGCTGCATCCATGACACGGCAACTGCATAAAGAATGACACTGTGTGTGGGAAAAAAAAAAATCTCAAGGTGCTTAAAAACAAGAAACCATATACACTGTGTTATAGGTTTTTATTTAAAAAAACCTTTTAAGTTGGTACATAAAATAATGATACTCTGTTAAAACGATGGAATCAGATTTGATGAAATTCAGTATACGCATTATAAACATACCCCCAAAGTCCTAGTTTCTTATTGCATCTTTTCAATTGGCATCTCAAACTAGGCCTATTTAAATCCACATTCTACTATATGCTTTCCTCTGCTTCCCTCAATCAATTCTTATTTTAGTTTAATGGTGTCCTTTTAGCAATTACAAAGGCTAGAAGGGAAGGCAGAACAGTGTAGTGCAGACTTGACAAGACAGTCTAGGTTTAAATCCTAGCTCTGCCAATTACTGTATGTGATTTCTCTGTTTCCTCACCCATAAAATAAGAATTACAATATGGGCCAATCACTCATCTAAGCACAAATTTAAAAACTTGTCATATTTTGGAAAGCTACTGAGTTTTCCAAACTCACTCCTATGGAGTCCGTCCTCCATAACCAAACATATTGATACTTTTGCAAAAATAAATGAACACTTAAGTGGGAGAAAAACAAAGACTATAAACAGCCTCGCCTCAGGTCTAGTCATGGTTTGCTGCCAAGTGAGCCTGCCCCAATCTTGCAACTGGTCATTCTTCAGAGTTTTGGGGTTTTAGAATTGTGCATCTGGGCCGTAGGGTAGTGGTAGCAATATATTTTCATGTTAATTGTCAGGATGACCAAAATTATATACAGTTAAAAAGACTCTGAGCACTGACTCAAAGTGCTCAGCCAATGTTAGCTATTACCAGCACTATCACTACTGTTGATTTTTCTTCCCACCTTACTACCTAGATCCAGTCAGTCACACCAAACATTATTAATTTTATTTTCCAAATTTCTTTCAGATCTACCCCACCTCCAAGCAAGGCACACAAATTCCTCTGTGCTACAGTCCCAGTTCCCTCTTCCTGTTTTATTAGCTACTCTCGCCATATAACACTAATGTTCCTCTCCTGAAAATTCTACAGCTCCAAAGAAGCCTGTTACCCAAAGCAATCATGACAACCACTGATTTGGTTAACCAGAAAAGATTATTAAAAGAGGTAATAGTAAAATATATCACATATGTGAAAATAAATAAATGCAAGACATTTATTTCAAAACAGACGATACTGGAGAATGTCTCCAATGACTTAAATTCACGTTACTTTTCTTGCATAAATTATACTCCTAATATACTAAGACATCAAAATGTCTTAAAGTGAAACTAACATTTGCAGTCAACACAAATGCAATCTGAGTATATAATCCTTCTAGATATTTTTTTCTTTCAATTTTTCAGTTGTTGCACCCACATCCAATTAAAGAGCAATTATATTTTCAGGACTTTCCCTTTATTGAGGCTTTTCCAAATAGTTAAGTTAATCATTAGCAATAATTTTCTTTTTTGTACACATTGCATCAGTTTTGAGTGCTCTCATTAAATTATATTATCACTAACAAGGGAAATAGACATTAATAGGCCAGAAAACACACAACTAACTTTTAGTAGGCTTGTAATTCAACTAGTGGAAACAGAAGTAAGTGAGCTTAGTAGAAGTAGTCTATGTGTTACAATGGTCAGTATTAATAACTTTATAGCAGTCATTCAATATGTTATAACAAATGGCCAATGTTAGTAGTAGAGTGGATGTTAGTTAAAAGAGCTTTAACCATGTGTTATTTCCCATTTCTGAATATGACTTTTCTCAGATAGATCTCAACTCCCAGAGGCAAAAATTCTGCTACTCTAGATAGGGGGAAGCTGCCGTGTAGCACAAGGAGCTCAGCTCAGTGCCCTATGATGACCTAGAGGGGTGAAGCAGGGTGGTGTGGTAGGAGAAAGGCTCACAAGAGAGAGGGTATATATATAGATATAATCTGATTATATATAGATATAGCTGATTTATGTTGTTGTACAGCAGGAACTAATTCAACACTGTAAAGCAATTATACTCCAATTAAAAAAAAAAAACAAAACCCTGTCCATTGTTTAATCTAATAATGTCACCTCCCTGGAATCCTTCTCTGAATGGTCTAAAGAGAATTGATCACTTCTTCCTCAATGTTCCTTGAACATCTCTTGGTCCATTTCTTCTGCCTAGTATTGGTACTGACTTCATATGTATCTGTAAGCTTGAAGATTATGTGCAATTGCCATCATTTTTACTTTTTAAGATCCCTAACGCTACTATGCTGCTTCTAAGTTGCTTCAGTCGTGTCCGACTCTGTGAAACCCCATAGACGGCAGCCCATCAGGCTCCCCCGTCCCTGGGATTCTCCAGGCAAGAACACTGGAGTGGGTTGTCATATAGGAGACAGTAATAATGTAACAGAAAGAACATCAGAATTTGAGTCTTGAGGATGAGGGTCCAGTTCTGATTGTGAAACGGAAATAACTGTACATGTTAATAGAGTTGTTAAAAAAAAAAAAAAAACAGCAATAAGAATATATATCAGAATACTGTTGTTGCTATTTAGTCACTAAGTCGTATCTGACTCTTTTGTGACCCCTAGACTGTAGCCTGCCAGGCTCTCTATGAGATTTCCCAGGGAAGAATATTGGAATGGGTTGCCATTTCCTTCTCCAGGGGATCTTCCCAATCCAAGGACTGAACCCTGTGTCTCAAGCATTATTCTTTACTGCTAAGCCACCAGGGAAGCATATATGAAAATATTAGTTTGGGGCAAATATACCTCATAAATAAAATTTATAGTGTTTTCAAAGGCCCTTAGATTCAATTTCACCTTCTGAGACTTTTAATCAAAATACATGGTCTGTTTACACTAGCAATGTATCATTCTTAAGAAATATGTAAACTGAAATGCATGGATTTGCCAACTCTTCTTGGAGCTCAAATAACCATATATCAAAGTAAATATGACAAATGACTACTTCCCTCTCCCCTGTTCCTCTCATCGAGCTAGGTCTGCCCTTAGGGCAAATAATCAGATTATAGTTTTATTAAATAATCCAGGAAAACCAACAGTTTAGCTATTTTTCACTAAAAGTAGTGACCAAAAATAGTAATACAAGTAATAACTAATTCAGCTAACTGTACTGATATTAAATACTTAACTGTATTTAAATATTAAATACAGCTAAACTGTACTGATATTAAATTCAGCTAACTGTACTGCTATTCATTGTGCCAAGTGTTTTATAAATATGATCTCATCTAATCTTCACAATAATCTTATAAAGTAGGGGTAAGTGCTAACTAACATTTCCACTTTATAGATGAGGAAACAGGTTCAGAGAAGTTGGTAGTCTGTCTAAAGTTAATAGCAATTACTTAGCAGTTAAAATAAAAAGAGTTGTCTCATTCCTGACCTTGAACTCAGGAATATTATAATACTTCTCACAGATGTGGTGATGCAGTTCATATAGTTCTTAAATTGCTAAGAATTTCTGATTCTTTCACCACAAATAACATTACTGAATTCCAGACAGGGGAACCAGCAGGTGCAGACTATGAAGCAAGATGCCTAGTTTGTTTAAAGGCTCAGCAAGAAGACCAGTTTGGCTAAAAGAGACCCTGGAGAAGAGTGGAGAAAATGACATCATAGATGTAACAGGGGGCCACACCATAGCCTCATAGCAACCAGAACCATATTTTTTGAATGCATTATAAACCCACTGGAGGATGAAGAGCTTTTAATAAAATGTGATGCTATTCCACTTACAATGTCTTACAAGGATCATTCTAGCTGCTGTGCAGAAAATAGATGGAGGGAGAAGAAGATGGTTATGGCTAGAATGATTCCAACTGCAATAATTCCAGTGAAGAACAACAGTGTCCAGGATCAGGGAGAAAGGAAAGAGGTGATGAAATAGTTAGATACTGAATATATCTTGAAAGATAAGCCAAGAGAAGTCTTAAAGATTCTATTGGATATTTATGAAATAAAGGTTATAATGAAGAAGAAAAGACATGATATAAATAAGCCACCACAATATTTTAAAAAGTTATATCCTTAAATAGTTGATTCTTTAATGATCAAATGACAAAACTAGTTAAACTTTTTCCATGCTGTATATAAAGACCATGAAAATGTCACTGAATGTCATCACCTATTTTATGATGATATGAAATCTTCAACAGCAGTGTCTTCAAAGCTACTCCAAACATGAAGGAAAATATATTAAATGCCCTAGTTAATCAACATTTCATTCTATATGCTATGAAACCACATAAAGCTAGCCTAACACAGGGCTAATTTTCTCTGTTATTGGAAAATTTTAATGCAAACCCTAGAGCTACTTGAGATAAAAGCATTCCTTAAATATCTGTGGTGGAAGCCTAAAAAATACAGTGATGAAATTTAAAAGATTATAATAATATCAATAACCAAGATGTTAATAAAACAAATCATTTAAGTTTTATTGTTCAACTATGAATTATTTTTCACATAAACAAAAATTCTTATAATTTGCAAGAATAAAAAAAAATAAAGACAATGCCAAGGAAAAGGTTATAGTCATTCAAAAAAGTAACATTCGTTGGTCAATCAAGACGGACAAGCTCAATTAACCACAACGACACTGTACAATGGAGTATGAAATACTAAATTTAAAGAGAACGATGAGAAATATCTCTATATCCCACTACATAGTAGTGTCCATGAGAGACTGTTAAGTGAAGAGAAAAGTAGAGAAATAGTATATGATAATTTTTCATTTATCTACAAAGAGGGAATAATGCTCACATTAAAACACAAACTGGGATAAAACAAAATTTTAAAATGTTACCTATAGGAAATAGGGTGCTAATTGCCATTAGACCTGGTATTTTATGTTAACTGTCAAACAAAATTAAACAAAAAACAAACTCTAAAACAGAAGTAAACAATTAACGTAATGGTATATATAGTTAGTGTCACAGCCACACAGAAAAGTACTATTTCAAGTGACTTCAACACACACAATAATTCGATGGTATACTCCAGCTGGGATACCATAAGGACAAAAAGAAATGTCACCCTCCTCACTCCTGTCAGAAAACAAAACCAAAAACAAATCCCAAACTTCAAGCTGCTTTCAGTACTTATGATTACTGGTGGTACTGTTATAAGCAGTCTAATGTAAGTGTAATATATAATGCAGCAGATTAGTAACTATGTATTATTTTAATTCTATAGTTCCTGGCAATGAAGAAGGGAGAAAGAAAATACAGAGAGAAAACAGAAGAGGTTAAAGAAAGATACCCTGTGGGTGCTGAATTTCAAAGAATGACCAATCCAGTATAAAAAGGACAGGTTTCTTTAGAGAAATGGCAATTCCAGAAACATAAAAGATGTGTCTGGAATATTTTTATACTACTAAATAGGAATGAAGCTTTTAAAGATCACTTTACTGGGTCATATCCCAAGGTCTTAGAAGCCAACATGAAGAGACTCTTGTTGATCAAAGATGGTACAATTTGCTAATCAGTAAGGATAATAACTGCAATACACTGAAATACATCAAGTATGCTTAAATGCACGCACTGCTCAAGTTACTGAAATCACACATACACACACAAAATCAGTTAGTCCTTTCTGAAGGTTAAGTAAACCAACTCACTATTTTGAAAACCAGTATTATAAAGGGAAAGAATAAAGAATATATCCTGATTTCGTATAAAACTTGTACTAGTGGTAACCAAATAGTAGACATGAAGAAGTTTCCTTTACAAAAATGTTTCAGCTATAAAAAAGAACTGAGTTTTCTTCTAATTGTTCTTTCATCTATTCTTTCTTTTACTCATTATTATTTCTTGGTTACTTCAATGCTTTTTACATAATAACTTAAATATATAATTCAGTTATAGTTAATGGTTAGTTATAATTAACTGATCATCTTAGACTGGAACACTAAATTGAACACATTTTCTTGGACCCCATAATCGTTCAAGTATGTACAAAAGTCATTATATTTAATTTTGCTTTTACTCTACAGTCTAATGACATAGACTTTTATAAGGAAGAACACTTTGATTCAACAGTGAGAATTTTATACTGCCTATATTAGACTGCTAGCATTACCATAACAAAATACCATAGACAAACTGGATCAAACAACAGAAACTCATTTTCTCATAGCTCTGGAGGCTAGAAGGTCAAGATCAAGTGCGGGCAGGATTGGTCTCCTCTGAGGAGTCTCTCAGCTTACAGATGGCCACCTGCTAGCAGTGTCCTTATGCTGTCTTTTCTCTGTGCAAGCCCTTGATGCCATTTTTTGTGTCCAAATTTCCTCTCAAAAAGATACAGTAAGATTGGATTAGGGTCAACCTTAAGGGCCTCATCATCTCTTAAAAGGTTCTCTCTCTATAGTCACATTCCTATGTTCTGTGGTTAGGCCTTCAACATATGAATCTTGTGGGGACATGATTCAGAGCATAACACTGCGAATTCAGTTCAGTTCAGTCGCTCAGTCATGTCCGACTCTTTGCGACCCCATGAACTGCAGCACGCCAGGCCCCCCTGTCCATCACCAACTCCCAGAGTTTGCTCAAACTCAGGTCCATTAAGTCAGTGATGCCATCCAACTACCTCATCGTCTGTCATCCCCTTCTCCTCCCGCCTTCAATCTTTCCCAGCATCAGGGTCTTTTCCAATGAGTCAGTTCTTAGAATCTGGTGCCCAAAGTATTGGAGTTTCAGCTTCAGCATCAGTCCTTCCAATGAATATTCAGGACTGATCTCCTTTAGGATAGACTGGTTGGATCTCCTTGCAGTCCAAGGGACTCTCAAGAGTCTTCTCCAGCACCACAGTTCAAAGGCATCAATGTCAGCCTTCTTTATAGTCAAACTCTCACATCCATACATGACTACTGGAAAAACTATAGCTTTGATTAGACAGACCTTTGTTGGAAAAGTAATGTCTCTGCTTTTTAATATGCTGTCAAGGTTGGTTACAGCTTTTCTTCCAAGGAGTAAGCGCCTTTTAATTTGATGGCTGCAGTCACCATCTTCAGTGATTTGGGAGCCCCCCCAAAAAAAGTCTGTCACTTTTTCCACTGTTTCCCCATCTATTTGCCATGAAGTGATGGGACCGGATGCCATGATCTTAGTTTTCTGAATGTTGAGTTTTATGCCAACGTCTTCACTCTTCTCTTTCACTTTCATCAAGAGGCTCTTTAGTTCTTTTCGCTTTCTGCCATAAGGGTGGTGTCATCTGCATATCTGAGGTTATTGATATTTCTCCCAGCAATCTTGATTCCAGCTTGTGCTTCATCCAGCCCGGCATTTCTCATGATGTACTTACTCTGCATATAAGTTAAATAAGCAGGGTGATAATATACAGCCTTGACATACTCCTTTCCCGATTTGGAACCAGTCTGTTGTTCCATGTCTGGTTTTAACTGTTGCCTCTTGACTGGCATTCAGATTTCTCAAGAGGCAGGTCAGGTGGTCTGGTATCCCCATCTCTTTCAGAATTTTCCACAGTTTCTTGAGATCTACACAGTCAAAGGCTTTGGCATAGTCTATAAAGCAGAAATAGATGTTTTTCTGGAACTCTCTTGCTTTTTCCATGATCCAGCGGATGTTGGCAATTTGATCTCTGGTTCCTCTGCCTTTTCTAAAACCAGCATGAACATCAGGAAGTTCATGGTTCACGTATTGCTGAAGCCTGGCTTAGAGAATTTTGAGCATTACTTTACTAGCATGTGAGATGAGTACAATTGTGTGGTAGTTTGAGCATTCTGTCAAACTGACAAACTGTCAAAAGATGTTGTGCAGTCAGTATTAGAGTCAGTAATAAAACTCAAATAGCTCAGCTCTTCTAACTCCTAAAGCACTTTTCATTTCACCAAACACTACCTTTCCCTTCAACCGCTATAATGTATCTCCAATACATATGGCTGAGGGGATGGAGGGTGGGAGGATGGGCTGGGGTATACACATGCATGAACTGAACAAAGAAAGAAAAATATGAAGAATTACTAAAAGAGACTCCCAGAGTCAGTCAGTTCACTTCAGGCGCTCAGTCACGTCTGACTCTTTGTGACCCCGTAGACTGCAGCACGCTAGGCTTCCCTGTCCATCATCAACTCCCGGAGTTTACCCAAACTCATGTCCATTGAGTCACTGATGCCATCCAACCATCTCCTCCTCTGTCGTCCCCTTCTCCTCTCACCTTCAATCTTTCCTAGTATCAGGGTCTTTGCAAATGAGTCAGTTCTTCTCATCAGGTGGCCAAAGTACTGGGGTTTCAGCTTCAACATCAGTCCTTCCAATGAACACCCAGGACTAATCTCCTTTAGGATGGACTGGTTGGATTTCCTTGCAGTCCAAGGGACTCTCAAGAGTCTTCTCCAACACCACAGTTCAAAAGCATCAGTTCTTTGGTGCTCAGCTTTCTTTATAGTCCAACTCTCACATCCATACGTGACCACTGGAAAAAGCAGAGATACTACTTTGCCAACAAAGGTCCGTCTAGTCAAGGAAATGGTTTTTCCAGTAGTCATGTATGGATGTGAGAGCTGGACTCTCAGAGTAGTACTATCATATTCAATACTTATTAGTTGATAAGCTCTGATGTGAGCAGATAGAGTGCCTTGGACTGCAAGAAGATCAAACTAGTCAATCCTAAAGGAAATCAACTTTTAGGATATTCACTGGAAGGACTGATGCTGAAGCTGAAACTCCAATACTTTAGCCACCTAGCCACCTGATGTGAAAAACTGACTCACTGGAAAAGACCCTGATTCTGGGAAAGACTGAAGGCAGGAAAAAGGGACATCAGAAGATGAGACGGTTGCAAGGCACCACCAACTTGAAGGACATGAGTTTGAGCAAGCTTTAGGAGTTGGTGATAGACAGGGAAGCCTGGCGTGCTGCAGTCCATGGGGTGGGGTTGCAGAGATTAAGACACGATTTAGCGACTGAACAACAACAACAACAACAATACTGGGATTATTCTGCCATATGGTAGTTTTATTCCTAGTTTTCTAAGGAATCTCCATACTGATCTCCATAGTGGCTATATCAATTTACATTCCCAACAACACTGCAAGAGTATTCCCTTTTCTCCATACCTCTCCAGTATTTACTGTTTGTAGATTTTTTTGATGATGGCCATTTTGACTGGTATGAGGTGGTATCTCATTGTAGTTTTGATTTGCATTTCTCTAATAATGAGCAATGTTGAGCAACTTTTCATGTGTTTATTAGCCATCTGCATGTCTTCTTTGGAGAAATGTCTGTTTAAATCTTTTGCCCACTTTTTGATTTGATTGTTTGTTTTTCTGGTATTGAATTGTATGAGCTGCTTGTATATTCTGGAAATTAATCCTTTGTCAGTTGTTTCATTTGCTATTATTTTTTCCCATTCTGAGGGTTGTCTTTTCACCTTGTTTGTAGTTTCCTCTGCTGTGCAAAAGCTTTTAATTAGGTCCCACTTGTTTATTTTTGTTTTTATTTCCATTACTCTAGGAAGTTGGTCATATAAGATCTTGCTGTGATTTATGTCATAGACTGTTCTAAGTTTTCCTCTTAAGAGTTTTACAGTTTCTGGTCTTACATTTAGGTCTTTATTCCATCTTTATCTTTGTGTATGGCATTCTTTTACACGTAGCTGTCCAGTTTTCCCAGCACCACTTAATGAAGAATTTATCTTTGCCCCATTGTATATTCTTGCCTCTTTTGTCATAGCTGTGTAGGTTTATCTCTGGGCTTTCTATCTTGTTCCATTGGTCTATATTTCTGTTTTTGTGCCAGTATCATCGTGTCTTGATGACTGTAGCTTTGTAGTATAGTCTAGAATCAGAAAGGTTGATTCCTCCAGCTCCATTCTTCTTTCTCAATATTGCTTTGGCTATTTGGGGTCTTCTCTGTTTCCATATGAATTGTGAGATTTTTTGTTCTAGTTCTGTGAAAAATGCCATTGGTAATTTGATAGGGATAACAATGAATCTGCAGACAGAATTTGATACTATAGTCATTTTCACAATATTGATTCTTCCAACACAAGAGCATGGAATATCTCGCTATCTGTTTATGTTGTCTTTGATTTCTTTCATCAATGTCTTAAAGTTTTCTGTACACAGCTCTTTTGTCTCCTTAGGCAGGTTTTTTCCTAAGTATTTTATTCTTTTTTGCTGCAATGGTAGGGGATTACAATGATTTTTTTCATTTGCGTTTGGCTCACGAGGCACCTGCTTACTGAGCTTTTTTGCCTTTCTACTTTGCTTTAAGCTGAAGCTCTAATACTCTGGCCAACTGATGTGAAGAACTGACTCATTCGAAAAGACCCTGGTGCTGGGAAAGACTGAGGCAGGAGGAGAAGAGGATGACAGGGGATGAGATGGCTGGATCACTGACTCAATGGACATGAGTTTGAGCAAGCTCCGGGAGTTGGTGATGGACAGAGAAGCCTGGCGTGCTACAGTCCACAGGGTTGCAAAGAGTCGGACACAACTGAACGACTGAACTGAACTGAATTTCCTTCAAATGCCAAATTACTGTAGAATTGTTGATGCTGAATTCTTCGGCAACTTTTTGTGTAGTTGTAAGAGGATCAGCTTTGGTGACTGCTCTCAAATTGGTTGCTGTCAGCTTCCAATGACCAGCCACTGCGTTCTTTATCTCCAAGGCTATTATTTCCTTTGCAAAACTTCTTGAACCACCACTGCATTGTACATTGGTTAGCAGTTCCTGGGCCACATGCATTGCTGATGCTGTGAGTTGTCTCCACTGTTTTACAATGCATTTGGAACTTACAAACTTCCAAAGAGAAATTGCTCAAATTTGCTTTTTGTCTAACATAATTTCCCTAGTCTAAAATAAATATGAAATAAATTGCAAGTAATAAGTCACTAGCAAAAAAAATATAGCAAGAAATGTGCATTAAAATGATGTATAACCACATTTATTTAAGAATGTATTCCAATATTAAAGAGCAAAATTCAACAACGCAAACCTGCAATTACTTTCGCACCAACCTAATATTAACCTTGAGTCATCTGACAATACTCTACATGTACTCAAGAGAATTCCTCTTATCAGTTCAAAGTATCAAAGTCAAAGACAGGAGGGAGACAAGAAGATGACCTCACACCAAGAGACAATATCTGGATTCCCACAATCCACTTATTCTCCTTCCTGGGAAGAATAATTTTCATCAATTAAGGTAATATTACAGTTTTCTCATCTATCTATAATAACAATTGCTATAAAGTCTCAAGTCTCTAAAACAGTTTGGATGAAAATGAGCACAGCACTGGCTTACTCTGCAATGTCGAGGTATCCACAGGAAGCAGCTGCATGCAGAGGTATCCAGCCTTCATTATCAGGCTGGTTAATATTCGCTCCATTTTCTACCAGAAACTTCACCATATCGACATTGTCATCAATGCAAGCCTAAAAACAGAACAGAAAGCAGGATCAGAAAACCTTTGAATCAATACTCCCAATAACACATCAACAGAATAAAATTACTATCCTGGAGCTTTCATAACAAATACTTTCTAAAAGGCAGTCTGCTGCTATCTTGACTGTATTTCTATCAAGCAGGTAAATGGTACTATAAATTTTAATAATATTTGCTTAGATACACAGAACAATACTATTTAAGACTAAACTTCTTATGTCAACCGCATGACAAAAACAAGTACATGCCAACATGAAAACAATCAAAACATTATAATTAAGTACTAATAATACACTCTATAGCAGTGGTTCCCAAAATGTGATCTGTTTAGGGAAGAGGGATCCTTTCAGAGAGTTGACAAGATCAAAACTGTTTTCATAATAATACTAAGATGGCATTTTGTCTTTACACTATGTTGACATGTGTGGTTGATGGTGCAAAAGTGTTAGTTATGAACATGCTTGTGTCTAAGCACAAACCAAGGCAGTGGGAGAATAAAGAAAACATTGCACTCTACTGTCATTGTATTCACAGCTATACACTCACAGGTGTTTTTTTTTCCCCACAAGCCATTCTTACTTATGAATGTCCTTGACAATGGAGTAAAAACTATAAATCATATTAAATTTTGACTCAAATATACATCTTTTAAATATTTTGTGAAACAAGATAGGAAGCATGCATCAAGATTTCTTCCAAGTATAATGACTGCCATGAAGAAAAATACTTGTATAATTTGCAAGCTGATCTAGCCACTTTTTCCATAGAATATCATTTTCTAAAATAATTTTGTTGGGGTATGTTTACAATGTTGTGTTCATTTCAGGTGTACAGCAAAGTGAATCTGTTATACATACAACGACTCTTTTTCAGATTTTTTTCCCCATACAGGCTACAATGGAATATGATTTTTACTTAAATGACAAATTATAGTTAGTCTAGCTTGGGCTGTGGCAGAAACTTTCTTGAAAATGAGCAAAGTAGGTCTGTCAAAACAACTAAAAGTATTTATTACTAATGATAAATTCAAGTTTTCAGGAGTAAACGAATTAGTTAGTTTAAAAATGACATTTACTTAACAGAGGTAAAGCACTGCTTTAACTCATTTAAAATGAATTAATAAATACATAAAGTCCTCCATTTTAACCTTCCCTGATGGCTCAGTAGTAAAGAATCTGCCTGTCAATGCAGGAGACGTGGGTTCAATCCCTGGGTTGGGAAGAGCCCCTAGAGAAAGAAAGGCAACCCACTCCAGTATTCTTGCCTGGAGAATTCCATGGACAGAGGGGCCTGATGGGCTATAGTCCACAGGGTCACAAAAGAGTCAGACACGACTTAGCAACTAAACAACAAATTGTAAATAGTAATATATACAAACCACAGAAACAAGTTTCTTTGAAGTCCTTCATAATGCTGTATCCCCAGCACTTTATATTGTTCTCTGCATGTGGTAAGGGCTCCATAAATGAATAAATGAACAAGAAAGCTAAGATTCAAAGAGATTAATTAAGTAGGTTGAATAAGCCACAGAGATAGGAAATGATAGAGCTGAAATTCTATCACAGATGTTCAGATTCCCAAAAATAAGCTCCTTCCACACTTAACACCATGTTGACAGATGTTCCTGTTTCATCAACTATTTCTCATCTATTTGCAGTTTCTGAAACACGATATCATACATTCTAGGCACTAAATAGGGCTTTCCTGGTAGCTTAGCTAGTAAAGAATCCACATGCAACCCAGGAGACCTAGGTTCAATTCCTGGGTTGGGAAGATCCCCAGGAGGAGGGCATGGTAATCCACTCCAGTATTCTTGTCTTGGAGAATCCCCATGGACAGAGGAGCCTGGCGGGCTACAGTCCATGGGGTTACATAGAGTCAGACACGACTGAGCGACTAAGCACAGCACACCACAGGCACTTAATAAGTGTTTGCTGTATAAGTAAAACAATTTTCCTTTCCTATCACAGAAACAAAGAAAAATACTTTTAGTAGCTTCTTCCTTGGGGGAAAAAGACAAAGTTAGTGTCAAGAAAAGCACTAAGGACAAAGTGCTTCACAACTGAAGCAGGAAAATTCTGACAGGTGTTGGATGTAGGCTCCAGTTCTGGCTCTGCCATAAATACTGCAGCTGGGAACAAGTAATTTAATCTTTCAGGGCTTTGTCTTTCAGGTGGAGGAAAGAATCTGATGGGTTACATATCTTTAAAATTCCCTGACATATTTACATTCTTATATATTCATTATTCTTCCGTTTGGAACAAGATGGCAAGATCCCAAAGTGCCCAAATAGTGCATACAGCAAATGGTAAATGAGTATATAAGGAACATTCATATAAAGTTTGAGAATACACTGCTTGGGAAAAGAATTGTTTTTTTCAAGGAACAGTGGTTAAAGGGCAGGAGAAAGTGAGGACCACAGCTGTCTCATAACAAGAGAAGAAACATCCAAATTTTACTGCATTAGGAAATAGTTTATAAAATGTTATTTGAGATAGCTAATGACTCACAGTTACTTAAATAATATAGACCTATTTATAAGTTTAATCATTACTTTTCCTTGGGAAAAGATCCTAAATTCTTTCTTTCAACCTCTCAATTCCTATAGGTGCCAGAACAGTCCTCTGATGTTTATCACTGCTATAAAAATATAAAACCCTACCTGATAAATGTGTTTAATACAAATATGATTGTTTTTTTAAAAATGGAGAAAATTTCAAATAAGACATTAAAGAGATATGGGAAATGCTCACAAAATATAAGTTTCTTTATAAAGATGTAAAATAGTTTGCCTGATTATAATTTTACTTAAAAAGGACACAAAGGATTAGAAGAATATATAATAAAATTAATAGTCCTTATCACTGGTTGTGAGACTATGAATAATTTTTATTCTTTAAATTTTTATTTATTTTCAAAATGTGTATCATAGGCAATGCTTACATAAAAAGAAAATCTAAGCCTTGGTTCTTAAAAATATTACATCTATTGTGTTGTAATATGGAGAAATACCAAATTGCTGGTAAAAGTGTAAAATTCAGATAACCCCTTTAGAAAACCATTTGACAATATCTACTCAAGTTATAGTACTGTTAAACAAATGGGGTGGGATGTATGTGCATATGGGGAGATTCTACTCATGTAACAGAATCCTATACATCAATGAAAAAAGAACAAACTAATGCTACCTTCAACAACATATGTAATCCTCTCAGACATATACGTGAGTGAAAAAAGGCAGACACAAACGATACAAACTGTGAATTTCTAGGCAAAACTAATCTCAAGTTATAAAGCTCAGAATCATGGTTAACTCTGTGGGGAAATAATGGAAGGAGCATGAGGGAGCTTTTGGGAAGACTGAAAATTCCCCAGCTTTCTGATTTTTATATAGACATGTACAAATGTAAAAATTCACTGAATTATATGCTATATACTTTATTATATGTAAATTATACTTCAATTTTAAAAGCTAAAAAAATTAAAAAGAACTAGCATGTATTAAAAACCTACTGTGCATTATCTTCAGTATAAAACATTTCATTTATCTTTCCTAAATTGTACATGCTATCAAGTTGATGTATGACAGAAAACAACAAAACTCTGTAAAGCAATTATCCTTCAATTAACAAATTTTAAAAATAAACAGTAGAAAAAAATAAATTGTACAGGTTAAAACATGTCTTCCTTTATCTATCTCCTGCATCCTGAGGTTCCAAGTATCAAATGGAATCTCTTTTTTAACTGATAACCCTTTAAATATTATGAGTTCTCCCTGCCACCCAAATTCTCACATATTCTTTTTAAATATCTTGCTACTCTTCAAATTATATATGCTAAAAAGTACATATGCCAATGCCAAAAGAATAGAAAAGATCACATTAGTATAGAATGCCAGCTCATGAACAACAATTACAAAAGGGCATAATAGCAGTGGGTAGGAAGTACTAAAATATCCTTGAGAACATAAAGAGATCTTGTGATTAAGATGGTCCATATAGGTCTCATAAGAATATACATTTAAGAAAGATTTTGAAGATTGCATAGGAGTTGTTCAATTCAACTAGAACATCACCGAGTAAAGGCACTATGATTTTAAAAAATGCATGGAATAACAGAACAGCAAGTCATGCAAAAGGTATACAGTATCTGTAAATTATAAAACAGAATAAGGCTAGGTGCTAAAAGGTCTGAATATATTGCAGGTAAAAGATCTAAACATTAAGGCACAGATGACAGGATTTGACATTAGAGGTAGCTTTTGATCTGCTTTTTAGTCTACTCATCAAGAAAACCTGGAATATTTATATCAGTAATAGTGGCTCAATTCAGGCAGTAGGGGCAAGTAGACGAAAACACTGTCAAGTTTCAGGAAGATGATGTTTGAAAAGCTATTCAGAGTTTACAAGCAGAGGGTTAACATGATCAGATTAGTATTTCAGGAAGATTACTGGGAATAGTATGAAGAGGGAAGAGCCTAACCTGAGCAACAGTTATTCAGAATGAATATATATTAAAAGAGAAATTTAGGACAAAACGTACAAGGCTTAATTAAAGATTGGATACGAAGGATGAGGAACAGGAGGAGGTCATTCATGAACATAAACACCACAGGTTTGAAAAGCAAGTTGAAGAAAGAAAGATGATTTTAGCTTTGGATATGCTGAATTTCTAATCATGCATTTCCAGGGGCCAACTGGATATGCAAATCTAGAGCTTAAAAACAAATGTGGGATGAAAATATAATTTGGGAATTACCTGCATTAAGGTAATAATTAAAATAATGGAACTTGAAATCATTCAGGGAGAGAATGTAGAGAAGTGATTTCTATGAAAATAGTTAAAAGAAAGGTTAAGATTAAGTTATAATCATTATATTCTTCCTGGAAGACAAAGATATTTGTGTTATTTTAATCAGTCAGTTAAAGAGCATTCTCAAGAAGCTTACCATTTAGCATGGCATTCAAATAACAAGTAAATAATAATATAAAAAGGAATATAATAAATATGTGGCTGTATATTTATTATGAAAGCTAAGAAAAGGAAGAATGGTTGTCATCATGGAATATGTCCCGGAGGAGGCTCTACACACGAGTTTAACAGATGACCCAGTAACAGAGTCACATATGGGGCATATGTGTAACATAAAGGCGGGATCCAGAACAGGGTCTTATTTGTCATCTTATGAGTAACTCTCTGACACTGAAGATAAAAGAGTCTCAGAACAAATGACTAATTTTTAAAGTTTCTCTATTTTAAGAAGGTAACTACCCTAGCTCTTTGAAAAAACATAAAAAGTTATTTCTCAATAAATGAAATGTTGCTGATTTTGATTTTAAATATTTAAGGTCAGTATAATATAAGAAACATCAACAAAAATACCTAAAGCTGTTAATATTAAATCCGCTTTTGCCTTTCTTTACATGTTTTTGAAACGTTTAAATATAAATTAAATGCTAAAACACTGTCATAAGACATATATTATAAATGAATCTCAAGTTTGTGGTGTAAATTGTTCAGTGAATTCTCCTGAACATTTACAAAGCATACACAAGAAACTGGCAGGCATTCCCATAAAAATATTGTTGCTAAGAAAATCAAAAGATACCACATGCAGCACATTAAGAGATACAGGACTTGCTGACTTTTAAACAGTTGACTAAATATGGTCAGTATATTAAGTCATACATGGAAAGAAAGAGAGTGATTCAACTGTACTTCTAAAATCTTATCTGACATGATTTATCTGAAGTTTTTCTACATATCCCAAGCTATTACCAGTAACAGATGATTGTGTGAAGACACTTTTGTCATTTAATTCCAGGTACAGGCAGCTTTGTCAACTTGAGCTACAATCAATTTCAAAAAACTAGTTCAAGTACATAAAACATCTGTTTTTATGGAAAAGAGGGCCTACTTATTTTTCTCAGCAAGTTAGCACAAGGACAACTTTGTTTCCCACTCGTTTTTAGGAAAAAGTTGAAACACCTAATAAAAAAGGACTGAATTATAAATAGCTGCACAAAATTGGCTCTAAGAAGACAGAATCCATGCCTTAAAGACAGATTATGTATGGGTTAGGCATGGGAGATGAAAAATCACTGCATTTCTAGAAGAGATAAAAACAAATGTATTTAGCAACTCTGTAATGCAATTAAGTAAAATCACAATTACAAAATTAGAGGCATTTGAAATAAATTCTAACATGTTATATTCCTTTTCATGAAGGTGGTTTTGCTCAATGTACAGACTCTAGAGCCAGACTGTCTGGGATTAATCCAGTTCTGCCAGCAGGCTAGTTGTTGTTCAGTCAATTATATATATAACATCCTGTATGCCACAAATTCCTCTGGAAAGTGAGGACAATAATAGTACCTACTTCAAAAGTTTACTATGAGAACTATATGAATTAATACATAAATTGCTTAGCGCAGTACTTTTCAAATAGTAGGTGCTATTCTGTTTATATCAACACATAATCTGAAAGCTAAATCACCACCATTTAAATTTTTCTTTTTATATTCTAATCCAAAACTTACTATTTCATCCCTTATAAATTACAAAACAAAGTTAAATGATAGAGACTTGTCAATATTCTTTGTAGTACCACTTTGGGTAAAAGTCCTATCCACCAATACTTCTATGAAGATGATTAAATTTTAAAAGATTCACCAAGAAAATTTTAGGGATTTCAAACCTCCTTCCAATAAATTACATACAGTGCAAGAGGATAAAACAAATGATTTGGTTGTATAAATGTAATTACAACAACTTGGGTAAAAATATATAATTATAATAATTAGATGAAGTGAATACAGTTTGCATCTAATCATTAGTGACATAATTACTGATAGGCAAAAGACAAATTAACCTGAATACAGAAGTCCTCTAAAACAGTTTCCACTTCCTTGAAATAACTCTTTATGGCTCTTAGTAAGGAAAACTTAGTTCTCCTCAACTGGTGGGAACAGAAATTTGTAGATATATCAGGAAATAGTCCAAGGCCTAAGCATTCAGGGTGATACAGAAATCAGTGAGTGTTCATAAAGAGGAAGTAAACTGGAGACACCCAAACAAACTTTCTATTTTAAAGGAAACTGAATTTGGACATATCAAAGGAGGAATTACAGATGTAGTTTATACAAGAAAAACAACGAAGAGCTCCAAGCAGTACTCCCTTAACAACAACAAAAAAAAAACCTTGGTCTTGCATTGAGACTGACAACTGAGCATATACAATCTTAGGAGATCACCTGTTATATATTTTTTAACTAATAAGATTAATTCTTTACTTTTTTTAATTGGTAGAAAATTGCTTTACAATGTTGTGTTGCTTTCTGCCATACAACAGCAGTCATAGTTATATATATCCCTTCCTCTTGAGCCTCCCTCCCCTCACCATCCCACCCTCCAAGGTCATCACAGAGTGCCAGGCCGGGCTCCGTATGTTATACAGCAACTTCCCACTATTTACACATCATAGTATATATATATGTCAACGCTATTTTCTCAACTCATCCCACCCCCACCTTCCCCAGCCCATCTCTACTAGGTTCATCAGTACCATTTCTCTCGACTCCATGCGTATGCATTAATAAACAACACTTGCTTTCCTCTTTCTCACTTCACTCTGTACAACAGGCTCTAGGTTCGTCTACCTCACTACAACTGACTCAAATTCATTCCTCTTCATGGCTGAGTAATTTTCCATTTGTATATATGTACCCCATCCTCTTTATCCATCTGTCAATGGACATCTAAGTTGCTTCCATGTCCTGGCTACTGTAACTATTGCTGCAATGAACACTGGGGTAGTTCAATTATTATATTTAATTATGAAAGTAAGTTCAGCACTGCATTTTAGTTAAATGACTTTTTTTTTGGCCTTTCTTATTATATAAGCAGATAGGATATAGGTGTAAAAGTAAAGGCCTAGTCTTATCATAAATAACATTCAAATTATAAAATGAAAGAATAAATTCAAAACAGATTAGACACAATGGCTAAACCATGGGAAATTTTTCATTTGAATTAAGAAAAATTCAGACTTATGTATATACAATATCCATAGGAGACACAATGCCTGACAAGAAGATCCAATTTATATTTGTGGATTCAATGAACTGGACAAGGCAAAGGGACTATAACAAAAATGCACAATTTTTTTTTTGACCTCTCCTCCCACAAGACAAAAAAGTTTCTAGGGCGAAAGTATAGTCACCCATTGGTATTTGTGGGAGACTGGTTCCAGAACCCCCTGCAGGTACCAAAATCTGCAGATATTCAAGTCCTTACTATAAAATCAGGGTAGTATTTGATTATAACCTGTGCACAACCTCCAGTATACTTTAAATCATCTCTAGGCTACTTAAAATACCTAATACAATGTAAATGATTGTAAATACAATGTAAATGCTACATAAATAGTTGAAAACTTGCAGCAATTTCAATTTTTTGGAACTTTGTAGAATTTTTCTGTGAACTATTTTCAACCCTGACTGGTTGAATCTTTGGATGTAGAGGAGGGCTGACTATAATCTAAGGACTGCTTAAACATTCATTCATACACCCAACAAGTATTACACTAAGTATCTGAATGAGAATGCCAAAACTTGGAACCATACTTATCCAAAGATTAAGTATGGTTCTTAATAACACACTTTGTATGTATTCTTATTCCATAGGTGTTATTTCCTTTATTGATAGAGATCTATAAAGCAGTAAGTTAAACTTAGATCTTTAGATGCCAAAGACTTTCATTAGAGGACTTAATAAGGGAAAAATATTACTCCTAGAGTTTAGAATCCTTGTCTTATGCTGTGCTAAATCACTTCAGTCATGTCCAGACTCTTTGTGGACCCTATGGACTGTAACCTACCATGCTCTTCTGTTCATGGGATTCTTCAGGCAAGAATACTGGAGTGGGTTGCCATGGCCTTCTCCAGGGGATTTTCTCAACCCAGGGAGTGAACCCCCGTCTCTTATGTCTCCTGCATAGGCAGGTGAGTTCTTTACCACTAGTGCCACAAGGGAAGAAAGAATATAAAAAATTAAACTTTGGGATTATTCTTTGACACATAACTTTCATTGACTGCCTACTACACATAAAGCATTGAGCTATTCATTTTAATGGATACAAAGACCAGCACTAGAGAGTATACTCTTTCGATTCCTTTACACACACTGCCCATCATATAGCAAGTACATAATACATGTAAAATGAATAAAAAAAAATGCTACTCTCTCCTTAATGAGTAGGTGTCTATGACCTGTGTGTACACGTACATAAAACTGTACTAAGTACTATATGAGACATGCTGTCTTTATTACTTTCCATGTATTCTCACAACTGGATTATTATCCTTTAAAAACAGAAATTGTCTTATATACCCCACAATACTTAACAGTGCTACTTAATAAATTTTTCTTAATGGACTAAACAAACAATCATGGAGTACTGTTCTCAGGATGCCTATAATATACTTAGGAAAGTAAGATAAGCAGACAAGGGAAAACAGTAAGCAATTTAAAAGCAGCACAGCATTAATAAAGGAAAAGTCAGCATGTGAGCAGAGATGAGTTAAAGAAAACTTTTTATAGAAAATCTTTTGCTAGATTTCATTACTGTCTGAATGCTGGAGATAAAACACAGCTACAAGTACCTATTTTCTTTGTTGAATACTTTTATCAGACATGATCACACACTGACCTAAAGGTGTTTAATCAATGGATACATACCAGTAAGAAAATAGTTTCAGGGGAAGTAATAAAAGCTCTTACATACTATTTTATTCAATTAAATTAACAACAACAACAATAGGTTACAAAGGAGTATGTATAATATGATTCAACGCTTGCAACTGATATTCAAGACTGGAAGAATACAGACATACCTTGTTTTATTGTGTTTCAAAGACACTAAATATTTTTACACTGCAGATATTGCATGTTTTCTTTTTAACAAACTGAAAGCCCGTGGCAATCCTGTGTCAAGCAAGTCTGTTAGTGCTGTTTTTCTCACTCTGTATCTCTGTGTCACGCTCCAGTAGTTCTCCCAATATTTACAATTTTCCCATTATTATTTGTTCTGATAGTCTATAATCAGTTATCTTTGATGCTAATATTGCAAAAATACTATGACTCACTGAAGGCTCATGGCAGCATTTTTGAGCAATAAATTTATTTTTTAATTAAGGTATATACAATTTTTTAAAGACACAATGCTATTCCACAGTTAACAGACTACACTATAGTGTAAACACAACCATTATATGCATTATGAAACCCAAGAATTCATGTGACTTGCTATATTTGTATATTCATTTTACTGCAGCGGCCTGGAACCGAATCTGCAATTTCCCTGCAATATACCTCTATACGTCAAATATTAATCATCAGAAGTCAAAGTTATTGAGCCAATTTCCAAAAACTCTACAGTAAGGCTAAAATTCTTATGGCTTTCCTAACAAAACAAAGAATTCACATAGTTAGCTATCTAATTGTTCACTGATGGGTTTCTTCAGCCCTCAGCAAAATACATGGCTAATAAATAGCCCGGAATCTTCATTAACTTAATAAATATTTATTAAGTGCCCACTATAGCCAGACACCATTCCAGCAGTTAGGAATACACTGGGGAAGGATATAAACCAGATTTCTCCATTCACTGAGCTTATAAAGTCCAGCAGGCAAGAAAGGTAACTAAACAAACAATAACATAGGTAGCATAAATGCTATGGACTTAACTAGAGTACTGAACCTAGATTTAGAAGAAAGAGAGGAGAAATCAAATCTCTGAGAATGGTGCTCAGGAATTTCTACTTTAAACTGGTTCCCCATCTAACTGTAAAAATACACTATATTAAGAACCACAGATATCCATGGTAACTGAAGTTAGAGAAATAAACAAGGCACCAGATAGCATATGTAAAATGTAATCAGAAAAGACTGTATCAAACCTGCAGAGCTATAAGTATTTAAGAAAGGGGAGACCAAATAAAAGGGAAGAAAAAATAAAAACTTAAAAAAAAACTACATAGGTATGCAAGTATGCAAAAATCCATATAGAGATAGCAGTGTGAAAGAAAACGCAACTTGATAAAATAAAGGAAATGCCCCATATTTTGATGCTATTTACCAACACATTGGAAAAAAAAAAGAGATCAAAAAGTAAGATGATAAACCCTATTTAACAATAAACCCAACCAATTAAAATAAATTCAGAAATCAAGAAAAAATGGTTAAAACCCTTAAAAGTGAATCAAAAATAATGCAACTATTATAAATTTTAACCAGGTAGAAATATTAATACAATTAAGAAAACACTGGGGAAAGAAGAGCAAACATGGATGAGTACTGAATTCCGGACCTTTCCTAATGATAAGCACAATCTTCCTAAAACTGGAACATGGTTCAAAAAACTCCTACTGCAATGTATTATTCATAGCCAAATACTTAGTAATTACAAAGAAAATTTAGGTTAAAATTTATCTAAAATTTAACCCTAACTTCAGTACTCAGGTTTTTTGACAAAAATGAAAGCAAAACTCAATTTTATACTTTTTAATTAAAACAAAAACAGTATATGTAATATGTCCTTTTAATTTAAAGTATGTCACAGGATTCACAGAGAGATTCTACAATAAAGCTTCCTAAATGAATGATAATTACTTAACAGATAATCAACATCCATTATTACTTTTTTGGGGGGGAGGGGGGTATATAGCACATTTCCAAGTCTAAAGTTAAAAAGTAGCCAACCTCTTCCTGTAATAAATTCAGTCTAATCAGAAACATATATGTAAGGTAAAAACTAAAAAAAAATAACCTCTCTAAAATTCTACTCATTCTACTAAACATGGATTATTTCAGTATCAGTTCAGTTCAGTTCAGTCGCTCAGTGGTGTCCGACTCTTTGTGACCCCATGAATCGCAGCACGCCAGGCCTCCCTGTCCATCACCGACTCCCGGAGTTCACTCAGACTCACGTCCATCGAGTCCGTGATGCCATCCAGCCATCTCATCCTCGGTCGTCCCCTTCTCCTCCTGCCCCCAATCCCTCCCAGCATCAGAGTCTTTTCCAATGAGTCAACTCTTCGCATGAGGTGGCCAAAGTACTGGAGTTTCAGCTTTAGCATCATTCCTTCCAAAGAAATCCCAGGACTGGTCTCCTTCAGAATGGACTGGTTGGATCTCCTTGCAGTCAAAAGGACTCTCAAGAGTCTTCTCCAATACCACAGTTCAAACACATCAATTCTTTGGCGCTCAGCCTTCTTCACAGTCCAACTCTCACATCCACACCTGACTACTGGAAAAACCATAGCCTTGACTAGATGGACCTTAGTCGGCAAAGTAATGTCTCAGCTTTTGAATATGCTATATAGGTTGGTCATAAGTTTTCTTCCAAGGAGTAAGCGTCTTTTAATTTCATGGCTGCAGTCACCATCTGCAGTGATTTTGGAGCCCCAAAAAATAAAGTCTGACACTGTTTCCACTGTTTCCCCATCTATTTCCCATGAAGTGATGGGACCAGATGCCATTTTTCTGCTTTATTGACTATGCCAAAGCCTTTGACTGTGTGGATCACAATAAACTGTGGAAAATTCTGAAAGAGATGGGAATATCAGACCACCTGACCTGCCTCTTGAGAAACCTATATGCAGGTCAGGAAGCAACAGTTAGAACTGGACATGGAACAACAGACTGGTTCCAAATAGGAAAAGGAGTACGTCAAGGCTGTATATTGTCACCCTGCTTATTTAACTTCTATGCACAGTACATCATGAGAAACGCTGGACTGGAAGAAACACAAGCTGGAATCAAGACTGCCGGGAGAAATATCTATAACCTCAGATATCTCAGTATACCTTTTCTAAAACCTCAAGAATTAATGTTAAATTAAAAAATATATTTTTGATACATTAGAAAAATCAAACTAAGAAAAAGGTCTAGGAGAAGTCTGGAAAGAGAAAGGCAAATTAGTTGTTATACCAGGACATATATGGGTGGCAAAAAGCAGGGGAAAGACAGTCAAGCCTTGGGATCATACTTTCACATCCTTTTCAGAAATGAAAGAGCTCCAAGATGGTGGTGATTCCTGCTCATGGTAAATCACATCTGTATGTAAACTTCTCCCCTTGAGTGTGGACTAGACTGCGAGACTTGCTTCTAACAAATGGAATGTGGCAGAAGTAATGGGATGTCACTTTTAAGTTAGGTTATTAAAAGACTGTAGCTTCCATCTTGGCATAAACTCTCTCGCCCTCTGCCAAACTGCTCAAAACTTGGGAAAATTTAATTGCAGTGTCAAGAAGCAATCTTATTAAGAGGCCCATGTGGCAAAGAAGCAAAATCTCCCAATAATGAGTTTTGAAGTAGGTCCCTCTCCCACCCCACCCCAAATTAAGCCTTCAGATGATATGATCCCAGCCAATAGTGTGAAGGCAAAGTACATCCAAATTCTTTAACCATAGAAAATTTGCTAATACATGTTTGGAATTTCAAGTTTAGGGGTAATCTGTGATGCAGTGATAACAGTTACACTGCTGAACTTTTTGACTGCAGAAGGCATTTTTATCCATTTTCATTGCTTCAGATTGTGTGTATCCAAACTGCATGTTCCTTTGTCTACTTAATCTCTAATCTGTCTTTTCTCCTATATTTCAATTCCTCTTAAATGTGATCAGCTTGCTCTGTAAACTATTATTTAAATTTAGGCCTATCACTTTATTTCCACAAATTCAAAGATCTAATCACACTGGACCACCGTCTATTTCTTGAATATGCGAAACAATCTGAAATTACAACTTCAGAAAAATAACAATCATCTGATAATGTACCAGTACTCATGCCTGATACCCATTCAACATTTATTTTTGATGAGGGAAGGCATATGAATAGCAAGAATGAAAAAAAAAAATCCGCTTTTACACATTCCTTTTCATTGAGGGAAAATAATATGTGTAATTTTCCACTGAACAGTTGAAGCTGAAGTTGAATGGCTCTATGAAGACCTACAAGACCTTCAGGAACTAACACCCCAGAAAGATGCCCTTTTCATAGTAGGTGGCTGGAATGTAAAAGTAGAAAGTTAAAAACCTGAGTAACAGGCAAATTTGACCTTGGGAGTACAAAATGAAGAAGGACAAACACTAACAGAGTTTAGACAAGAAAACGAACTGGTTACAGCAAACACCCTATTCCAAAAACACAAGAGAAGACTCTACACATGGACATCACCAGATGCTCAACACCGAAATCAGACTTATATTCTTTGCAGCCAAAGATAGAGACACTCTATACAGTCAGCAAAAACAAGCCCAGGAGCTGACTGTAGCTCAGGTCATGACTCCTTATTGCCAAATTCAGACTTAAATTGGAGAAAGTAGAGAAAACCACTAGACTATTCAGTTCAGTTGCTCAATCGTGTCCGACTCTTTGTGACCCCATGAATGGCAGCACGCCAGGCCTCCCTGTCCATCACCAACTTCCAGAGTTGCCCAAATTCATGTGCATCGAGTTGGTGATGCCACCCAGTCAGCTCATCCTCTGTCTTCCCCTTCTCCTCCTGCCCCCAATCCCTCCCATCAAGGTCTTTTCCAATGAGTCAACTCTTCGCATCAGGTGGCAAAAGTACTGGAGTTTCAGCTTTAGCATCAGTCCTTCCAGTGAACACCCAGGACTGATCTCCTTTAGGATGGACTGGTTGGATCTCCTTGCAGTCAAAGGGACTCTCAAGAGTCTTCTCCAACACCACACTTCAAAAGCATCAATTCTTCGGCCTTCAGCTTTCTTCACAGTCCAACTCTCACATCCATACATGACCACTGGAAAAACCACAGCCTTGACTAGACAGACCTTTGTTGGCAAAGTAATGTCTCTGCTTTTGAATACGCTATCTAGGTTGGTCATAACTTTTCTTCCAAGGAGTAAGCGTCTTTTAATTTCATGGCTGCAGTCACCATCCGCAGTGATTTTGAAGCCCCCAAAATAAAGTCTGACACTGTTTCCCCATCTATTTCCCATGGAGTGATGGGAACGGATGCCATGATCTTAGTTTTCTGAATGCTGAGCTTTAAGCCAACTTTTTCACTATCCTCTTTCACTTTCATCAAGAGGCTTTTTAGTTCCTCTTCACTTTCTGCCTTAAGGGTGGTGTCATCTGCATATCTGAGGTTCTTGCTATTTCTCCTGGCAATCTTGATTCCAGATTGTGCTTCTTCCAGCCCAGCGTTTCTCATGATATACTCTGCATAGATAAAATAAGCAGAGTGGCAATATATAGCCTTGACGTACTCCTTTTCCTATTTGGAACCAGTCTGTTGTTCCATGTCCAGTTCTAACTGTTGCTTCCTGACCTGCATACAGGTTTCTCAAGAGGCAGGTCAGCTGGTCTGGTATTCCCATCTCTTTCAGAATTTTCCACAGTTTATTGTGATCCATACAGTCAAAGGCTTTGCCATAGTCTATGAGGCAGAAGTATATGTTTTCTGAACTCTCTTGCTTTTTCGATGCTCCATCGGATGTTGGCAATTTGATCTTTGGTTCCTCTGCCTTTTCTAAAACCAGCTTGAACATCTGGAAGTTCATGGTTCACGTATTGCTGAAGCCTGGCTTGGAGAATTTTGAGCATTACTTTACTAGCATGTGAGATGAGTGCAATTGTGCGGTAGTTTGAACACTCTTTTGCATTGCCTTTCTTTGGGATTGGAATGAAAACTGACCTTTTCCAGTTCTGTGGCCACTGCTGAGTTTTCCAAATTTGCTGTATATTGAGTGCAGCTCTTTCAAAGCATCATCTTTGAGGATTTGAAACAGCTCAACTGGAATTCTATCACCTCCACTAGCTTTGTTCCTAGTGATACTTTCTAAGGCCCACTTGACTTCACATTCCAGGATGTCTGGCTCTAGGTGAGTGATCACACCATCGTCATTATCTGGGTCATGAAGATCTTCTTGTACAGTTTTCTGTGTATTCTTGCCACCTCTTAATATCTTCTGCTTCTGTTAGGTGAATATCATTTCTGTCCTTTATCAAGCCCATCTTTACATGAAATGTTCCACTGGTATCTCTAATTTTTTGAAGAGATCTCTAGTCTTTCCCATTCTGTTGTTTGCCTCCATTTCTTTGCATTGATCGCTGAGGAAGGCTTTCTTACCTCTCCTTGCTATTCTTTGGATCTCTGCATTCAGATGCTTATCTTTCCTTTTCTCCTTTGCTTTTTACTTCTCTTCTCACAGCTATTTGTAAGGCCTCCTCAGAGTCATTTTGCTTTTTTGCATTTCTTTTCCATGGGGATGGTCTTGATCCCTGTCTCCTGTACAATGTCACAAACTTCTGTTCACAGTTCATCAAGTACCTAGACCATTCAGGTATGACATAAATCAAATCCCTTACGATTATACAGTGGAAGTGACAAATAGATTTTAGGGATTAGATCTGATAGAGTACTTGAAGAACTATGGATGGAGGTTTGAAACATTGTACAGGAGGCAGTGATCAAGATCATTCTCGAGAAAAAGAAACGCAAAAAGGGAAAATGGTTGTCTGAAGAGGCCTTACAAATAGCTGAGAAAAGAAGAGAAGCGAAAGGCAAAGGAGAAAAGGAAAAATATACCCATTTGAATGCAGAGTTCCAAAGAATAACAAGGAGAGATAAGAAAGCCTTCCTCAGTGATCAGTACAAAGAAATAGAGGAAACCAATAGAATGGGAAAGACTAGAGAGCTCTTCAAGAAAATTAGAGATACCAAGGGAACATTTCATGCAAAGATGGGCTCGATAAAGGACAGAAATGGTATGGACGTAACAGAAGTAGAAGATACTAAGAGGGGGCAAGACTACACAGAAGAACTACACAAAAAAGACCTTCATGACCCAGATAACCTTGATGGTGTGATCACTCACCTAGAGCCAGACATTCTGGAATGCAAAGTCAAGTGGGCCTTATGAATTATCACTACGAACAAAGCTAGTGGAGGTGATGAATTCCAGTTGAACTATTTCAAATCCTAAAAGATGTTCCTTTAACAATGCTGCACTCAATATGCCAGCATATTTGGAAAACTCTGCAGTGGCGAGAGGACTAGAAAAGGTCACTTTTCATTCCAATCCAAAAGAAAGGCAGTGCCAAAGAATGCTCAAACTACTGCACAAATGCACTCATCTCACACGCTAGAAAAATGCTCAAAATCCTCCCAAGCCAGGCTTCAACAGTATGTGAACCATGAACTTCCAGATGTTCAAGCTAGATTTTGAAAAGGCAGAGGAACCAGAGATTAAATTGCCAACATCTGGTGGATCACTGAGAATGCAAGAGAGTTCCAGAAACCATCTACTTCTGCTTTATTGACTATGCCAAAAACTTTGACTGTGTGGATCACAATGAACTGTGGAAAATTCTGAAAGAGATGGCAATACCAGACCTCCTGATCTGCCTCTTGAGAAACCTGTATGACAGTCAAGAAGCCACAGTAAGAATCGGACTGTTTCAACGACAACAGACTGGTTCCAAATCAGGAAAGGAGTATGACAAGGCTGTATATTGCCACCCTGCTTATTTAACTTATATGCAGAGTACATCATAAGAAACGCTGGGCTGGATGAAGCACAAGCTAGAAGTAAAACTGCTGGGAGAAATATCAATAACCTCAGATATGCAGATGACACCAGCCTTATGGCAGAAAGTGAAGAGGAACTTAAAAGCCTCTTGATGAAAGTGAAAGAGGAGAGTGAAAAAGTTGGCTTAAAACTCAACATTCAGAAAACTAAGATCATGGCGTTTGGTCCCATCACTTCATGGCAAATAGATGGGGAAACAGTGGAAACAGTGACAGACTTTATTTGGGGGCTCCAAAATCACTGCAGATAGCAACTGCAGCCATGAAAAGGCACTTACTCCTTGGAAGAATAGCTGTAACCAACCTTGACAGCATATTAAAAAGCAGAGACATTACTTTGCCAACAAAGGTCTGTCTAGTCAAAGCTACAGTTTTTCCAGTTGTCATGTACGGATGTGAGAGGTGGACTGTAAAGAAGGCTGAGGGCCGAAGAATTGATGCTTTTGATCTGTGGTGTTGGAGAAGACTCTTGAGAGTTCCTTGGACTACAAGATCAAATCAGTCAATCCTAAAGAAAATTAGTTGTGAATATTCATAGAACAGATGCCGAAGCTCTAATACTGTGGCCACCTGATGTGAAGAACTGACTAATTTGAAAAAACTCTGATGCTGCAAACATTGAAGGCAGGAGGAGAAGGGGACGACAGAGGATGAGATGGTTGGATGTCATCACCGCCTCGATGGACATGATTTTGAGTAAGTTCTGGAAGTTGGTGATGGACAGGGAGGCCTGGTGTGCTGCAGTCCATGGGATCACAGAATCAGACACAACTGAGTGAAAGTGAAAGTCAATCAGTTGTGTCCGACTCTTTGCGACTCCATGGACTCTACAGTCCATGAAACTCTCCAAGCCAGAATACTGGACTGAGTAGCCTTTCCCTTCTCCAGGGGATCTTCCCAAACCAGGGATCGAACCCAGGTCTCCTGCACTGTAGGCAGATTCTTTACCATCTTAGCCACAAGAGAAGCCCAAGAGTACTGGGGTGGGTAGCTCATCCCTGCTCCAGCAGATCTTCCCGACCCAGGAATCAAACCAGGGTCTCATGAATTGCAGGGAGATTTTTTACCAACTGAGCTATCAGGGAACTGATTTTTCCATTGCATAATTAATTCATTTGATCATTTCCCCAAAACTGCTGCAAAAATATGTTAGTATTTTATATTTACAGATTATAGAGTTTAGACATTCCTTTACATGTACTAGTCAAAAGAGAAAGTAAAAAGGCAGAAATAAAAGCATCTAAATTTTCAATTTGCCTTCTGAAACAGTCACTACACAGCCTTTCTGAAAGCAATTCATTACAAAAATTTACTGTACTATTTTCCAAACTATTTCCATTAAACTACTAACATGAAATGGTTTAAATGGTCTTTAGTAAAAGTGTTCTTAAAAATAGTTAAATTTAGGAAACAATGGATTAAACAGATTTCTTTACAGCAGAACTTGCCAGCAAATCTCTTTTTTCCCACTGACATCTATTTTTATCCCCAAAATCTATTTTTATGTTCAAGTTAAGGCAGACAATCTAGTCTGGGAACCACTGTACCATATATACAATGTATCTGTAACATAATAAACAAGTGTACCACTGTACTGTGAATTCCAAGTCTCTCACAGATATTCCATAATGAATAAATTCACAATTTTAAACTACTTTTCACTTTTAAGGGAAAAATTTTATATGCAGATTTTGTGCACCAATAACTGCATGGAATCAAGAAATTTCTGGAAGGTTTTTGGTTGTTTTTATCTAAACTAGACAATCAATAATTAACTTGGCTAACAACACATTGCAAATGAGATTTTCACCTTTTGAAGCTTTTCCAGCTACCTAGAAGACTGTGACACACATAGGCATCTCCGTCGGAAAGACAGAAGCTACAAAATTCTGCTAAAGGATCTTTAGATAAAACAAAACACAGTGCTAAAAACCCTAACAAAGCACACTCTCTTGCTCCATCACAAAAAGGCAGGTTCACAGGAAGAAGGGGTTGAGCCCAGTTACCAAGAAAAGTAAACTGATAAAAATTCAGTTCTTTCAGATCTTAAGAATTAACTATGGCAGCTTGGGACTTCTTGTGAGGAAGACAAAAGGAACCCACGAGTAATGGCTGAGGCACTGCTAGGCCTTATAGTGTGCTGTGCTGTGCTTAGCTGCTCACTCGTGTCCAACTCTGAGACCCCGTGGACTGTAGCCCATCAGGCTCTTCTGTCCATGCGGATTCTCTAGGCAAGAATACTGGAGTGGGTTGCCATTCCCTGCTTTGGGGGATCTTTCCAATCCAGGCATTGAACCCAGGTCTCCTGCATTGCAAACAGATTCTTTACTGTCTGAGCCAGCAGGAAAGCCTATGAATACTGGAGTGGGTAGCCTATCCCCTCTGCAGGGGATCTTCCCAACCCAGGAATCGAACCAGAAGTCTCCTGCACTGCAGACGGATTCTTTACCAGCGGAACTACCAGGGAAACCCTTATAGATTTCTCAATTTAGCCACTTTAATCCTTTATTTCTGACTTTTCCAGCCTATGTTCATGTAGATGGAGTTAAATTATTCCCTTCTTCCATTTTCTGTAGCACTGTGAACACACCTGTCCTAACATGCTTAAAACATTGTGTTATAATTATCTACCCATTCTCCTCTGCATTCATTTTCCTCTCATACTGCTTTCACAACTATGAGCTCTTAAAAGCAAGGTCCCTATTTTGTATTCACAGGATAGTATCTAGACTACTTAGTCATTCAGTTTCAGTTCAGTTCAGTTCAGTCGCTCAGTCATGCCCGACTCTTTGTGACCCTATGAATCGCAGCATGCCAGGCCTCCCTGTTCATCACTATCTCCCGGAGTTCACTCAAACTCACGTCCATCGAGTTGGTGATGCCATCCAGCCATCTCATCCTCTGTCGTCCCCTTTTCCCCTGGCATTATCAAATGTTAAATGGAGGAAACTGAGTATGATTTAGCTTCAGTGATAGTACTCAAAAATACATTGCTCATTCTTTGTTACTTACAGATGACTATGAAAAAGGAAAAGAAAAGTGTTAGTCACTCAGTCGTGTCCAACTCTTTGCGACCCCACAGACTATAGCCTACCAGGCTCCTCTGTCCATGGGGTTTCCCAGGCAAGAATATTGGAGAGGGTAGCCATTCCCTTCTCCAGTGGATCTTCCTGACTCAGGGATCGAACCCAGGTCTCCTGCATTGCAGGCAGATTCTTTACCACTGAGACAGCAAGGAAGCCCACAGATGACTGTACTAAAAAAAAACAAAACAAAAAACAGATGACTATATCAGAAATCAGTTTTTCCATGTCATATCTGACTTACCACAACAGATGAGTTACAAAACATTTTGTAATCTTCTTATGTTAGGGAGAATAATACTTTCTCTTTTTACTACTGGACAAATGTAACTAAGAATTTTAGTATCTATTAATCCAAAGTATTAAACTATTTTGCAGCTAAATGTACAAATGAGTGATACAGATCACTCAGAAAAGTAACATTCTTCAAACCAAAAAGAGGACTGGAGCTGAGTAAAATCATACCAGGGTTAAGAGAGAAGCTTTTGTTTTAGCAGCCCTCTGCTGTTAGCTGCTCGTGAATGGCTACACCTTTCTCACCTTATCAGTTAGCAGGAATTCCAAGGCAGGAAAGGCTCCAAGTAATTAATCACTTCACTTAGCTAATACCCGCCTTTAGTGAGACCTGCACTTCCTAACTGTTTCATATGCAGATAAGATCTCCTTCCCTCCTCTATAGTTAGATAAAATAAACCAAAACTACTTTTTACTTTCCTTTTAGAAAAATCAAATTATATAACCAATATCATGTAATGTTTTGTTAAAAATAACATTAGCATTCTAGCCTAAAACTACTGCCACAAAAGGAATTCCTTTTTTGTGTAAGACAGAGTCCCAATGCACATAAGGTTCTTAGTAATTTAGCTACTGTGGTAATAAAGGCAGCCAAGAAGAGAGCACTGAAGACAAAGTGAAGGCCAGCTAGGGTTTTTTTTTTTTTTTTTTGGAGTGGTGCCTTGCATTTCACTGAAAGTCTAAAAGCTAAGTCTTGACCATATAAGGCTTTGGGATTCCCATGGACAGAAATGACTAAGCAACAGTTAAATCCAGTCAAAACCTTTAAATACATGAAACACAGGCACTAAACTATCGTTGACTATTTTTCTTCTACCGTTATTTTTTCTTCTAGTTTCATTTAAATATATTCTTACAGATAATCCCAAAAGTGTTTCCTGCAAACCATCATGATCAAATCCACAAAGTTAAAATATATAAAAAGTATATATAAATCACAGAAAATTCCTTAAAAAACAAACAACTTTTGATGGAAATCCTCCTAAAGTCTGTTACATGTTCCTTTCTCATTTAAAAAACATACAAAAAAATGAATTTCATTTTTCTCTATTAACTCATTATGGTGTCCACTATTAAACTCTTGATGTTATATAACATTGTCCTTTTAGCCCAGTCAATAGTATATACAGCTAAAATGATACCTAAAGTGCTTTCTGGGAATCGTTTGCTTTTAATAGGCTTTTGGCCTTCTATTTTGCTTCCATCTGTCATCTCCTGAAACTACCTGATAGTATCCTGTCTTCATCTTAATTTGTAGCTCTTAATTTGCCAAACATTAAAAAAAAAAAACTGAGCCTAAAATAAGAGTATGTAGAAATTATGTGAGGACTTCTAAGTAAATAAAAGTACTTGTGCTTAAGCATGTAGGTTCTGTAACATCTGTTCCACTTCCATGAATCATGCTTATTTTCCAGCTATTATTTAAGTCATAAAGTTTCCAATAAGAGAAAAATGATTAGAGAAATTACATAGAAGGCCATTCAAGTAATATAAAAACTGACATCTGATGAAAAAAGAGAATGTTACTGGCCAAATTTTCTTTGCACTGCTGTTTGCTGTTTGGTTGCCAAGTCGTGTCCAACTCTTTTTCCGACCTCATGGGCTGCAGTCCGTCAGGCTCCTCTGTCTGGGATTTCCCACTCAGGAATACGGGCGTGGGTGGCCATCCCTTCCGCAGGGGCTCTTCCCTACCCAGAGACTGAACCTGCACCTCCTGCACTGTAGGTAGATTCTTTACCACTGAGCCAGCAGGGAGGCCCTTTGCATATGGGGTGATTTAAAAGAACAAACATGGGATACAGCTAGTACTGATCATGCCAGAGCTCCTGGAAAAGACAGTGGTGATCCTGAGAAAATGAGCAAAGATCCTCAGATGATAGTTTACTTTTACATTATCTATATTCTACTTACATCTGCATGCTCATGTCTTTAAAATAATAAGAGATCCTGATAACTTAGTGATTTAATTTTCAAGAATTCAGGAAAAAAGGGAAAGTACAAGTTCATTAAATGAAACAGTATGTAAAACTCAGTGGAACAGTCATGTCTGAACAAATGAAATCTTTTCTGATAGCTGTTTCATGTTAATAAGAGAACAGATTACATAAATAATATATAACAGAGTATATAAATAAGGTACACCCCCCCCCAAGTTCTGTCTTATCATAATAACACACTTCCTTTTCCAGGAAATATCTTTAGGAAGACCAAAAACAGCTTCTAGGCTTTAATACCCTTTACCAGCACCACTACCCCCGGTGGCTCAGACAGTAAAGTGTCTGCCTGTAATGCAGGAGGACCCAGGTTTGACCCCTAGGTCTGGAAGATCCCCTGGAGGAGGAAATGGCAACCCACTCCAGTACTCTTGCCTGGAGAATTCCGTGGATTGAGGAACCTGGTAGGCTGTAGTCCTCGGGGTTGCAGAGTCGGACACGACTGAGCGACTTCACTTCACTTCACCACACCACTACACAGTTGAGATCTTTTTCAATAACTAGTGAGCATATATCATTTACCCGGTACAGTATGCTGGGCATATAAAGATAAATCATGACTGATACAGATTCAAATGAAATATATAGTTTTAATTGGAAGCCAAAGAATAAATAGTTTAAGGCAAGTACCTTACTGTGTAGGAGTTCCAAAGATAGGAATAGCCCAGGGAGGAGTCAGAGCTCCATGAGTACATGTCTTTAAAGAAAGAGTGACAGCTAAAACTATTTTCTTAAAAATCAGGGAGCAGAATATCAGATAAAGAGCATTTGGTACTGCTGAAGGGTTATAAAGAACAAGAAGGAATGATAGTGATTAGGGAGAATTAAATAGAGATGAGAGAGGAGACTGTAGCTGACCTTGTAAACCAGGCTAAGGAGACTTAATTTATTCTGTACTATAGTATTTATCAAATATGAATAATATAAAGGGATCCCTCTAAAAGGGGGAAAAAAAATCCCACAATCTTTCCTAAAATTACTTTTACATCATTTAAATAGCTGCTAGCATAAACCTAGGTCTTAATACATGCCTTAGTATATAAATAAAACTAAACAAATTTATAAATTTTCTCACTACTTTTTTCTTCAGTTTGTAAAAGGGGTTTGTGATGACTGGGAAATTACAATTCCCCATCCAGTTCCAAACATGACATTTTCACTAAATCCATCTCAGTCTTTCCTCATTTGTTGCTCACAGTTAACTCTGTTATATTTGGCACCAGCACCAACACAAATGCAAATGTCTTCAACTGAAACTAAGAAGCGGTGAAGGTGAAGTCGCTCAGTCGTGTCCGACTCTTTGCAACCCCATGGACTGTAGCCCACCAGGCTCCTCTGTCCGTGGGACTTTCCAGGCTAGAGTACTGGAGTGGGGAAAAGCAGTATTCACTTGTAGAATAGTCATTCTATCTACCTGTGTTCCTAGCTACCCACGGTCATATAGTTTAGATTATCTTCACAATTTAGACATTCTTATTGACACAGTAAGAGAAAAAGTATCTAAAAAATGTCTCCTAAATTTCTGGCTTATGGGATTAGATGGAAGATGATACCACCATATTCAAAATGTGTCACCTCTAAGATCTTAGAATTCTGAAAATACAGTACCCTACTGTACAGCCTTCTCTCTCTTCTGACTGAATCTCTTCTTTTTCGGTCCTCACTGTGATTATTGACTCCTTCCAGCTCTTCCCAGTTCACCATGCACAGGCTTTACTTGCCTGCTCTATTTCAATTATTCATTCACCACCCCAGGATTTCCTGCCAATCTCCAGGACTGAGTAATAGCATACATTTCCATCTTATAAAGATGCTGTCAAGCAATGCTAGAAAAATTATGAAACCATATTAATTTGGTTCACTATAACATACTTCTCTTTTTCCTAAATTCCTACCATTGTATTTACCATTTCAAATCTCCTCCAGTCTCAAGATCTCTGATATTAAATTCTACTGCTCCGCAATGCCATCCAAGAGCTATAGTTTTACACTATGAAGAAAAAGGAAATGGTTAATGGCAATTTTCTACGATCTCACTCTTTTCCACATTAGAAGTTCTTTCATCTCCATATTTCCCCTTCTTCCTTCTCTTTGGTTTGGAAGCAGAAACGTCCCATCATTTCTAAACTAATTCCTAATGACTTACTACACAAATGCTTTCTACTTTTCTATATTTGTATTTCAAAATTTTACCCTATGCGTCAGCCAAACTGAACTACTCACTAGTTCAATTCTCATCCTGGCATTTCTTCTAATGCTGCTCCCTCCTTCTATAAACTGTTGTTATTCAGTCGCTAAGTCGTGTCCGACTCTTTGCAACCCCTGGACTGCAGAACACCAAGCTTCCCTGTCCTTCACTATCTCCCAGAGTTTGCTAAAACTCATGTCCATTGAGTGGTAATGCTATCTGCATATCTGCCTAGACTGCGCCCACTCCCCAGCAAAACTTCTTTCCATTCTTCTACATCCTAAAAACCACATCAAACAAAAAAAATGCCTTTATACTACCTTCCACATATATAGTATTCCACTCTTTCCCTTTACATTTTATTATAAAAATATTCAAATATATAGCAAAGTTGCAAGACTCTTACTGTGATTATTTATGTATACATCAGACAGAGTATATTATTAACATGTTACTACTAGCTTAGCATATAGCTAACTACCTTTCATCCATTAACCTAGCTACTTTAAAAAGCACCAAAAAAGTAAAACTGTAGCAATTAGTATAGATAATCAGTAAATTACCTCCCTAAAATATCTCAGTTATATACAGATGTAAGAGTTGGAGCATAAAGAAGACTGAGCGCCAAAGAATTGACGCTTTCGAATTGTGGTGCTGGAGAAGACTCCCGCAAGTTCCTTGGACAGCAAGGATATTAAGCCAGTCAATTCTCAAGGAACTCAATCCTGAATATTCATTGGAAGGACTGTTGGTAAAGCTCCAATACTTGGCCACCTGATGGGAAAAGTCGACTCACTGGAAAAGACCCTGATACTGGGAAAAATTGAGGGCAGGAGAAGAAGGGCAACAGAGGATAAGATGGTTGGATGGCATCACCGACCCAATGGATATGAGTTTTCAGCAAAGTCCAAGAGATAATGAAGGACAGGGAAGCCTGGCATGCTGCAGTTCATGGGGTCACAAAGAGTCGGATGTGACTTAGTGATTAAACAACAAAATACTTTAGCATTTGTTTAATATTTGTTTAGTTTTCTTTCTATGCAAAATTTACATACTGTGGAATGCAAGGAATTTAAATGTACATTTACTGTTTTAACTAACACATAAATCTGTGCAAACCAAACCTCTATCAGTATTTAGAACCTACCATGACTACAGTTCCTTCATGTCCCTTTCTAGTTAACTCCCACTCCCCCTCCACAAAAACAACCACTACTGTTTTTTTTCCCTGCCACCAAAAGTAACATGTAGCTATTTTAAATTTTCATGTAAGTGGAATCCTAGAGTATATCATTATGTGAAAGCCTTCTTTAAGTAAAATGTTTTTATGATGCATTCATGTAACTAGGTACTGGTAGTTTGTCCTTTTTACTGCTGAGTGGCTACTTCCTTGTTTTGTTATATAATAATTTATCCATTCCTCTACTGATGAACACCTAGGCTGTTTCCAGTTTTCAACTATTAAGAATAAACCTGCTATGAACATTCTGGTACAAGTCTTTTCAGAACATATGTTTTCATTTCTCTTGGGCAAACACTAGGAACAGAATTTCTGGGCAGGTGTATGTTTTCTAAGAAACTGATGAACATTTTCCCAAAGCTACTATACCACTTTATATCTCTACCCATAAGGAGAGTTTCCATTGCTCTGCATTCTCACCAACATTTGATGATCTGAATTCTTTTTCATTAGTCACTGATTAGGGTAACATTCCCCTTTTTGGAAAATAGCCGTTTGTGCCTTTCTTCTTTATCCCGTGCATTAGTCATTATGTGCACTTGACTTGCCCCTACTGGACTGCACATGTTTCATGAAGTTATAAATTGTTTTCGCTTCCTTCCTCTTACAATGTTTACAGCAGAGTGATTTGCATACACTGGGACAATAAACATCAGTTTACTTTAGTTGATTATTAAAATTTATTTGTCCTTCCCATTCTGGATAAGTAATGTTAAAAAATAGCAACCCATTCCAATATTCTTGCCTGGAGAATCCCATGGACAGAGGAGCCTGGTGGGCTACAGTCCACGGGGTCGCAAACAGTCGGACACAACTGAGAGACTTCACTTTCAATGTTAAAAAAAAAAAATCCAGAAGACACATATGTGAAATTGAGGCCACAGACAATCAAAGATTGGTAACTTTCTTCCAATTTTATCAAAATCCTGTACTAAAATATGAACAACTCTAATACCACTGATTATGCTGTTTTTTTCTAGAACAGTGTCATATCTAGACACATACATGAAAAACTTACAGAAATAGAATATAAGCTCCATGTAAACTTCACAAGCAAAGAAATCTTATTCTGCTTTGTTCACTGATGTATCCTAGTGTCTAGAATTGTGACTACCTGATAATAAGCACACAAATATTTGCTGAATAAATACATATACATCTTTCTACAAATTTGCCTTTAAATTAATGGCAGGGAACTTAAAATAACAAAGCTTCTTACAGTCACAGCTTTAACAGCTTTAAACCCTAACACCTATGAATATATCCTTTTATAAATAGCTTCTGCCTAGGATTTTTAAATATTTTTCAGTGTATCTTCACACGATCTGGAATGGTAATTCTCTTTAACTTACGTATACAAGTTAGGGAAGCATACACTCTGAACTTCAGAGAAAGAAGGTGGCTCCTGAATAGCCTCCTCAGATGTACCAAATCAAGTTGACAATCAATGATACAGTATAGGACTAAAAATCTTAATTACTTAACCTGTATGTCCATGCACCAAATAAATCAAAGAGAGCAATTTCAAAATGTCCACTTCTATTCAAAGTCCTAAGACGAAGTCTTTGAAATGAGCCATTGTGAAGAGAATTCTTCATACCATTAAACACTGCCTGAATCTCTAGGAATCAGTATGTAATATGCTAGGTGCTCAGGCTACAAAGAGAAAATTCAGGAACTTATATTTCACTGGAAGAGGCACTCAAGTAAATAAACAATTACAGAACTGTTACAGAAATATGCGAGAGTGCAAGGATGACACCCAAGAGGGCTCTAGGTCAGGAGCAAGGTAGGATAAGCTCCTTGGCAGGTGACTGCCTGAGACGCCTCATCACGTGAACCAGAAAACTAGAGGTCATCTCTGAAGGAAAAACTCACTAGTTATCATTCTTATAAGTGTCATCTTTCTTTAGAGCAACTGATCCTCTTCAGGAAAAGTCTTACAGTTATCGAACAACTAAAACACATTTGGATTCTGATATGACAGTTAAAGGGCATTTGATTTGTCCCCAGTTCTTAATGATTATAAATAAAGTCACTATAAAATCTGCATATGAGTTTTCATGTGACCATATGTTTTCATTTTTCTTGCAGAGGCAAAAGGGAAAGCTTGCTTTAACTCGCTGCTCACTTTTTGGAGTTGTTGCCAAAAAAAAAAAGGCACATAGGACAATTTGTATAGCACTCTCAAAGGTAAATATTAGCAGATAGCAATAATAACATTTATTTACTATATGAATTTGTAAAAAAAAAAAAGCAAGAAAGAGAAAAAGAAGCAAAGTAAAAACCGGATTCAAATCCAAATGGGAGCTACTGAATTTTAAATTTAAATCATTCAATAATTATTTACTAGGAATTCACTAGGCACTAAGATAAATGCTTCGGCTTCACTGGTGGATAAACAAACAAACAAGTAAATGAATAATTACACCCTAAGAGTCAGTTCAGTCATGTCCAACTCTTTGTGACCCCATGGACTGCAGCACACCAGGCCTCCCTGTCCATCACCAACTCCCAGAGTTTACCCAAACTCATGTCCATTGAGTAGGTGATGACATCCAACCATTTCATCCTCTGATGTCCCCTTCTCCCTCTGCCTTCAATATTTCCCAGCATCAGGGTCTTTTCAAATGAGTCAGCTCCTCGCCATCAGCTGGCCCAAGTATTGGAGTTTTAGCTTCAGCATCAGTCCTTCCAATGAACACCCAGGACTGATGTCCATCAGAATGGACTGGTTGGAGCTCCTTGCTGACCAAGGGACTCTCAAGAGTCTTCTCCAACACCACAGTTCAAAAGCATCAACTCTTTGGCGCTCAGCTTTCTTCACAGTCCAACTCTCACATCCATATGTGACTACTGGAAAAACCATAGCCTTGACTAAATGGACCTTTGTTGGCAAAGTAATGTCTCTGCTTTTCAATATGCTATCTAGATTGGTCATAACTTTCCTTTCAAGAACTAAGCATCTTTTAATTTCATGGCTGCAGTCACCATCTGCAGTGATTTGGGAGCCCCCAAAAATAAAGCCACTGTTTCCACTCTTTCCCCATCTATTTGCCATGAAGTGATGGGACTGGATGCCATGATCTTAAGTTTTCTGAATGTTGAGCTTTAAACCAACTTTTTTACTCTCCTCTTTCACTTTCATCAAGAGGCTCTTTAGTCCTTCTTCACTTTCTGCCATAAGGGTGGTGTCATCTACATATCTGAGATTATTGATATTTCTCCTGGCAATCTTGATTCCAACTTGTGCTTCATCTAGCCCAGCGTTTCACATGATGTACTCTGAATATAAGTTAAGTAACCAGAGTGATAATAAACAGCTTTGATATACTCCTTTCCTGATTTGGAACCAGTCTGTTATTCCACGTCCAGTTGTAACTGCTGCTTCCTGACCTGCATACAAATTTCTCAAGAGGCAGGTCAGGTGGTCTGGTATTCCCATCTCTTGAAGAATTTTCCACAGTTTACTGTGATCCACACAATCAAAGGCTCTGGCATAGTCAATAAAGCAGAAACAGTCAATAAAGCAGAAATGGATATTTTCCCACCTATCTGCCATGAAGTGAACGGACCAGATGCCATGATCTTCATTTTCTGAATGCTGAATTTTTCACTCTCTTCTTTCACCTTCATCAAGATGCTCTTCAGTTCCTCTTCACTTTCTGCCATAAGGGTGGTGTCATCTGCATATGTGAGGTTATTGATATTTCTCTCGGCAATCTTGATTCGAGCTTGTGGTTCATCCAGCCTGGCAGTTTGCATGATGTACTCTGCATAAAAGTTAAATAAGGAAGGTGACAATATACAGTCTTGACACAATGCTTTCCCAATTTGGAACCAATCTGTTGTTTCATGTCTGGTTCTAACTGCTGCTTCTTGACCTACATACAGATTTCTCAAGAGGCACGTCAGGTGGTCTGGTATTCCCATCTCTTTCAGAATTTTCCAGTTTGTTGTGATCTACACAGAAAAGGCTTTGGCATAATCAATAAAGCAGAAGAAGATGTTTTTCTGGAACTCTCTCTTACTTTTTCGATGATCCAATGGATGCTGGGAATTGATCTCTGGTTCCTCTGCCTTTTCTAAATACAGCTTGAACATCAGGAAATTCTCAGTTCACGTACTGTTAAAGCCTAGCTTGGAGAATTTTGAGCATTACTTTGCTAGCATGTGAGATCAGTGCAATTATATGGTAGTTAGAACATTCTTTGGCATTGTCCTTCTTTGGGATTGGAATGAAAACTGACCTTTTCCAGTCCTGTGGCCACTGCCGAGTTTTCCAAATTTGCTGGCATATTGAGTGCAGCACTTTAATACCAACATCTTTTAGGATTTGAAATAGCTCAAATGAAATTCCATCACCTCCACTAGCTTTGCTCATAGTGATTCTTCCTAAGGCCCCCCTTGACTTCGCATGCCAGGATGTCTAGCTCTAGGTGAGTGATCACACCATCAAGGTTATCTGGGTCATGAAGATCTTTTTTGTATAGTTCTTCTTTGTATTCTTGCCACCTCTTCTTAATATCTTTGGCTTCTGTTACGTCCATACCATATCTGTCCTTTATTGTGCCCATCTGTGCGTTATATGTTTCCTTGGTATCTCTAATTTTCTTGAAGAGATCTCTCATCTTTCCCATTCTATTGGTTTCCTCTATTTCTTTGATCACCGAAGGCTTTCTCGTCTCTCCTTGCTATTCTTCATAACTCTGCATTCAAATGGGTCTATCGTTCATTTTCTCCTTTGCTTTTCCCTTCTCTTCTTTTCACAGCTATTTCTAATGCCTCCTCAGAGAGCCATTTTGCCTTTCTTTTTCTTGGAGATGGTTTTGATCACTGACTGCCTCCTGTACAATGTCACAAACCTCTATCCATAGTTCTTCAGGCACTCTATCAGATCTAGTTCCTTGAATCTATTTGTCACTTCCACTGTATAATCATAAGGGATTTGATTTAGGTCATACCTGAATGGTCTAGTGGTTTTCCCCACTTTCTTCAATTTAAGTCTGAATTTGGCAATAAGGAGTTCATGATCTGAACCACAATCAGCTCCAGGTCTATTTTGGCTGACTGTATAGAGCTTCTCCATCTTTGGCTGCAAAGAAAATAATCTGATTTCAGTATTGACCATCTGGTGATCTCCGTGTGTAGATTCTTCTTGTGTTGTTGGGAGAGGGTGTTTTCTATGACCAGTGTATTCTCTTAAAAGAACTCTGTTAGCCTTTGCTCTCCTTCATTTTGTACTCCAAGGCCAAATTTGCCTGTTACTCCAGGTGTTTCTTGACTTCCTACTTTTGCATTCCAGTCCCCTATGATGAAAATGACATCTTTTTTGGGTGTTAGTTCTAGAAGATCTTGTAGGTCTTCATAGTACCATTCAACTTCAGCTTCTTCAGCATTACTGGCAGTGAAGCAGACTTCACTGGCTTCATATCTATCTTTTTGAAAAGCAAATAGCCTTAGGTACTTACAAGGGACAAATAAAAGTGTGTAGTAGAGATGTAAACCAGAAAGCAAGGTGAGAAAAGAACTATTATTTAATTCTTCAAGACACATGGGAGCATCTTTACTTTGCTAGAAGTGACTACCAAGACCACACAAGCTTTAATACAAATATAAAAACATTTCCAAAACTTAAAATAGAAAAATTCATATCTGAAAATCCACTTTAACACCTTACGCTGTAATTCAATTCACAGATGGCTTGGTTAATCTTTCTTCTAGCTGCCATGCTATCAAAATAACCTTTCTTCACTAATTTTATTCATGTTTTACTATAGCTATTATATTCCTGCTTGCTATACTTAAAAGCCATCAAACAATTTTTATAGATCATTTTCCAAATTTCTTTGTAAATATCTGTGTAAAAAGTAAAACTGAAAAGCCCACTAATCTAAATACCATACCACAAGAGCTTAATATTATCCACTAACGGTAACAACAGTTGAGTGCTGAGGGTACATCAAGAAAAACTGCTCCAACATCCTAATCTAGAATGTTTTTCTTCTTTTCATCTTCCTTTTACCTGAAGGGGAGGCATCATAGTACCTGTGTATTCCAAATCTTCTTCCTTATCTTTCTGGAAAATCATTTTCCAAGCTTACATTATCCACATTTACAAAAGAGGAAACAAGCTCAGAGAGACTATGTAAGAACAGCTAAGAAATGGCACAGGAAAGACTTAACCCTAAGACAGTACCAGTGTACAGCTATCAATACCTTCCCTGTACTTGCAGTGATAGATTTGACTAGCAATTTGTTACTTGGTATTATAACTATGTTTCCAATTAAACATATTTTGTTTGTACATCTGTTTAAGTTTTTACTTCATTCCTAACTCCTGTGTGTGTATTTTTAATGATGAGTTTTGAATCAGGCATTTTCTACTGAAAAATCACTAAAATACTTATGAAAATGATTTCATTAAATTTTTTTTAAATTTATATAATTTATCTGTAATATATTTAGATGCTAAAAACTATCTATACCACTACACTCAACTGAATGGGGCTGGTAATGTGTACAGTACAAGTGAGGCTGGAGTAAAATAATAGACTTCCATTTCAAGTGGGCTATCAGACTGGTGTAACCCTTTAGGAGCAATTTGGTTAGGCTTACGTAAATAGTTTAAAAATATATCCCTTCATTTTGATCCAGAAGATTCAGTTCCGAGAATCTATGCTTAAGAAATCATGAAAAAGTTCGTATACCTTAAGATGCTTATCAAAACATGAGTGCCAAAGCAAGCACACAATAAATACTTGCTGGCTGAATGAACGCATGAATGAATGAGTGAGCTATGAATAACGAAAACTTACAATTATAAACATCCTAAATCTATTTTTTTTACAACTGGAAGACTGCTATATTCCATGGTACAGTGATCTATAAGGGTTCATGGCATTTTATTTATATTTTAAAACTTTTATCTTTGTATTGGGGTATAGCCAATTAACAAACTATATTGTAAGTTTCAGATAAACAGCAAAATCACTCAGCCATATACATACATGTATTCATTCTGCCCCGAACTCCCCTCCCATTGAGGTTGCCACATGACATTGAGCAGAATTCCATGTGCTATACAGTAGGTCCTTGCCGGTTCACCATTTACAATATAGCACTAGGGTGATGGTGGATTCCAGAAAAATAAACGACCCAATCAAAAAATGGGCCAAAGAACTAAACAGACATTTCTCCAAAGACATACAGATGGCTAACAAACACTTGAAAAGATGCTCAACATCACTCATTATCAGAGAAATGAAAATCAAGACCACAATGAGGTACCATTTCACGCCAGTCAGAATGGCTGCGATCCAAAAGTCTACAAGCAATAAATGCTGGAGAGGGTGTGGAAAAAAGGGAATCCTCTTACACTGTTGGTGGGAATGCAAACTAGTACAGCCACTATGGAGAACAGTGTGGAGATTCCTTAAAAAACTGGAAATAGAACTGCCTTATGACCCAGCAATCCCACTGCTGGGCATACACACCGAGGAAACCAGAAGTGAAAGAGACACGTGTACCCCAAGGTTCATCGCAGCACTGTTTATAATAGCCAGGACATGGAAGCAACCTAGATGTCCATCAGCAGACGAATGGGTAAGAAAGCTGTGGTACATATACACAATGGAGTATTACTCAGCCATTAAAAAGAATACATCTGAATCAGTTCTAATGAGGTGGATGAAACTGGAGCCTATGATACAGAGTGAAGTAAGCCAGAAAGAAAAATACCAATACAGTAATGCATATATATGGAATTTAGAAAGATGGAAACGATAACCCTGTATGCGAGACAGCAAGAGACACAGATGTATAGAACAGTCTTTTGGACTCCGTGGGAGAGAGAGAGGGTGGGATGATTTGGGAGAATGGCATTGAAACATGTATAACAGCATATATGAAACGAACTGCCAGTCCAGGTTCGATGCATGATCCTGGATGCTTGGGGCTGGTGCACTGGGATGACCCAGGGGGATGGTACGGGGAGGGAGGAGGGTTCAGGATGGGGAACACATGTATACCCGTGGTGGATTCATGTGGATGTATGGCAAAACCAATACAATATTGTAATTAGCGTCCAATTAAAATAAATTTATATTTAAAAAATATAGCACTGGTACATGTCCATCCCAAGCTCTTCAATTATCCCTTCATCACCCCCACACCTTGCCCCTCACAACCCTAAGCTTGTTCTCAAGGTCTGTGAGTCTGTTTGTGTTTTGTAAGTTCATTTGTATCATTTCTTTTTAGATTCCACAACACAGTATGCTTCTATAATTAAAAAATTTTTTAAGTCTGGCTTCCTTAATAGCACGATTACTATGAGATTCATTCATGATTGCAGCCACAAAATTAAGAATAGCTATGACAAACCTGGACAGTGTATTAAAAAGGAGATATCACTTTGCCAACAAAGGTCCATAAAGTCAAAGCAATGGTTTTTCCAATAGTCATGGATGCGAGAGTTGGACTATAAAGAAGGCTGAGAGCCAAAGAATTGATGCTTTCCAACTGTGGTGCTGGAAAAGACTCTTGAGAATTCCCTGGACAGCAAAGTGATCAAACCAATCATAATGGAAATCAACCCTGAATATTCATTGGAAGGACTGATGCTGAAGCTCCAATACTTTGGCCACCTTATGAGAAGAGCCGACTCACTTGAAAAGACCCTGATGCCAGGAAAGATTGAGAGCAAAAGAAGGGGGCAACAGGGAATGAGATGCTTGGATGGCATCACTGACTCAATGGACATGAGTTTCAGCGAACGCTGGGAGATAGTGAAGGACAGGGAAGCCTGCCGTGCTGCAGTTCATGCGATCACAAAGAGTCAGACATGACGGAGCAACTGAACAACAACATATACATAAATATTAACAGTTCATTCCTTTTTACTGATAAGTATATTCTATTGTATAAATACACCACAATTGTTGTATCCATTCACCTGTTGATGGACATTTGGATGAGGCTTCACTGGTGGCAATGCAGGAGACACAAGGTATGTGGGTTTAATCCCTGGGCAGGGAACATCCCCTGGAGGAGGAAATGGCAACCCACACCAGTATTCTTGCTGGGAAATCCCATAGGGAGAGAAGCCTGGTGGGCTACAGTCCATAGGGTCACAAAGAGTCACACACAACGGAATACGCACGCATGGACATTTGGATTATTCCCAGTTTTGGCTATCACAAGTAAAACTGCTATGAACACTCTTGAACAAGTCTTTGTAGGGATATAGCTCTTTTCCCTGAATAAATATCTAGGGGAAGAACAGCAGGATCAAAAGGTAGATGTAAGGAAGCTCCTTCATCTTTTAAGAAGGTATCAAACTGTTTTCCAAAGCAATTTTACCATTTCAAGTTCCAATCAGCAATGTCTGAGAGGTCTAGTTCCTCTATATCCTTCCCAATACTTGGTATAGTCCATCTTTTGAATTTAAGCCATTAAAGTGTGTAGGGCTGTATCACTGTGGTTTTGATTTGTATTTTCTTAATGAATAATGATATTGAGCATCTTTTATACTTCTTAGGTATTCATATATATATGTACATACACACACACACACATATATATATATGCTATAAAGAGTCTGTTTAAATCTTTTGCCCACTTAAAAAAATCAGGTTGTTTCACATTTTTGAAGTTTGAGAGTTCAAAAAAATATTCCGGAAACATGGCTTTTATGAGATATATGCTTTGTAAAGAATTTCCCCTGGTCTGTGGCTTGTCTTTTAACTCTCTTAATAGTGACTTTTGAAAAACATTTTCAATTATCATGAGGTTCAATTTATCAATTTGTTCTTTTATGGATTGTGCTTTTGGTACTGTAGCTAGGAAATCTCTATCTAATTCAACATATTTTCTCCTCTGTATTATTCTAGAATTTTTTAATTAACACTCTTTTGCTGTTTATTTATTTTGGCTGCACTGGGTCTCTGTTGCTGTGAGCAGGCTTTCTCTAGTTGCAGAGAGTGAGTGTTACTTTCTAGCTGCGGTGCATGGGTTTCTCACTGCAGGGGCCTCTCTTGTTGCGGAGCACAGGCTCTAGGGCCCACTGGCTTCCGTAGTTGAAGCTTGCAGGCTCCAGAGCACAGGTTCAATGGTTGTGGTGCACAGGCTTATTTGCCCTGGGGAACGTGGGATCTTTCCAGATTAGGGATGGGGATTCATGGCATTTTAAATGGAATGATCTCCACCATTAACCTAAGGAGCAGTCAGACTGCTTGGTACCATAAACTTCCGAAAGAATAGAAGATATCTTTATATAAATGGGTTTCTGGGACTGGTAATGTTTAGTCAGGATACTAACTCATAATTCATTTTTCCTATATAAAGATTTCTTTAATCAATGTTAAATCTTATAGAGTCTTGCAGAGTAAAAAGTGGAATCTTTCCTAAAATTTACTTCTATTTAAAACAGGATGATGATCCAAAGCATTGCATTTATTTCAAACCTTCAAAGAGCACAATGCTTGTGCTACTGTAAGTATTGATGATAACCGCCATACGTAAACCAGGTGCTGCTGCTGCTGCTGCTGCTAAGTCGCATCAGTCGTGTCCGACTCTGTGCAACCCCATAGACGGCAGCCCACCAGGCTCCCCGTCCCTGGGATTTTCCAGGCAAGAACACTGGAGTGGGTTGCCATTATCTTCTCCAATGCATGAAAGTGAAGTCACCCAGTCGTGTCCGACTCTTGGCGACCCCATGGACTGCAGCCTTCCAGGCTCCTCCGTCCATGGGACTGTCCATGCGAGAGTACTGGGGTGGGCGGCCACTGCCTTCTCTGAAACCAGGTGCTAGTTTTACTTTTCTTCCAAAACAGGCAGACAACAGTTAATAATAGAAAAAAACAGACGGAGTTGAACTTTCTACTGAAACTAGCAAGTGCTTTACTTGTAGTCTTTTCGTTTTTTATCTTTCTGTCATACACAGTCCTATAAAACGCAGAAGTTCTAAACTTGGAATCAGATTATCCAATGAAAACAAACAAGCTTTTAGTAATGGAAAAATGATTTAATAGAAGAGCAGAAGCTAGCAGAAAAGCAGGTATATGATACCATATATGTAAACTGAAAATGACACAAAAGCATTTAATAAGGCTTTTTACATGATGTCTTCTGACAAAAGAACATCTAAAAGAACATAATGGAATGGTAAAATACTAATATAAGACTACTGACCTGTTCAGTTCAGTCGCTCAGTCATGTCCTACTCTTTGCGACCCCATGGACTGCAGTATGCCAGGCCTCCCTGTCTATCACCAACTCCTGGAGTGTACTCAAACTCATGGCCATTGTCAGTGATGCCATCCAGCCATCTCACCCTCTGTCGTCCCCTTCTCCTGCCCTCAATCTTTCCCGCATCAGGGCCTTTTCAAATGAGTCAGTTCTTCGCATCAGGTGGCCAAAGTACTGGAGCTTCAGCTTCAGCGTTAAGTCCTCCCAATGACTATTCAGGACTGACCTGTTAGCTTTGTGTTCTATTTGAGTCATTATAGGAGTTAACATATTTCAGGTAAAGTATTTAGAACCAAAGACTGAGTATGCAAAAACTAACCACTCCCCTGTGAACCAGGGTTTTACATTTCTTGTCTAATAGTATCTAAATGGCAAGCTCTAGGACAGCAGCGCATATCAGCTGCAAAAGCAAACCTTAGTGTTCCCTGTCTGTATATAGGGCGCTTCTTGGAATACCCCACTGGTGCAGCTTTAGGAGGTAACTGATCTACCAGACAGGCTCTAGCCTATCTACTGACCTATAATTAGCCCCAGGTATTCTTTAGGATACCAAGAGAGGTAGAATGTAATGATTCAAGTAGCCCAGAGGCACTGTAACACTGTGAACAATGTTGTGTCAAACCACCCTATGGTTTTTCCAACAGTCATTACAGATGTGAGAGGTGGATCATAAAGAAGGCTGACTGCTGAAGAATTGATGCTTTTGAGTTGTGGTGCTGGGGAAGACTCTTCAAGAGTCCTTTGGATAGCAAGGAGATCAAACCAATTGTAAAGGAAATCCACCTTGAATGTTCACTGGAAGGACTGATGCTGAAACTGAAGCTCCAATACTTTGGCCACCTGAAGAGAAGAGCTGACTCACTGGAAAAGATCTTGATGCTTGGAAAGACTGGGGGTTGGAGGCAAAGGGAGCGACAGAGGATGAGATTGTTGAATGGCATCATCAACTCCATGGACATGAGTCTGAACAAGCCTGGAGTGCTGCAGTCCATGGGATCACAAAGAGTTGGACACGACTTAGTGACTGAAACCACCACCACCCAGGTTCAGAGCTACAACTGTATCTCATTTTCTTCACTGCTGCTGCTGCTGCTGCTAAGTCACTTCAGTCGTGTCCGACTCTGTGCGACCCCACAGACGGCAGCCCACCAGGCTCCCCTGTCCCTGGGACTCTCCAGGCAAGAACACTGGAGTGGGTTGTCATTTCCTTCTCCAATGCATGAAAGGGAAATGAAGTCGCTCAGTCATGTCCGACTCTTAGCAACCCCATGGACTGCAGCCTACCAGGCTCCTCCGTCCATGGGATTCGTCAGGCAAAAGTACTGGAGTGGGGTGCCATTGCCTTCTCCACATTTTCTTCACTGGTGTAATACAAAAATAAGAATAAACATATTTACTTCATATGACTATTTTGAGACAATACATGTGCCTAAAAACAGTGTCTATTACCTGTGTGTGTTAGTCACTCAGTTGTATCCAACTCTTTGCAACCCCAAGGACTGTCGCCCACCAAGCTCCTCTGTCCATAGAATCCTCCAGGCAAGAATACTGGAGTGGACTGCCATTTCCTTCTCCAGGGTCTCCTGCACTGCAGGTGGATGCTCTACTCTCTGAGCTAAGCCACAGTTAAACATAATTATTTGGATTTACTATTATTCCCAGAGATAGGTCCTTGTAAAGATGGAAAGATATGAATTTTCATGCTTTTGATAAGAACCTGTTACAAACTCAAAGTTCTATGCCCTAACTATAGCTTCTACTTAATGCCATATTACTTTCAAATAGAACGGGGTGGAATCATTTTGTAAATTGACAACAAATCATATTTATCACTTGGGTGGGACTAAAGAGAGGAGAAAGGAGTTTCTGGAGTGTGAGGAAAGGGCCTATGTGAATTAGCCAATAAGACTCAACTGAAAAAGAACTGTATGAGACAACTATGCTAACAATTAAAATGAATCTTCAAAGTATACTTCAAAATATAATCTCCACTAATTACTTTGTCCTTAAAAAAAACATTTTTCTGATCTTTGTAAGAACTACATAAAATTAAAATACTTCATGCTGTTCACTAAGAATTTTACTCCTAAGGAAAAAAAAAAGTTAATGCATTAACAGAACATATGAATAAAAAAACCCACAAACCTCCAATTTCATGGGTTAGTCATTATAAAAGATGAATACCATCAGTTCAAATTATTTAAGCATTTCTCAATTTAGTATTAAGTTTATGCAACTCTATTAAAACAGAGAATGTAGCTATGGCTAAGAAAGTTAGTACTACTGACTTGAAAAGGGAAAGCAGAAAAAAATGTATCAATTCCTAACTTCTTATGATATCTAATAAAAATCACTTTGTAACTTTACCACAGAATTCTGAAGATAAGAATGATAAAATACTGATCCAAAACTCAAGTCTTTCTCAGTAAATAGGAAACCTACAGTATCAAATAAAATTAAAGGGAGACTAGAAGGAATAGTTTAATCTCTGAGCTGAACTACTGAAATGGCTTCCAAGCTGCTATTTTTCATAACTATGAAATTAATTCTCCAGTAGACTTTAATTCATTAACTTCAGTATTGCAAATTCTTTACCATTTTATACACTAAGTTACACTTTTAGGCTTGCCATCATCCATTCTTGCAAGCTTCTTCACAGACTATTATCCATTTCTGAAAACTGAACCTCCTTCAGACCCAAAACCCTGACTGCATTTCCATCACTTAGGTTTAGCTCCTTTCTCACTCGCCTCCTTCAGCACATTTTAAAGACAGTGAAAAATTCTAGCTTACTCTTGTTTATGAATCATCTCAAACATACAAACCATAGAACTGTTATACCCTCCCCCACTTTGTATGCCTTTAAACACGTTGTAAAAATACCAGTGTTCGACTGAAGAGCCATCTGAGAAAAGATCTCTTGTCTGAATAGCCTCTGGAACTGGTCTGCTGGTAGAACTTCCTCTTCTCTCTTCCCCCATGCAAATCTGATTACATTAAAGCAATTAAGTCTCCAATGCATTTCGAGAGCTCTCAGTATGAAATGTATAGGCTTCCCCGGTGGCTCAGATGGTAGAGAGTCTGCCTGCAATGCAGGAGATTTGTATTTGATCCCTGGGTAGGGAAGATCCCCTGAAGAAGGCAATGGCACCCCACTCCAGTACTCTTGCCTGGAAAATCCCATGGACAGAGGAGCCTGGTAGGCTGCAGTCCATGAGGTCACTAAGAGTCGGACATGACTGAGCGACTTCACTTTCACTTTTCACTTTCATGCATTGGAGAAGGAAATGGCAACCCACTCCAGTGTTCTTGCCTGGAGAGTCCCAGGGACAGGAAAGCCTGGTGGGCTGCCGTCTATGGGGTCACACAGAGTCGGATACGACTGAAGCGACTTAGCAGCAACACCAGGCTTCCCCAGTGCTCAGACGGTAAAGAGTCTGCCTGCAATGTGGGAGACCTGGGTTTGATCCCTGAGTTGGGAAGATCCCCTGGAGGAGGGATGGCAACTCACTCCAGTATTCTTCTTGGAGAATTCCCACGGATAGAGGAGACTGGCGGGCTACAGTCCATGGGGTCGCAAAGAGTCAGACACAACTGAGTGACAAAGCACACATATATACACACACATACACATCCCTGAAGATGTGAGACAAGTATCTTCCCATTCTGAAGCTTACTTCTCTTAATGTTATCTTTGGAGGGACAGAAATTCTTCATTGTAATGTACTCCAATTAATCAGTCTTTTCTTTTATGGTTAATGATTTTTGTGTCCAGTTTAAACATATTTCCCTACCTCAAGTTTATAAAAACATCTTAATGTGTTACCTTCTTCAATATCTATTATTATATATTTCACATTTAGATCGACAATCTGTCTCAAATTGATCTTTGTGTATGATGTAAGGTATAGGAAGTCAACCGTTTTTCCATACGGGTAAGCTGAGTGAGTTCCATTTATTTTCCATCAGAGTAAATAACTCCTTTCACCTTTTTTGTTCTTTTTTAATTTTTATTTTATATTGGAGTAAAGCTGATTAACAGTGCTGTATTAGTTTCAAGTATACAGCAAAATGATTCAGTTATATATATGTATCTATTTTTTTTAAATTCTTTTCCCATTTAGGTTATTACAGAGTATTGAGAGAGTTCCCTGTGCTATCAAGTAGGTCCTTGTTGATTATCTATTTTAAATATAATGGCATGTACATGTCAATTCCAAACTCCCAATCTGTCCCTTCCCCTGCACCTTTCTGTTTTAAAGATTAACCAGGCTATATTTGGCCTTTTTCATCGATCAGACTGTCATTTCTCTCTCTCTCACACACACACAACTGGGATTTTGGTTCAGCTTGTGTTGAATCTGTGATTGGTTTAGAATTAACTTCTTTATAAGAGTCAACCTTCCAAACCATGAACCTGGTGTATCTTTTCATTTATTTAGCTCACAGGCTCTGTGAAACCCTTACAGGAAGTCTGGCAAGGTTAACATTCTCATTCTCTCACAAACGTAATGGTGGAATTTTCCAGAAGCTATATAGGTGAAATCACAACATACAACATGAAGAAATAGTTACAAGAATCCATTTATCTTCTATTAAGCAAGACATTAAAAATTGCAAAATGTGAAACAATGCCATTCTTCATTAAATTTTTTTACTTTCAAAATGCTTATTTTCCATTAACATGTTATTCACGAACTTTCTGGACAACCCAGTATATTTGCATATATGAGTTATATTTAAACAAATAAATATTTTAAAGACTTTTGAGTTTTACTTTCTAATTTGTTAAATATTGGAAGACGGTAAACATGAACAAAAAGTCTTTGGGTTCTTCCCTGTTTTTTTACATTAAAATAATAGTAGGCAAAAAATAATAGTAACCAACAAATTAGTACTATTATTTTATTGAGATAATTATAGATTCACAGGTAGTTGTAAGAAACAGATATTACCTGGCCCAGTTTTCCTTAATGGTAAAATTCTGTGAAAGCGATATACAGTAATATTATACCCCTGACACTGATGCTGATATAATCCATCTAATTGAGATCTCCCCAGTTTCACGTGCCCTGTGAGCTGTAGCCTGTTCAAATTTTAAGAGTATAAAAGGGCTTTGAAATAGAAAGGTTTAAGAACTGCTGATCTAAGATTTAAAATTTTTTATGCTTTTTCACTTTTATAGACTGTATATTTAAAATAATCGGTATTGGCTTATGGACTCAATTCTAGCTTTGTCTTCCTCATATTCTCATAATACATTAGTCAGAATGACAGAGTAAGTATGTTTGTTCAGAGAGAATCAGCCCCACCAGCTACTGTTGATGACCTCAGATGATATATGAGTAACCTAAAAGGTGGATCAATTGATCACTTTCCTGGGAACCCAGAATTAAAACTCAGAGGGTGATCAATCTCTCTGGATACCCTGACCAGATATAAACTCTGAAATTGTTGGTAGCTTTTTTTTTTCCTTCTGAACTGAGAAAACAAGAAACTTAGCTTGCTGTAAAAAAGAATAAATATTTGTTAGAAACAATGATGAGAAACAGAAGACTTCCTGGGTCGCATAGACTTCTTGGCTCTAATTCATTCCAGAAGCTCAGATTCTATAAGATATCTCTATAGTCTTACAATGAATTACTTTATTTAGGCTAGTTCTAATGGACTTTTCCTACTTAAAACAAAGAATTCTAATTAATATGTGCAAGAGGTCCTTCTACCATTTTCCTACTAGTGGCTCCCCTAATACCAAGGCTAAATATTGACTTGCGGTTTTGAAAACTACTCCCTTTGTTTTGTCAAGGGACTCAAAATAAAATAGTTGAGCTGATGATTTAGGGAGGGGGAATCTTAGGGTATATAAAGAATTACAAGTGTGTGTCTATAACTATGTAAAAATTTGCTAACAACTTTAGCAAAAGGACTAGAATATAGTTTGTTTTTTCTCCTGTAGAAATAATTTTGTTATACAAAGCCATTCAACTGTTGAGTAATGAAAAAAAAGCTGTCATTGGTAGGAGCTGCTGAAACAGCCTACAAATCAAAACCTGTAAGACTAGACACAGTTCTACAGATGAGATTTCACAATGTAAAGAAACAGAGTTTTTTTTTAAATCTGGACTAAATACTAATTTAGCTTTATACTGAATTAGTACATTTTAAAATGATTATACTCTGGTCAGACACTAGGTTTGCTTTTAAACTTTCAAGCAACCTTCTTCTCATGTTTGTCAAAGATGGTCTCTACCAACCTATAGTTATTAATATTTTAATGCAGAAATGTAAATTAATACCCATTATCCTTTCATTTTATTTTTTAAAACCTACTATTTCACACTTTTTGGAGTTCTCTCTCAGCTTCTACAGTTTTATCTATTTGAGGTTAGCTGAAAAGTTCACTTGAGTGTTTCCATACCATCCTACAGAAAAACTCAAACTTTTTGGCCAACCCAATACTACTTCAAGAACTCAATGTTGAATGAGATAGGGTTAAGAACATAAGGACCACTACTTTAGTCTTCCCTCTGGATTGACACTGGGTGATTCATCAGTAGGCTGAGTAGTAGTGACGAGTATACAGTGGTTCATCCAGCGGTTAATCCATATAATCCTGCTAATATTCATGTCAGATTTCTGTCACGTTGACCACAAAGATCTAACAAGAGCCTGTCCAAGTGCTGTACTGCAAAATCAACCTACATTTGCAAAACTTCCCTCATTTGAACTTGCTAACCTTGCCAAAAAAAGGAAGTGAAGATAGGTCAACATAAAACTTGTTTTCAGAAAACTCAAATTGGCATCCAGTGATTAACATAACCTCTTGTAAAACTATCCACTTAATAATGGATATTAGAATTCTGCCAGACAGAGTAGTAGACCATTTCTAACAAATGCACAGGTAAATTAAATGTTGTACCACCAGTTATTTCATTTCCTTCTTCCCAGTTTTGATCCATTTCACAACTCCTAACAGCCCTCTTTTCACTGTCTTCAAAAATGTTTTCATAACATCCATGTAACTCTAGGCTTCAACATTCCTGATTCTATTCTTAGAGATTTGTAGACATTTTTGCAATTCATTCTTAAAAGAGATATTCATTATTAAGTGGTTTTCATATTCGTATGAAACAAGGTAAAAGAGCTCACCATATAAAAATTGCTTTTCTAGCTTTAAGACCCAACACAGCCAAATAAATATTCTAAAACAAACCAAAAACTCCAACTATCTGCCTTTTTGGAAATTATGCTTATTATTTTCTCAGTAGTCTATTTGCCAAAAGCTTCAAAATACATCCAACTAAACTCCTAATTCATTTTCTTACTTGTAAAACTCTCCCTAGGTGACCATCCTAATGATCATCAGTCTTTCCTTATGAAATAAGAGGTTCAGAGAAAAGACTGGCATAATACAGAAATACTTAACCACGAATAGCAGCTTCCTTGAGTGGCTAAAGACTAAAACACTAATACTCATTATGTCAATGTCTCTATATTTAATCCTGAATACATTACTGGAAGTGGCCATTTAGGCATTTTTCTCCAGTCCAGATTCATCTTCATTACTTTTTTGTGCTTGTTGTAAACAACTCAAAGATGGTATAATCCAAAATATCTATAATTCCCTCTCAGAGATAACCATTAAGATTTACTTTCTATGCAAATGTTTCCCCCCAAATGGAATCATATCATACATACTGTCCTGCAACTTTTTGTCACTTAAGTGTATTTAAAAGGGAACAATTTACATATCATCAGTCAATCTCACACATAAAACAAACATATACATAATATTCCTCCGTCACTAAGTAAGACTGGCTTTGAATGTCAAGGGTAAGTTAAAAAGGGCAGAAAAGGGACGTCCCTGGCAGTCTAGTGGTTAAGACTCCGTGCTCCCACTGCAGGGACTACAGGGTCTACCTCGGTCAGGAAACTAAGATCCCAACCGCCTCACGGCATGGCCAGGGAAAAAAAAATGCTGTGTGTGTGTGTGGGGGGGGTAAATGCCACAATAATTTTGAGTTGAGGTTTAGTATATAACAACCATTCAACAATTTCCTATTTCATTTAAGCTAAAACAAATCCAATGATGCCTGCTCCAGGTCAAAATAAACCACATTTGTAGAACTGCTACTTTTCTTTAACTGTGCAACTTAAAAAAAAAAAAAACAGTTAAATATGCAAAAAAAAGTCACAAATACTCAAAGGAACTCTAGAAATATTTTGAGCAAAAAAGAAAAAATATATCAATGTAAAAGTTTCTTGCTTAAAAACAATATTTTACTTTCATTTTTCCAGAAAACACAATTTTGTAAATCTAAAAACTGAAAAAAGTTGAGACTTTTTTTTCTTTTCTGGCCACTCTGCAAGGTTTGCAGCTACTTAGTTTCCCAACCAGGAATTGAATCCATGATCCCTGCAATGAAGTCTGGGGTCCAAACCACTAGATTGCCAGGGAATTCCCAGAGTGTTGAATGACTTTTTAACTGTACAATTTTAGCAAAAACAAACATACTTTGAGAAAAAGTACTCTCATCTTTCACTTTAACCTATGACCTTATTTTCACAGTGATTATTTAAGGCAATAAAAGACTTCTGGATTGTTACTACTACCACTCCTTTATTGCTTTCCAACAGTTCTGTGCTCTAGCTCTCCCCAAACCCCTAAAAATACACACTCCACCTTCTCCTACAATATCATAAAAATAAATTTGACTTGAAGTTCTTCATTAATTCTTCTGAAGTCAAAGGCACACAAAAAACACACAAAAAAATTTTTGCATGTGTTTTTGGATAGTTCACCAAAACCCTAAAAAAAAACCTCTAACCACGAATCCTTATCCTGTGGTTTCCCTGCGGCTTTGTAAATTCACTTTTGTTTGTTACCTAAGAAAACAGACACATCTAAGGAAACAGACTAAGACAAAAAAAACTCTCTTAATGATTTTTATGTATTATTTGTAAGCAAGCCCCCTCTCAATATCCTACATATCCTTTAGCATATATTTCACACTTGACTTTAATTTCCTATTTACTTCCTGTTTCCCCAAAGAGCATTCAAATACACTCTGCCTCTGATCTATAGAGTAAGCACAAAGTAAGCATTAACTGAATGAATACACTCTGTGAAAAGCACTCCATTCACCTAGTTGTCCAAACTGGAAACCAAGTGCACACACATCTTTGCTTCTATTCCCTCAAGTCAAACCACTTCCAATTCCTACCAATTCTATTTCTTGAATATGTCCTGACTCCATCTACTATTTTCCAACTAGATTGCCACTAAGCTAGTTCAACTCTCTTAGACTACTCAAGTTTCTGAACTAGTTTCCCTGCCTCAAGTCTTGTCCTCTTTTCAGCTGCATTCTCCATGCTGCAGCCAAAGTGACTCTTCTTAAAGAGAAAATCTGATTTTCTCATTTAACCTGATAAAATCCTGCAACACCTCTACATACCTCCAGCTTTTGCACATACTAGTCCCTCTCTCTGAAATAGTTTGCTGTACTCTCTTCTCTCTTACAACTTTGCTAACTTTTACTAATCACTCAACAGCTAAAAAAAATAACTTTCTTCAGGGAAAGTTTTCCCTTTCCCCAAAACAAGGTGAGATGTGCCTTTATCAACTTCCATACCGCAATGTACTACAACCATTATATATCATTACACGTAACTGACATTAATGTATAATTTCATTAAATGTGTAATTTCCTTGTATGAAAAGTGAAAGCATTAGTTGCTTAGTCGTGTCTGACTCTTTGTGACCCCGCGGAGTGTAGCCTGCCAGCTTCCTCTGTCCATGGAATTCTCCAGGCAAGAATACTGGGGTGGGTTGCCATTCCCTTCTTCAGGGGCTCTTCACAACCCAAGGACTGAAACCAGGTCACTGCAGAGTAGGCAGATTCTTTACCGTCTGAGGCACTAGGGAAGTCCCATAATATCCTTATATTTATCCCTATATCTAATACACTGCAAGCTGTGTTAGGGCAGGGACAATAACAATAACTGGCCATCTTCTAGGTAATCATAACTACATTGATGAATACTAAGCCTAGGCTGGGCCTGGGGAACCGGTAGAAGAGAATTACAGCCTCAATTTTTAGTGGTGAATAGTGATAAATACATAAAAAATACAACAGCTTACTGTAAATTTATTCACACATTATATAACAACCCATTTCAAATGTAAGAACAAAGTTAGTGGAGGTGATGGAATTTCAGCTGAGCTATTTCAAATCCTAAAAGATGCTGCCGCTAAAGTGCTGCACTCAGTTCAGTTCAGTTCAGTCGCTCAGTCATGTCCGACTCTTTGCGACCCCATGAATCGCAGCATGCCAGGCCTCCCTGTCCATCACCGACTCCAGGAGTTCACTCAGACTCACGTCCATCGAGTCCGTGATGCCATCCAGCCATCTCATCCTGGGTCATCCCCTTCTCCTCCTGCCCCCAATCCCTCCCAGCATCAGAGTCTTTTCCAATGAGTCAACTCCTCGAATGAGGTGTCCAAAGTACTGGAGCTTCAGCTTTAGCATCATTCCTTCCAAAGAAATCCCAGGGCTGAGCTCCTTCAGAATGGACTGGTTGGATCTCCTTGCAGTCCAAGGGACTCTCAAGAGTCTTCTCCAACACCACAGTTCAAACGCATCAATTCTTCGGCGCTCAGCCTTCTTCACAGTCCAACTCTCACATCCATATATGACCACAGGAAAAACCATAGCCTCGACTAGACGGACCTTTGTTGGCAAAGTAATGTCTCTGCTTTTGAATATGTTATCTAGGTTGGTCATAACTTTTCTTCCAAGGAGTAAGCGTCTTTTAATTTCATGGCTGCAGTCACCATCTACAGTGATTTGGGAGCCCAAAATAACAAAGTCTGACACTGTTTCCACTGTTTCCCCATCTATTTGCCATGAAGTGATGGGACCAGATGCCATGATCTTCGTTTTCTCAATGTTGAGCTTTAAGCCAACTTTTTCACTCTCCTCTTTCACTTTCATCAAGAGGCTTTTTAGCTCCTCTGCACTTTCTGCCATAAGGGTGGTGTCATCTGCATATCTGAGGTGATTGATATTTCTCCCAGCAATCTTGATTCCAGCTTGTGTTTCTTCCAGTCCAGCGTTTCTCATGATGTACTCTGCACTCAATATGCCAGCAAATTTGGAAAACTCAGCAGTGGCCACAGGACTGGAAAAGGTCAGTTTTCATTCCAATCCCAAAGAAGGGCAATGCCAAAGAATGTTCAAACTACCACACAATTGTGCTCATTTCACATGCTAGCAAGGTAATACTCAAAACCCTTCAAGCTAGGCTTCAAGAATGCGTGAACTGAGAACTTCCAGATGTTCAAGCTGGATTTAGAAAAGGCAGTGGAACCAGAGATCAAATTGCCAACACCCATTGGATCACAGAAAAAGAGAATTCCAGAAAAACATCTGCTTCATTGACTATGGTAAAGCCTTTGACTCTGTTGATCACAACAGCCATGGAAAATTCCTAAAGAGATGGGAATACCAGACCACCTTAACCTGCCTCCTTTGTGGCTCAGCTGGTAAAGAATCTGCCTGCTATACAAGATACCTGGGTTCGATCCCTGGGTTGGGAAGATCCCCTGGAGAAGGGAAAGGCTAACCACTCCAGTATTTTGGCCTAGAGAATTCCATGGACTGTATAGTCCATGGGGTCACAAAGAGTCGGACACGACTGAGCGACTTTCACTTTCATTTCACTTACCTGCCTCCTGAGAAATCTATACTCAGGTCAAAAAGCAACAGTTAGAACCAGACACAGAACAATGGACTAGTTCAAAATTGGGAAATTATATTGTCATGACAGACTTTATCTTCTTGGGCTCCAAAATCATTGCAGATGGTGACTGCAGCCATGAAATTAAAAGACGCTTGCTCCTTGGAAGAAAAGCTACGACAAACCTAGACAGCATACTAAAAAGCAGAGACATTAATTTGCCGACAAAGGTCCATGTAGTCAAAGCTGTGGTTTTTCCAGTAGTCATGTACAGATGTGAGAGCTGAACCATAAAGAAGGCTGAGCACCAAAGAATTGATGCTTTTGAACTGTGGTGTTAGAGAAGACTCTTGAGAATCCTCTGGACAGCAAGGTGATCAAACCAGTCAATCCTAAGGGAAATCAATCCTAAACAGTCACTGGAAGGACTGATGGTGAACCTCTAATACTCTGGACAACCTGATGAGAAGAGTCGACTCATTGGAAATGATGCTGGGAAAGACTGAGGGTAGGGGGAGAAGGCGGAGACAGAGGATGAGATGGTTGGATGGCATCACTGACTCAATGGGCATGAGTTCAAGCAAACTCTGGGAGATACTGAAGGACAAGGAAGCCTGGCATGCTACAATCCATGGGGTTACAAAGAGTTGGACACTACTGAGCAACTGAACTAAACTGATTCCAAGTGTGTAATTGAAAGGTTTTGGTATATTCAGAGTTATGCAACCGTCACCACAATTAATTTTAGAACATTTTTATCACCCTAAAAAGAAATGCTATATCTATTAGCAGTTATATGGGAAAAGGACATATATTCCCCCATTTCCCCTGAATACCTTCAGCCTCTGGCAAACACTAATCAACCATCTGTCTCTATGTATTCACCTATACTGAACATTTCATATAGTGGAAACCTATAACGTAAGTGGTTTTTCGTCAGTAGTGTCTTTTACATAGTTTAATGTCTTTAAAATCCATCTATGTTGTAGCAAGTATCAGTACTTAGTTTCTTTTCATTGACCAATAACATTCCACTGATTTCAATAAAAAAACAACCACATTTTATTTATCCATTTATCAGCTGATAAGACATTTTGTGTTGGTTCCACTTTTTGGCTATTATCCATAAACATTAAATACACATTTTGTTTTCAGTCCTCTTGATTACATACTGTGGAGAACTGCTAGGTTACATGGCAACTGTTCTGTTGCACCATCTTACATACCATCAGCAGTGTAGGAGGAGTGCAATTTCTCCATACTCCGGTCATACTTGTTATTATCTGTTGTCTTTATTATAGTAATTCTATTAGGTGTGAAGTGGTACTCATCATGGTTTTGATTTGCATGTTCTTGATGGCTAAGCAATTTCACTTTATGCTAAACTCTGTAAGGGCAGTGTTGGTATCTCTTTTGTTTAAAGTATATCCTCCCAGTTCTTAATAGTGTGAAACACAGAATAGGCCTTTAATTATGCTAACGGAATATACAAAAAGATAGGATGAGTTTAGAAGTATTTTTTTTCAGGTGTGCATGATAAGAGATATTGACTGTATGTTGGAAGTGGAAGGAGAAAACACAAGACCCTGAGATGGTAGTTTAGTAAATGGAAGACAGATGATGTAAAAAATAAGATGTATATTACATAAAAAGGAAAACAGAATATATAAACAGAACAGCTGAAACTATAAGAATGAATGATATGGAAAAGAAAAAATAGAGACACACAAAGAACTTTGGGGTTTCCCAGGTGGTTCAATGGTAAAAGAATTTGCCTGCCAATGCAGGAGACGGGGAGTCGATCCCTGGGTCAGGAAGATCCCCAGGAGAAAGCAATGGCAACCCACTCCAGTATTCTTGCCTGGAAAATCCCATGAACAGAGGAGCCTGGAGGGCTACAGTCCATGGGGTCTCAAAGAGTTGGACACGACTTAGCAAGTAAACAACAAAACAATGCAAGAGAACTTTGGAACATTTTTCTTCAAGAAAGAAAAAACATGGTTCACTGGTAAGAAGCCATCTGCCAGTGCAGGGGACATGGGTTCAAATCTTGGTCAAAGACTCCACATGCTGCGGGGCAAGTAAGCCCCTGAGCTGCCACAACTACTGCAGCCAGCATGTCCAGAGCCTGTGCTCCACAAGAGGACTCACCGCACGAAGAGGCCCACGCACCTCAACCAAGAGTCACCCCTGCAACCAGAGAAAGCCCACCAGCAGCCATGAAGACCCAGCACAGCCAAAAATAAACAAGTAAGTATATAAAATTTAAGAAGAAAGAAAGAGACCAGAAAAGGAAACCAAATAGGAGCATTCAGAAAACCAGGATGGAACAGGGTCAAGAAAGATTCAAGCCACCTGTTAAGTTCCTTGTAACTTAAACACAGCTTTCTCAGGGATGACTTTCCTGATATTCTAAGTTAAGTCCTCCCAGTAAAAAAGTTCATTTCACCCTAGATCTCTATTCTACATTTTTTGGCACCTCCTCTTGATTATACACTACATGCAGAGAGGGATCTTGTGCTAGGCATATGATAAATAATGACATATATTTATTTATGAATGAGTTAATCACTACATGAATAACAGCATCATTTATCAGTAAATACAAATACTGTGTAATATTTCAAACAACTTCCAAACAAACTTTATTAACACAGAGTAATAAAATAGATTTTCGTATAGGTACCTCAGAGAAGGAAGATGACATCATCCCATTATGAAAGCAATATGCGTGTCAGCTGGAGCACTTTCAGGGTTAGTCTTCTGTGTTAAATATACTAGAGTGAGCATGTCAGCGCTCAGTAGCTTAAGACACAGCCAACTCTTTGCCACCTCAAGGGCTGTAGCTAGCCAGGCACCTCTTTCATGGGATTTCCCAAACAAGACTACTACAGGGGGTTGCCATTTCCTACTCCGAGGGATCTTTCTGACCCAGGGAGTAAATACGTGTCTCCTGCATTGGCGGGTAGATTCTTTACCACTGTGACACTTAGGAAGCCTGCATATACTAGAGATTTTACTAAAAATATCTTCTGAATAAACACGCATTAGAACAGAATGCTATCTTGGGCAAAACATAAAATTGCAAGTAAAATCTCGAAGAAACAGTCTGAACAATATAATTTCATGAGTAAGATATAGTATAATGTCTACCATTATCATGAGAAATTGGAAGTATACTATTCATCATCAGACAACTAGGAAAATAAACTTTAGGAATGTGCATGTGTGTTCACACAGTGGACCTAATATTCATTATCACAGAATTATTTCTAAAAATGCATAATTTATTACCAAGTTATAAACCAGAAAATTAAATATAATCTCACTTTTATAAAATTATATATTGGATAGAGACGGATAAAGGGAGTCTACTGAAGTTTTCAATGGGGGCTAGCTAAGCTCCATGCCTGAAAATTTGAATAGCATTGCTCTTTTTTTATATTCTTCTATGAGTCTTTAATTACTTAAATAATTATTTTTCTTCAATTTTTGTTTCAGATAAAATACATATAAAACAACAAACTTGAAAGTAAGCCACGTTTAACAACAAAAAAGAGATGGTGAAGACAAAAAGCAAGAGTAGAAGGCAGTTACTTAAGTAATTTTCATGATAATGCTTTTCTCAACCACAATGAAAAAAATCAGAAATTTAAAGACATTTTAGTGTTTAAAGAAAAAAAAGATGGCTGAAAGAGTTAAATAGCAATAGTCATTCTGAAAGGGAAAAAACTTGAATATGAGGCAAAATTTTTATGTAGATCATTTCATGCAATTAGAAAGGATATAAACTGTGGAACATATATCATCTGTTCTAATTCTTTTAAGAAAAAATGGTACAAATGAACATATCTTTGAGAAAAATCAATAATGAAATACAGTCATGATTTAGCAACAGCAGCGTCAGAATCTTTTGTGGAAAACACATTCATTAAAAAAAGACCATGGTCAATTCACAAGCTATGTAAGCTACTGACTTGTTTCATGCAAAATTTAGAACAGAAACAAACAGTACACAAAGTTAATCATAAAGAAATTCTGAAGCATACTAAAGTTCAAACAATGCAATTAAGAGTTGACTAAATCCAAGATGACTCTTTATGACCATGTTCCAATTAAGAATAACCTTTTTAGAAAATACCATTCAATTACTGACAGTATTTAGTAACCATGATTACTCAGATCTACTTTATTCACCAGACATGTCTCCAATGTCTATCATTTTCAAAATTCACAAACTCTCCCCCCAAAAGTAAACACCACACAGGATTTTCAAAAGAAGCTTCTGGAGCTAAAGCTCCAATATAATAGTTCCAGAAATGTTCCAAGCAAAAAGCAGAAATACTAGATTAATTTTAGAACCATCTAAAATAATTCTGAAGGCTAATAAAATGTATATACTTTAGTTTGTTTACTACAAAGTAAAGGTAACTGATGTGTGTATTTAACAGTTATTCCAGGAAACTATACTTTCCCATATGGTTAACTTCTAAAAAGGTATCAATTCACTTAATTTCTCCTTTGCACCATTCAAGTATTCAAGAACATGATATAAACTTTCTACATTAATAGCTTCTGCACAACAAAGGAAACTATAAGCAAGGTAAAAAGACAGCCTTCGAATGGGAGAAAATAATAGCAAATGAAGCAACTGACAAACAACTAATCTCAAAAATATACAAGCAACTTATGCAGCTCAATTCCAGAAAAATAAATGACCCAATCAAAAAATGGGCCAAAGAACTAAATAGACATTTCTCCAAAGAAGACATACAGATGGCTAACAAACACATGAAAAGATGCTCAACATCACTCATTATCAGAGAAATGCAAATCAAGACCACAATGAGGTACCATTTCACGCCAGTCAGAATGGCTGCGATCCAAAAGTCTACAAGCAATAAATGCTGGAGAGGGTGTGGAGAAAAGGGAATCCTCTTACACTGTTGGTGGGAATGCAAACTAGTACAGCCACTATGGAGAACAGTGTGGAGATTCCTTAAAAAACTGGAAACAGAACTGCCTTATGACCCAGCAATCCCACTGCTGGGCATACACACTGAGGAAACCAGAATTGAAAGAGACACGTGTACCCCAATGTTCATCGCAGCACTGTTTATAATAGCCAGGACATGGAAGCAACCTAGATGTCCATTAGCAGATGAATGGATAAGAAAGCTGTGGTACATATACACAATGGAGTATTACTCAGCCATTAAAAAGAATACATTTGAATCAGTTCTAATGAGGTGGACGAAACTGGAGCTGATTATACAGAGTGAAGTAAGCCAGAAAGAAAAACACCAATACAGTATACTAATGCATATATAAGGAATTTAGAAAAATGGTAATGATAACCCTGTATGCGAGACTAGAACAGACTTTTGGATTCTGTGGGAGAGGGAGAGGGTGGGATGATTTGGGAGAATGGCATTGAAGCATGTATACTATCATGTAAGAAACGAACTGCCAGTCTAGGTTCGATACAGGATACAGGATGCTTGGGGCTGGTGCACTGGGATGACCCAGAGAGATGATATGAGTAGGGTGGTGGGAGGGGGGTTCAGGATTGGGAACTCATGTACACCCATGGCGGATTCGTGTCAATGTATGGCAAAACCAATACAGTATTGTAAAGTAAAAAAAATAAATAAAATAAAGAGAGAAAAAAAAAAAACCTTTCTACAATCTTATCATTTTCTTTTGTTAGGCAACATGTTAAACATGTATTTTCAGCTCGAGTTAATAATCAAGTCAAAGTAACACTTTTTAGTCAGTGACACTCTCTCCTTCTGGAATATCTCCCTCAATGCACATAATGCATTTAAATAGATTACCCAAAAGGTGACAGCTGAGGAATGCCTTCATTTCTTTCCATGGTTTCTATTGAATGTAATTTGAAAAATGCCTATATAATAACACATGACAATGTGGAATGTCTCCACCCATGAAAGAGCATTCAAGTCAAGCAAGCAAACTTAGGGCAGTAACACAGAGCTCAACTTTGTTTTTTTGTGGTTAGCCAGCACAACAATGAAAAGATAAACAACCAAAATACTAATAACGTCAGAAAAATACTGACATACAGGGATCCAAAGTAAAAGTGCTGTTTAGGGGGAAAGTGTGAATAAAATCATTAGAAAATATGAATTAGCTTCTAATGACAATATGCTAGGGGTTCCATTTCTAAATCAACCCTGAGTGAGTTGTTTAAAGAAATTCATTTTCTAAAGTATGTTACATAAACTGATCAAAATTCTACTTATTGGCAATCAGAAACACATTCGTTGCAAGAAAAAAATCTAAGATTCTGCTAAGTTCTGATTGTAATAATGGTTACCTTTATACTGTAATCATAAAGTAAATCATCAGTATAAAGAATCCGCCTGCAACACAGGAGACCCTGGTTCAATCCCTGGGTCGGGAAGATCGTTGGAGAAGGGATAAGCTACCCACTCCAGGATTCTTGGGCTTCCCTTGTGGCTCATCTGGTAAAGAATCTGCCAGCAATGTGGGAGACCTGGGTTTGATCCCTGAGTTGGGAAGATCCCCTAGAGAAACAAAAGGCTACCCACTCCAGTATTCTGGCCTAGAGAATTCCACGGACTGTATAGTCTTCAGTCCGTGGGGTCACAAAGAGTCGGACATGACTGAGCGACTTTCACACACTTTTTCATTAGAATATTCTTAATGTTTGCTAGCTATTATATTTACTCACACAAATTGTCATCATTTTGTTCTCTATGAACTATGGTCTTCACAAGATTAGTCTACTGTGTTCATTTTTAAAAAAATCAACACCATGTACCCGCTAAAATAAAATGCAGACACCAAAGGGGATTTACAGAAAAATTAAAGTTTCCAACTGAAGGAATTCACTATTCTGTCTGAAGATAAGATACACTAACAATAGCAGGTAGTGTGCAAGTGCCAAACTTAGGGTTTAAACAGTAAGGGAAAAGAATTACTGTGCACCCCAGTGGTCAATGCTTTGAGCTGTGCCTTAATATAAATAAGCAGGGAAATACATTCCAGAGACCGATCACACATGCAGCGACTTATGTAAATATAAATATGAAACCAGTGGTTCCTACAGAAAGCTTTCACCCATCTCCTGAATCTCTTCAGATAAACTCTTTTCTCGCTCCTTATCGGGTGATCAGGAACCAGGCACCCGCGTCCTGTGACAATGCATGCCACCCCCCACCCCCCCGCACTCTCTCCCGTGTCTACCAACTGGAGAAGTCAGGAACAGTCGTGAAATCTGCTCCCCTTCAATTACTCTTACTTCATGAATGAGTATCAAGCACATGTGTTCTCAGTATAGCAATAATCTTACAGATTGATGTATGAGTCCCTACTGTCCTTCATTTGGATACTAATCCTTATTTTGTTAAAGTATTTCTTTTATGAAATGACAGTAGGTGACAAAGCTGTTTGTTTTTAATGCCCTAACACAACAACAGAAAAATTAGGTTCTCCTCTGTCAGTCATAAAAACAAAAACCATTTTACTGGTCCATGAAATGTAAAATTCTGGGAACCATGGACTTGATAGGCAACAAGTAAATCATGTTTCAAATGGTGCTCTCACTCATTATCAACAAGAAAAAAGAAAATTCTATTGCCTTTTCCAAGGAAAGATCTGAAATATAATTTCGCTAAATTTTGCAAAATCATTTAAGGAACAGAATATTCTTATGACTTGAATATTCCTACTAACTAAAGGCTTCTGATTAAAATCAAACATGATGAATATTTAAAAGTTTTACTAATTCAGAAGTTAATTCAGGTAACTTCACTAGCATTTCATGTAACGTCTTAAGTCCTAATTTTAAGTACCAATAATCACTGTATAGAAAATTTCAGAAGATTAAGCTAAATGGTGGTGATAAGCCAGTGCTTGCTTGCTTGCTTTCCTTCTTTAATTATCACTGATAAACAGTTTACCTATAATTTATATCTTTTCATTGAAAAAGTTGTATGTGTAGTATGAAACATTTACTATAAATGAGTATATAAAAATGCCTAGAGCATTAGTATAAATTGCTATTAGGATAAAGAAAAATTGAGATGTTTAAAGACTAAGTAAACTCTGTTCTTTAAAAAGAGTTCTGTTGCTGTTGTAACTTCCTTTGTACCTTCCCAAAGCACTATTGTGCACATAATGGTCAGTGAAAAACAATCTTGGCAGTTCCTAAAATTTAGGATAGATTTTGAGATTAATTTAGATATAGTATTACTGCATTTCACTTACCACAGAAAGCTCTTAAAAGTTTTGACTAGCTAAAATAAAAGTAGATGAAGAAAAATTATATTTATCTATACATGTTTCATTTGATTCTCTGCTAATTACCATAGAAAATTCCAATTACTAATCATCAACCATAATGACTGAAAGATTTACGAATACTTTCTTCTTCAGACTTAAAGGCCATGTAGCATAGTGTTAACGCTTCCCTGATAGCTCAGTGATAAAGAACCCACTTGCCAAGCAAAAGACCAGGGTTCTATCCCTGGGCTGGGAAGATCCCCTGGAGAAGGAAATGGTGACCCACCCCAGGACTATTATCTGGGAAATCCCATAGGCAGAGAAGCGTGGCGGGCTACCATCCGTGGCGCTGCAAAGAATCAGACACGACTTAGTCACTAAGCAGTCACAGCACAGTGTTAAATAAGTCTGGGCTCTTATATACCTGTGCCAGAACCAAGCTCTGCCATTTATTATCTTGGTAACCTTGAGCAAGAGAAAAAGGACTTATGAGAATTAAGTGAGATATTGGTTATAAAACTATCATAGTATTTCACAAGTAAAAAATCCTCAGCAAATGTTCACCAGCCAATCCCCCTTCTCAATGCAACACTGAGATAATGTAACACTACATAGTCAACTGCAACTTAGAAGAAACTCAAAACGACTGATGGAGATCTTAAACCTTTCAAGGATATATATGCCAAAACTGCATTTACCAACATGATTATGGAGCACCCCCACGCCCCCACCCCACCCCCAAACTTTCAAAAGAAAAGTGGAGTGAAAACTACAATTTTCAGCAGGCAGGAAGGTAAAGAAAATAGCAACTCTGGGAAATGTCAAGAAGTAACAAGTTACAGAAGGAACAAAACAATGTTCTACACCTTACATCCCTCCAAAGGTTTCTAAGGGTTTCTATTTTTTTAAAATTATCTAACTAGACAGTTTTTAAAGTACATCTCCTATGTGAACAGCACTGTAAGATGTGGTAAGAAACAGATAATCAAAATAACTTTTTTCCCTCTATTCCACCTAATGTTTCTACCTAGCTACACTAGAAAACGCTCAGTCACAGCTTGCAATCACACTGTAGCTGAAAGCACATGAAAGATGGTCTTGGTTATGACACTGCAAAGTCAGACCACAAAACTGTTGCCAGGAAGTGCAAAAGCATCAGCTGCAGAGAAGGCATTATAGCAGCGGCGCTGTGGGCACTGGTGATCTACCAGCGTACCCCATATATGGCTAGGGTTTTCCATTTATTTGCAGGAAGTGAGGGGCCAGTTCAGGGTTAGTTTTGTTTAGGTTTTATTTTTTATGGTTAGGATGTTTTCAATAAAAGGTCTGAAGAGCAATAAGCAACTTAAGTTATGCAGAAAAAGTATCCTGTACTTTTTTAAACACAGATTTTAATATTGTTTATAAGAGATCCAATACATTCTTCCAAGATCTTACTATCCTCCACCAAAAAAATAGTAATTAAACAATTATAAACTTTACATTCAGTTTTAAAGAGATTTCTCATATATAACAATTACACTATACTCTAACAAGAGACTCTTTAAAATTATAATACCATAGAATATGGATTTAATTCCACTCTGTAGTATTCTGCCATAGGACCTAGTTCAGATCTTTATAAAGGTAGCAAATTAATTGATAAAGTGAGTATTCTTCTATCTCCAGGTAAACTGGTTTAGGGTATTTTTTTAATAGGAAGAAGGTTAATATTTTAGAAAGTTTAAATCTCAAGATATTAGAAGTATCTGTGGAGAAGATTGACAAGTTCAACCATGCGCTAGAATTATACTCTAAGTATCTGGGTGTGAATGTTTGAATGATTCATCTTTCGACACACAAATAACTATAAAACTTCCTATCTATAATATGAGGTAAAAGATAAAATTAATCATTCTTTACTGAGCACCTACTATGTGCCAGGATGTGGAAATATAAAACTGTGGAAGATTGGGTCCTTACAGTTGCCTACAGGGAAGACAAAATTTAAAACACACGTTACTCAGTAAGAAACATTTTAATAGCAGCAAAAAAGCAAGACATAAGGTAAAATGAGTATCCAAAGGAGAGTCTCTCCAGTGAAACAGTATTATACAAACTCAAAGGACAGAAAGAGCATTTCTGGATTGCAACTCGGTCGAACCCCAAAGAATGACCACGATTTTGACTGGCAAACAGGGAAGCAGTATAGTGGTGGAAAAGGCAAGACCGTAGATACAGAAGTAACAAAAAAATGTAAAAGCTGTAACACAGTGGAGATGCATGGGGTATAAGTAAAGAATGAAACACTTACAATCTGCACTTACGGAGAGGAGTGGCACAACTGAAATGGTGCTGTGAGAAGATTAATGTGGCAGCAGCATGAATGCTGGACTGGATCGACCATGAGAAGAGGCAGGGGAAGCAAGGAGGCTGTTACTGTACTCTAGGCATAAAGATAATAAAGGGATGGCCTAGACTGATGACAAGAGTGGCAAGAATTGATGAAAAGGCAGTTATGAATACTGATTGGGTATATGTAGGCAAGGGGATAAGTGGATAATTAAAATGTTTAAAGCTTAATCTAGAGATAAATGACATGATTATCACCAACAGAGGCATCAATGAGAATAGGCTTGGTGAAGAAAGAAAAAATTTCATTTCAGGTTGAATATAAAGAAATTCCTGATATTGATGTAAATAAATAGTTGCTATTCTATGGCAAAGGGGCTGGACCTCTATTTACTATATCTCTACTTGAAGATATATTTTAAATATAAAATCACAATATACTGAATAATATTTTACTTAACACTGTTTCATCAGTCGAAAAATAGAAATGAAGGATTGGAGCTCTGCAGCAGTGTTTGAACTGGAAACTGACTTGGAAGTCACAGATACAGAGGAAGCAGAAATCAAAAGGCTAAACTCAAACTGTTAGAAGAAATCTCAGTGTTATAATCTCAGTGTTATATTTTAGGAGAAGGAAATAGCAACCCACTCCAGTGTTTTTGCCTGAAGAATCCCAGGGACGAAGGAGCCTGGTGGGGTCGCGCAGAGTTGGACACGACTGAAGTGACTTAGCAGCAGCAGCCACAGTTATCAATAAGATTCAGCAATAAAGCATTCTACAGAAAACTATTATTACTCTCCTAAAACCTTTATAAAGCATACTGAAATATAGATACAGATCATATAGTATAAAACTCTACCAGGTAGGTCTTAAATCAAAGCTGAGTATTGCCCACTAGTAAAAATGAAAATCTACTGTAGACCTCAGTTCTAAAAAATCAGAAGTTTATATCCTTCCTAGCTTCAGTACTGTTTTCTAGCTACTGGAGGGCTTAGGGAAAGGGGGGCTATTCCAGAGACCAAGGTAGGAAATTTGTAGAAAACACTGTGTTTTCTGCTTTAATAAATGACCTATTTTTATACCCTCCTAAAAAGATGAAACTGATTATCTTTTGCAACTTCTAATGAGAAAGAACACTCAACCAATTAAAGAAATTTTTGAATATATGGTAGTCACATTAAGATGGAAAATACTAAATTAAGAAGTGTATTTGTGGGCTGTAAAGTTCCTAAAATTTTTCTCCTGGCAGTGAAATTTACGACAATTGATCAAAATCAAAAATGTAAATGAACAGTCCAAAAGACTAACCAATAATCAATCTAGTAAAAAACCATTCTGGCTGTTCTATGCGCTTTCAAGAGGTTAAATTTAAAAAAAAAAAAAATTATTCAAGGGCTATTTAACAAATCAATGGGTCAATTTTAGCTTTTACAATTTAAGTATTTAAAGCAACCAATATTCAAGAGATTTTTAAGGTTAAAATTGTCCTTTGATTATTTTTTTATTTTATTTATCACCTTTCACTATCTGTTGTTCTGAATTTGCCCAAAGCGAACTCCCTGTTCTCTGTCAGAAAGGCAAAAAAAGTACAAGAGTTAATAAAAGAGAAATAAGGGTGTAGAAAACATAGTAAAAATTTTAATGCTTGATATTTTAAGACTTTGGCTTCACTGAGTTAAGGAATGGGCAAATACATACATTACAAAAAGATATTATGCAAATAGTTATGCATAAACTTGGAAACTTTTGCTTAAGCCTTTGTCAACTAAAATAAAATAACTAATAAAGACAACACCTATACAATGCCAAACTAACCACTAAATTCAGTTAATCAGGAAGACACTGGTAAGTCGGATAATTCTTGCAACATGTCCAAATTTAGAGGAGAAAATAAAAAAACTCTTAAGAATCCTGCTAGATATATTTTCTCTACCTAAAATCAATAGTAACGTAAGTATTAAAATTTTTCCCCTTCCTCCAAGGCAATATAACTGGGTTCTTCAACATCCGTCATAACTTTATATTTCTATAGCACAATTTTAATAAAACATATTGTTATTAATCTTTCTGAATTAATTTCATACTAAACCATGTAAATTACACTTGAAAGAAATTCGAAAAGATTCATCTTACATAATTATCGTTTCTAATACCAAAAGTTTCTTTCAACATCATGTTTTTAGAATCTAGAGTTATGCTATAGTTTAAAATAAATCAGTCAAACAAAAAGTTTGTTTTACATTAGACGCTAAATTAATGGAACAGATAAAGCTAAAGACCATGCTGTATTTTTACTGGGTGCCACATGCTAAATTCCAGATTTGTCCTGCAATTTGTCAGTCATTATAGTTCATCCAGGCAACTTGTAAACAAAGGCTATAAGCCAAGTTTGATATGAAAATTCAATTAAATAAAACTTAAAACGGTCATCATTCACTAAACAGGAAGCAGTAAAAAGGAAAAATGCCACCACACACCTCTTTTAAAAAGGCAGCAAAGTATTATGCATGAAATATCAACGCGTAAGTTTCACCCTCCCAAACAAGTTTTTGTTACAGTATTCATCGAAATAAAGCTAGGATCTTTCCACGTATCAGCAAGGCAAATTTGACTTAGTTTACAAGTCTTTTTCATTGTAAGGGGAAGCTATTGCTGTAAAGTTGTTTTCCAGTCATTCCAAGTTGCCCACTAAGAAAATGTAAAGAGTTTATGTTTTGACACCTATTACCCTCACTGAAAAATTGCTTTTTATGCAGAACTCTACGTGGTTGTGTTGCTTTTGGCCTGTTAAAGGCAAAGCAACATTATCTCTGGATTGCCAATAGTTTCTCCTTATTTGGCTAACATTGAGAGATCCCAATCATACTACTATAAAACTTTAACATGCACAAAGCATCCATTTTGAGAAAAGTTTGTGACCAGCTTTCTTTTTTCCCACCCCCCTCTTCCAAAGAAAAACCAGAGCTTGGAAACCGGCTTTGAAAAGACTGCCTCGTTATTTATTCTTCTCTTTCCAACCCCAACACACACTCCAGGAACTGGGGCCAAAGGATCTCTGACACTGCGGCAAACTCGACTCGGAGTTAAGACACTCTTCCGTACGTTCCGGTCCCGCGGTGGACAAACCCTTTTAGAACGCTTCCTTACACTACCCACTTTCATACTCTCCCTTTCAGCCGGTGCAGATCAGCTAATTACACCGTTTCCCCCTCCCCAGTGACCAAGAGTAATAAAAGAGAAAACAGGAAACCGTCCGATCACGGCACTCGGCGTAGGGCACTTGATTACTATTAGTATCATCACCATTTGTAATCAAGTCCTAAAAACTACAACAAATCCAAAGCCCACCTAACAAGCCAAAGACGTCCCTCTACCCAAGCGTGCCTAGGGCCTCTCGTTCGTCGTTATTTTCAGCATCCTCCGTCCCCTTGGCCGATCACCGACGTCGGGGACGCCGGCACAACCCCACTACACCCCTCCCCATCTCGACCCCAAATCCCAGACCCACGTCCACAAATGGCCCTGGGGCCCCAACCTGACCACAGGCCCGTTTCCCCTCGGCCCCGGAAATCGCCCGTCCCCTTACTCCACCACCAGCCGGTCTGAAGGGGGCCTCAAGCCTAGAGCCCTCCCTCCACCAGCTCTTTCCCTCCCTCCTTCGCGGGAAGCCGCCCCCTCACCCCGCGGCAGGGAGTCTCCCGCCGCCCCCAGCCTCTGGAGACCAGGAGCGGAGGAGAGGCCGAGCGGGAGGCCGACGAGGGCGCGCAGGGTCGGGCGGGCGGCGGCGGGGCGCACAGACCTGGTGCAGGGCAGTGAGTCCGTCCACATTGGCGTAATTGATGTCGGCGCCGCGGTGCAGCAGCTTGAGAACCTCGTCCGTGTCGCCGCTGGAGCAAGCAGCCAGGAAGACGGCGCCATCATCGAACTTCACCTTGGTCTTCTGGCGCTTCACCACGGGAGGCTCGAGGTCCGTCTCGGAGCCGATCCAGCGCTTCAGCTGCTCGTTCCGCTTCTGCTTCGCGTCCGCCATCTTCATCCCCTCTCCTGCCGCCGGGTCTTCTTATCGCGAGGGGGGGAAGGGGGAGGCGGAGAGGGAAGAGAGGGGAGGCACGGGGTGTGTGACTGTTTCTCTGAGTGCGGCCAGAGGAGGGCTGGGAACCAGGAGGAGACGCTCGAGACTTCCAGTATCCCACAGAGCACTGGGGCTGCGCGCCCGGCCGAACGGACCTCCCTTCCTACCTCAGAAGCCCTCCCGCCCCCGGCCCGGCCACCCGTCACCGGCGGCCAATCTAACGTAACTTCGCGAGATCCGGGCAGGGAGGCGCCCTTCGGGCAGTGCGCATGCGCTCTGGGCCTGTGCCCGCCCCAGGAAGAGAGCCCCCGCGAGCTGCGGCGGGGGCGGCCCGGCCACCGGAGGGAAGCGGGTGTGGTCCGGGCCGCCTGGTCTGCAGGGGCTGGGGCCGACCTGGAAGGGCGGAGACAGGGAAGGAAGGTTGTCCTGCCCCGCTGAGCGCTCCTGGGGTTCCAGAGGCCAACCGCCGGGCCCTAGTGCGGCCCTGCGGGACAGACCTGCTTCCTGGGCTGTCTCGGCTAGGCCGAGTCGTTTCCTCAGGGCGGAGGATTTTCCTATTGGCTGCGTTGTTTGAATGGAATGGAGGCTAGATAGACAGGTCAGGAATTAAGCGCTAGCGATTTCCCTTTCCAAGGAACTCACATGAACTTTAAAAGCGGGGTCTGTGTGTCGAGGTCTTTGGTAGTAGTTACACCAGATCTCAGCCCAAGGTGACCGCCTGGTGACAAGGGTTGGCCTGCAGTGATTGCAGTGGCTTTCTGCCAGCCGTCACTTATAGAAACACCTTGCTTCGTATGCTTGTTTTTTCTTGCTTTGGGGTGTATGTGTGTTTCGGGGGGGGGGAGCTATTTGTTTTATTCTCTCACGCGTATTTTGGGTCTTCTTTCCCTTGATTTCTTCAATCCTGTCTCCCCCTATCTCTGAGTTTAGCTCAGCCTTGTTATTACTGGTCCTGACTTTTTAAGGGATTTCTGGTTCCTGCTCCATTGCTTTCTAATGATGGATAAAGATCCAACTGCTTCTAGAGTTCAAAAGAAATGTTAATATTACGCAAATGATTTAACCGGTATTTATTGAATACTTACTATGAGCCAGTCATTGGTCTAGGTGCTGGCGTTTTAATGACGATAACATACTTAAACCACCTTTTGAGGTCACGTGTTCAAAATACTTTATCATAATCATAAAAAAGGCTTTTAAACTTTGTCATGTATGACACCCTCCCCTGCAACACACATCAGTTCAGTTCAGTTCAGTCGCTCAGTCGTGTCCGACGCTTTGAGACCCCATGAATCACAGCACGCCAAGCCTCCCTGTCCATCACCAACTCCTGGAGTTCACTCAGACTCACGTCCTTCGAGTTGGTGATGCCATCCAGCCATCTCATCCTCTGTCCTCCCCTTATCCTCCTGCCCCCCCTTATCCTCCTGCCCCCAATCCCTCCCAGCATCAGAGTCTTTTCCAAAGTCAACTCTTCACATGAGGTGGCCAAAGTATTGGAGCTTCAGCTTTAGCATCAGTCCTTCCAATGGACACCCAGGACTGATCTCCTTTAGGATGGACTGGTTGGATCTCCTTGCAGTCCAAGGGACTCTCAAGAGTCTTCTCCAACACCACAGTTCAAAAGCACCAATTCTTTGGCACTCAGCTTTCTTCACAGTCCAACTCTCACATCCATACATGACCACTGGAAAAACCATAGCCTTGACTAGATGAACCTTTGTTGGCAAAGTAATGTCTCTGGTTTTGAATATGCTATCTAGGTTGGTCATACCTTTCCTTCCAAGGAGTTAAGCATCTTTTAATTTCATGGCTGCAGTCACCATCTGAAGTGATTTTGGAGTCCCAAAAAATAAAGTCAGCCACTGTTTCCACTGTTTCCCCATCAATTTGCCATGAAGTGATGGGACCAGGTGCCATGATCTTAGTTTTCTGAATGTCATACTAGTGTGTTTTGAGCCACGTGTTTGTAATCACCAACTGATAACTTTCTAAACAATACAATGTTTTCATTATTTTCTAGAGCATTTAGACCAAAATAAGAAAAGTCATAAAAGCTTTTCATTGAATGGAACTTGAGGGATCATCTAGACAGAGTCCTTGAAGAACTAACTGACTTACCTGATTTTCCTCAGCAGTGGGAGTAGGAGTCCTTCAGCAAGTATTATGTACCTGTACTGGGTTAGGCATTGTTCTAGATGCTGGAGATACAACTGTGAACAATTCTGTGTGTCTGTGTCTGTGTCTGTGTGTGTGTATGTGTGTGTGTGTTAGTGCGTGCATGCTTAGTTGCTCAGTGGTGTCCCGCTGTTTGCCACCCATGGACTGTAGTACACTAGGCTCCTCTGTCCTGTGTAGCCATTTCCTTCTCCATTGAATCCTCTCTCCCAGGGATCAAACTTGTGTCTCCTGCATTGCAGGTGGTTTCTTTAGGGTCTGAGCCACCACTTTTAAATGAATAATTAAGCTTCTCTTATTCTCCAGTAGACTACAGTAGACTGTTCTCCAGTAGTATTTGTAGTAGTCTACAGAGTAGGCTGTTTATTCTGCAGTAGACTGTTGTTGTTGTTGTTTAGTTGTGGTGTCTGACTTGGGACCCCAAGGACTGTAGCCTGCCAGGCTCCTCTGTCCATGGGATTTTCAGCCAGAAATACTGGAGTGGTTTGCCATTTCCTTCTCCAGAGAATCTTCTCCCAGGGATAGAATAGGCATCTCCTGTACTGGCAGGCAGATTCTTTACCACTGTGCCACCAGGGAAGTCCCGAGAAGACTACCTTATAGGTCATCATTTTCAGAAATAAAAATGAATAAACTGTGATTAGGAAACCACCTGCCTATAAGAGCAAATTTTCTGAGCAGCAATTACTAGGTAATAGTAATAGAACCCAAACAAGGATAATACTATATCCAACAAAAGTATTGTAGAAATAGAAAGTGAGTGTAACAGACCTAAAATACACCAATGATAATATCAGACCTTTGCCTAGCACTAAAATATGAAATCCTATCCACTTAAAAAACTCCAGAATACAGTTCTTAGACTAAAAGAAAGGAATTTGAGGATTGCCTTGTCAGATCTTCTGTCTACCTAGAAAAATTGACAGCTTATCTTTACTATTTTTCAAGAATGTTATGGTCTATTTGGTAGCTCTTAAAAATACCCTGGAATATAGATTGGTATCTCAAGTTTTGATTTGGGCAAGAGTTTGGTGGGAAATATATTATTTCTGATTCAGGTACTTAACTTCAAAATGTAAAATTAGTAAGTAAAACCAGTTTATTAATAAACTGAATTGTTAAGTATCAGTTCCCAAAGGCTATCGGTCAAAAACAAAACAAAAAACCACCTGGCATGAAAAGTTCACTGAAGTTAGCTAAGGGTCACAAAGTTCTATATTAATCTCATTGGAAGTGCTGTCAAACTGTCACCTGTTTGCCTTTTTAGGTAGTTTTTTTTTTAATGTTTTGAATTAATGGTAGAGTAGCTTGCTCCTTGGAAGAAAAGCTACGACCAACCGAGAGAGCATATTAAAAAGCAGAGACATTACTTTGCCAACAAAGATCTGTCTAATCAAAGCTATGGTTTTTCCGGTAGTCATGTATGTATGTGAGAATTGGACTATAAAGAAGCTGAGCACCAAAGGATTGATGCTTTTGAAGTGATGTCTTGGAGAAGACTCTTGAGAGTCCCTTGGATGGCAAGGAGATGCAACCAGTTCATCCTAAAGGAAATCAGTCCTGAACATTCATTGGAAGGACTGATGATGAAGCTGAAACTCTGATACTTTGGCCACCTGATGCAAAGAACTGGCTCATTTGAAAAGCCCCTGATGCTGGGAAAGATCGAAGGCTGGAGGACAAGGGGATGACAGAGGATGAGATGGTTGGATGGCATCACCGACTCGATGGACGTGAGTTTGAGTGAACTCCAGGAGTTGGTGATGGACAGAGAGGCCTGGTGTGCTGCAGTTCATGGGGTTGTAAAGAGTCAGACACAACTGAGCGACTAAACTGAATGAAGATCTACCACTAACTCCAGAAGAGAGAAAACTTTAAAATTTTTTTATGTATTTTTAGTTGAAGGGTAATTGCTTTACAGTGTTGTATTGGTTTCTCGAATCAGTCACAACTGTATATATATATATCTCCGCCTTCTGGAGTTTCCCTCCTACTTCACCTCCCATCCCATCCCTCTAGGTCATCACTGAGCACCAAGCTGGGCTCCCTGTGTTATATAACAGCTTCCTATGAGCTGTTTTACACATGATAGTGTATATATGTCACTGCTACTTTCTAAATTCATTCCACCCTCTCCTTTGCCCACTGTGTCCACAAGTCCATTCTCTACATCTGTGTCTCTATTCCTGCCCTGCAAGTAGGCTCATCAGTACCTTTTTTCTAGATTCCATATATATGCGTTAATAACAATATTTGTTTTTCTATTTCTGACTTCACTGTGTATAACAAGCTCTAGGTTCATCTACCTCAGTTCAACTGATTCACATTTGTTCCGTTTTAAGGCTGAGTAATATTCCACTGTATTTAGGTACTACAACTTCTTTACCATTCATCTGTCAATGGACATCTAGATTGCTTCTGTGCCTTGGCTATTATAAACTGTGAAGCCATAAACATTGGGATATATGTATGTTTTTGAATTATTATTTTCTCAGGGTATATGATAGTTTTATTTCTAGTTTTTAAAGGAATAGCCATACTGTTCTCCATACTGGCTGTATCAATTTATATTGCCACCAACAGTGCAAGAGGCTTCCCTTTTCTCCACATTTCCCTTTTCTCCAGCATTTATTGTTTGTAGATTTTTTTGTAGGTCTTTCCTTCTCTTGTGTTTTCTGCCCAGAGAAGTCCCTTTAGCATTTGTTGTAAAACTGGTTTGAAAAGTGAAAGTCACTTCAGTTCAGTTCAGTTCAGTTCAGTCCCTCAGTCATGTCTGACTCTTTGTGACCCCATGAATCACAGCACACCAGGCCTCCCAGTCCATCACCAACTCCTGGCGTTCCCTCAAACTCATCTCCATCGAGTAAGTGATGCCATCCAGCCATCTCATCCTCTGTCATCCCCTTGTCCTCCAGCCTTCAATCCCTCCCAGCATCAGGGTCTTTTCCAATGAGTCAACTCTTCGCATCAGGTGGCAAAAGTACTGGAGTTTCAGCTTCAGCATCAGGAAAATGAACACCCACGACTGATCTACTCAAGGATGGACTGGTTGGATCTCCTTGCAGTCCAAGGGACTCTCAAGAGTCTTCTCCAACACCACAATTCAAAAGCATCAATTCTTCGGTGCTCAGCTTTCTTCACAGTCCAACTCTCACATCCATACATGACCACTGAAAAAACCATAGCCTTGACTAGACGGACCTTTGTTCGCAAAGTAGTATCTCCGCTTTTCAATATACTATCTAGATTGGTCATAACTTTTCCTTGAAGAAAAAGCATTGATTGCTGAGGAAGGCTTTCTTATCTCTCCTTGCTATTCTTTGGAACTCTCCATTCAGATGCTTATATCTTTCCTTTTCTCCTTTGCTTCTCTTCTTTTCACAGCTATTTGTAAGGCCTCCTCAGACAGTCATTTTGCTTTTTTCCATTCCTTTTCCGTGGATGGGGATGGTCTTGATCCCTGTCTCCTGTACAATGTCACAAACCTCTGTCCATAGTTCATCAGGCATTCTGTCTATCAGATCTAGTCCCTTAAATCTATTTCTCACTTCCACTGTATAATCATAAGGGATTTGATTTAGGTCATACCTGAATGGTTTTCCCCACTAAAAGTCGCTTAATTGTATCTAACTCTTTGCAATATCATGGACTGAATTCTCTAGTCCAGGATACTGAAGTGGGTAGCCTTTCCCTTCTATAGCGGATCTTCCCAACCCGGGGATCAAACCCAGGTCTCCCACATTGCAGGCAGATTCTTTACCAGCTGAGCCACCAGGGAAGCCCATGATACTGAATTCTCTTAACTCTTGCTTGCCTGTAAAGCATTTGATTTCTCCATCAAATCTAATTAAGAATCTTGCTGAGTAGAGTATTCTCAGTTGTAGTTTCTTCCCTTTCATCACTTGGAATATATCCTGCCATTCCCTTATGTCCTGTTGAGTTTCTGTTGAGAAATCAGCTGACAATCTTATGGGATTTCCCTTATTTGTCTTTTTTCCATGTTGCTTTTAATATTTTATATTTGTCTTTAATTTTTGTCAGTTTGTGTGTATAGACTTTTCATGATAACCATTCTGGTTGGTGTGAGGTAATATCTCATCGTAGTTTTGATTTGCATTTCTCTAATAATGAGTGACATTGAACATCTTTTCATGTGTTTATTGGCCATCTATATGTCTTTTTCAGAGAAATATCTCTTTAGGTCTTCCACTCATTTTTTTGATTGCATTGTTTATATTTCTGATATTGAGTTGCATGAGCTGCTTGTGTATTTTGGAGATTAATCCTTTGTCAGTTGCATTGTTTGCGATTATTTTCTCCCATTCTGAGGGCTGTCTTTTCACCTTGTTTATAGTTTCCTTTGCTGTGCAAAAGCTTTTACGTTTAATTACGCCCAATTTGTTTATTTTTGTTTTTAAGAAAAGGCAAAACTTTTTATTTAAAAAACACTGCTGCTACTGCTAAGTCACTTCAGTCGTGTCCAACTCTGTGCGACCCCATAGACGGCAGCCCACCAGGATCCCCGACCCTGGGATTCTCCAGGCAAGAACACCAGAGTGGGTTGCCATTTCCTTCGCCAGTGCATGAAAGTGAAAAGTGAAAGTGAAGTCGCTCAGTCGTGTCCAACTCTTAGCAACCCCATGGACTGCAGCCCACCAGGCTCCTCGGTCCATGGGATTTTCCAGGCAAGAGTACTGGAGTGGGAATACAATACTAGTCACTTCAAATTACCTTAATAGCTGAATGAGCTTAATTTATCTAAGCAGAGGAAGAAATTGAAGAAATGCAAATATTTTCATTTATTAATGGCCTTTAAGTAGATTGGATTGTGAAGATACTGTTCAGCTCATTTAAAGCAAATAAGACATTAAAATAGAAGTTCAAATTACACTGTATTTATTAATTGCTGAATGTTTTCCTTGGTTGCAGCAAATCAGCAATCATGTTGGAGTCTTTAGTTATTACATGGAGGAGATTTTCAGTAGAGGATCTTTACTTATCTTTTTCAAAACGTAAGTACACTACCGATATCCCCTCAGTTCAGTTCACTCACTCACTCATGTCTGACTCTTTATGACGCCCTGGACTGCAGCACACCAGGCCTCCCTGTCCATCACCAATTCCTGGAGTTTACACAAACCCATGTCCTATCGCATCAGTGATGCATTCCAACCATCTCATCCTCTGTTGTCCCCTTCTCCTCCTGCCTTCAATCCTCCCCAGCATCAGGGTCTTTTCCAATGAGTCAGTTCTTCACATCAGGTGGCCAAAGTATTGGAGTTTCAGCTTCAGCATCAGTCCTTCCAATGAATATTCAGGACTGATTTTCTTAAGGATGGACTGGTTGGATCTCCTTGCAGTCCAAGGGACTCTCAAGAGTCTTCTCCAATACCACAGTTCAAAAGCATCAGTTCTTCAGTCCTCAGCTTTCTTTATACTCCAACTCTCACATGCATACATGACTCCTGGAAAAACCATAGCTTTGACTAGACGGACTTTGGTTGGCAAAGGAACGTTTCTGCTTTTTAATATGCTGGGTTGGTCATAACTTTTCTTCCAAGAAGCAAACATCTTTTAATTTCATGGCTGCAGTCACCATCTGTAGCGATTTTGGAGCCCCCAAAAATAAAGTCTGTCACTGTTTCCACTGTTTCCCCATCTATTTGCCATGAAGTGATGGGACCAGATGCCATGATCTTCGTTTTCTGACTGTTGAGATTTAAGCCAACTTTTTCATTCTCCTCTTTCACTTTCATCAAGAGGCTCTTTAGTTCTTCTTTGCTTTTTCTGCAGTGTTGTGTCATCTGCATATCTGAGGTTATTGATATTTCTCCCAGCAATCTTGATTCCAGATTGTGCTTCATCCAACCCAACGGTTCTCATGATGTACTCTGCATATAAGTTAAATAAGCAGGTTGACAATATACAGCCTTGACGTACCCCTTTCCTATTTGGAACCAGTCTGTTGTTCCATGTCCAGTTCTAACTGTTGCTTCCTGACCAGCATACAGATTTCTACAGAGACAGGTCAGGTGGTCTGGTATTCCCATCTCTAAAAATTTTCCACAGTTTGTTGTGATCCACACAATCAAAGGTTTTGGCATAGTCAATAAAGCAGAAGTAGATGTTTTTCTTGAATTTACTTGTTGATTATCAACTTGAAGACATTTTAATTAAATCATAAAATTTAAATAGTTACACACATACAAACCTTAGGTTTTTTTTTTTTTTTTCTGTTCTCTCTCTATAACTCTCTCTGTACCATTATTTCAAGAGTCCATGGGACTTCCCTACAATGTAGTGGTTAAGACTCCTTGCCTTCAATGCAGAGGGCACAGGTTTGATCCCTGATCAGGAAACTAAGATACCACATGCTGCGAGTCATGGCCAATATATAAATAAAGAGTCCATATAATATGTTATGCTCACAGTCAAGTTTTCTATTAGCAAAATAACACAAAAATGTAATAATGTAGATTGCTCCAACATTTGGGAGGAATGTTTACATGTGTGAGCTCCATTTTGGAACACTAACATTTAGTTGAAGGATTTATTGAAATGTCCTTCAACTGAATTCCTGGGAATATCTTCTAAATTCTCCCAGAGCCCAGAATGTAAAAAAAGGACAGAGTAAAATTAGTGAGAAGAAACATGTGCAGGTAACAGATAACATCACCAGTAAAGACTGCTCACTTTCGGCAGCTGGGAATGATACCGGCTTCACGTGGTTATTTTAAGATTAAATGAGTAATATATAGTAGAAAGAAAAAAATTGAGATTTTGTTTTGTTGAATTTGCCTCTTTTCTGTCCCTACATTTAAGATGATAGCAACTCTGCTTCCTTGCCTCAGGGGATGTTTGTGGCAAGGAAGAAAGCAGAAGTTGCTTTCAAAACACTTTCCTTCCTAGCTTGAAGTGACCACCCCAAATGTCTATTGAATAACATTTAGAGCCAGTAATCTGGTTTAAGAATCTGGTTTAAAGTAGTGTACTAGATGGCTGGGGATTTGTTGAAGCTACATTTGCATAGTATTATAGATCAATGCAAGTAGGAACATTTTCTAAATTTACTTTTATTCTGACTTCTAAAAAATGTTATTTCCTAATATTATGTAATTTAGTTCTATTTAGGTGGAGAAAGGGGAATCAAGCAAAGGGATTCTCCCAAACCACTTTTGGGTGCTTCTGTGGAAAACAAAGATTTCATTGAGAATAAACTGTGATGCCTAAGCTAAAAGGATAAGAAAGAAGTCAGTGGGCTTCTAGAGCAATGGGATATGCTCCCTGATCCCTGAAAGTGTCCCTAGAATGTGACAAGATTTCAGAGTGAATGGCTGCATGCCGCAGTCAACCTAAGCCTGGAACTCCCACTACCCAAACGTAGGCATGCCTGAGGCTTGTTCTGTGCTGCGGTCTGAATGTTTATGTCCCCTCAAAATTCTGTAGGTCATATTGTTGTTGTTCAGTCACTCAGTCGTGTCTGACTCTTGTGACCACATGGACTGCAATACACCATGCTTCTCTGTCCATCGCTACCTCCTGGAGCTTGCTCAAACCCACGTCCATTGAGTTGGTGATGCCATCCACCCATCTCATCCTCTGAGTGTGGTGTCATCCGCATATCTGAGGTTATTGATATTTCTCCCAGCAATCCTGATTCCAGATTGTGCTTCATCCAGCCCAGCGTTCCTCATGATATACTCTGCATAGAAGTTAAATAAGCAGGGTGACAATATACAGCCTTGACATACTCCTTTCCCTATTTGGAACCAGTCTGTTGTTCCATGTCCAGTTCTAACTGTTACATCCTGACCTGCATATAGGTTTCTCAAGAGGCAGGTCAGGTGGTCTGGTATTCCCATCTCTTTCAGAATTTTCCACAGTTTATTGTGATCCACACAGTTAAAGGCTTTGGCATAGTCAATAAAGCAGAAGTAGATGTTTTTCTGGAACTCTCTTGCTTTTTCAGTGATCCAACGGATGTTGGCAATTAGATCTCTAGTTCTTCTGCCTTTTCTAAATCCAGCTTGAACATATAGAAGCTCTCGGTTCATGCACTCTGGAAGCCTAGCTTGGGAAATTCTGAGCATTAATTGCTAGTGTGTGAGATGAGTGCAATTGTGTGGTACTTTGAACATTCTTTGGCATTGCCTTTCTTTGGGATTGGAATGAAAACTGACCTTTTCCAGTCCTGTGGCCACTCCCGAGTTTTCCAAATTTCCTGGCATGTTGAGTGCAGCATTTTCACAGCATCATCTTTTAGAATTTGAAATAGCTCAACTGCAATTGCATCACCTCCACTAGCTTTGTTTGTAGTGATGCTTCCTAAGGCCCACTTGACTTCACATTCCAGGATGTCTGGCTCTAGGTAGGTGATCACACACCATCAATATTATCTGAGTCGTGAAGATCTTTTTTGTACAGTTCTTCTGTGTATTCTTGCCACCTCTTCTTAATATCTTCTACTTCTGTTAGGTCCCTACCATTTCTGTCATTTATTAACCCCATCTTTGCATGAAATGTTCCCATGGTATCTCTAATTTTCTTGAAGAGACCTCTAGTCTTTCCCATTCTATTGTTTTTCTCTATTTCTTTCATTGTTCACTTAGGAAGCCTTTCTTATCTCTCCTTGCTATTCTTTTCTTATAGCAGCCTAAATGAAGACAGCCAGAATGCAGTTTAATAGACCAGAGGCTGATTAGTTAATGTATATTGACACTTATTATTTGTCATCATTTTACATTCTATGTATATAGGAAGGAAGAAAACAATATGCCTGCCTTCAATTAACTTGCATTCTAGTAGGGAGGGGAAAAAGGAACACATTTCAGATGAATAAATCAATTTCAGTTCAGTTTAGTTCAGTCGCTCAGTCGTGTCCGACTCTTTGCAACCCCATGAATCGCAGCACACCAGGCCTCCCTGTCCATCACCATCTCCCGGAGTTCACTCAAACTCATGTCCATCGAGTCCATGATGCCATCCAGCCATCTCATCCTCTGTCGTCCCCTTTACCTCCTGTTCCCAATCCCTCCCAGCATCAGAGTCTTTTCCAATGAGTCAACTCTTCGCATGAGGTGGCCAAAGTATTGGAGTTTCAACTTTAGAATCAGTCCTTCCAAAGAAAACCCAGGGCTGATTTCCTTTAGAATGGACTGGTTGGACCTCCTTGCAGTACAAGGGACTCTCAAGAGTCTTCTCCAACACCACAGTTCAAAAGCATCAATTCTTCGGCGCTTAGCTTTCTTCACAGTCCAACTCTCACATCCATACATGACCACTGGGAAAACCATAGCCTTGACTAGATGGACCTTTGTTGGCAAAGTAATGTCTCTGCTTTTGAATATGCTATCTAGGTTGGTCATAACTTTTCTTCCAAGGAGTAAGCTTCAATTTAGCTACTGCTAAGTATTATGAAGAAAAAAATTAGGACAAGAGAGAAAATAAAAATTGTCTTAAGTTACTGGCAGTTAGGGTGATGTGAGGTAGGGAAGAAAAATTAGCTCTAATTAGTTAACAAGGAAAGTTCTAAGCTGAGATGGTGTCCAGTTTTGTGGTGCCCAACATTTATGCAACTTGGGGATTCCTGTTTAAGAAAAAGGTTATAAAATTACAAATAACTCACATTAGATTCAGTTCAGTTCAGTCGCTCAGTCATTTCCAACTCTTTGCGACCCCATGAACCTCAGCATGCCGGCCTCCCTGTCTCTTACCAACTCCCGGAGTCCACCCAAACCCATGTCCATTGAGTCGGTGATGCCATCCAACCATCTTATTCTGTTGTCCCCTTCTCCTCCTCCCCTCAATCTTTCCCAGCATCAGGGTCTTTTCAAATGAGTCAGCTCTTCGCATTAGGTGGCCAAAGTATTGGAGTTTCAGCTTCAACATCAGTCCTTCCAATGAACACCCAGGACTGATCACCTTTAGGTTGGACTGGTTGGATCTCCTTGCAGTCCAAGGGACTCTCAAGAGTCTTCTCCAACACCACAGTTCAAAAGCATCATTTCTTTGGCGCTCAGGTTTCTTCACAGTCCAACTCTCACATCCATACATGACCACTGGAAAAACCATAGCCTTGACTAGACGGACCTTAGTCGGCAAAGTAATGTCTCTGCTTTTGAATATGCTATCTAGGTTGGTCATAACTTTTCTTCCAAGTAGTAAGCATCTTTTAATTTCATGGCTGCAATCACCATCTGCAGTGATTTTGCAGCCCCCAAAATAAAGTCTATCACTGTTTCTACTGTTTCCACTGTTTCCCCATCAATTTGCCATGAAGTGATGGGGCCAGATGCCATGATCTTAGTTTTCTGAGTGTTGAGCTTTAAGCCAACTTCTTCACTCTCCTTTTTCATTTTCATCAAGAGGCTCTTTAGTTCTTCTTCACTTTCTGCCATAAGGGTGGTATCATCTGCATATCTGAGGTTCTTGATATTTCTCCTGGCAATCTTGATCCAGCTTGTGCTTCCTCCAGCCCAGTGTTTCTCATGATGTACTCTGCATATAAGTTAAATAAATAGGGTGACAATATTTACCCTTGACATACCCCTTTCCCTATTTGGAATCAGTCTGTTATTCCATGTCCAGTTCTAACTGTTGCTTCCTGACCTGCATATAGGTTTCTCAAGAGGCAGGTCTGGTGATTGGTATTCCCATCTCTTTCAGAATTTTCCACAGTTTATTGTGATCCACACTGTCAAAGGCTTTGGCATGTTTTTTTGGAAGTCTCTTGCTTTTTTGATGATCCAAAGGATGTTGGCAATTTGATCTCTGGTTCCTCTGCCTTTTCTAAAGCCATCTTGAACATCTAGAAGTTCACAGTCACGTGTTGCTGAAGCCTGACTTGGAGAATTTTAAGCATCAGTTGACTAGTGTGTGAGATGAGTGCAACTGTGTGATAGTTTGAGCATTCTTTGGAACTGCCTTCCTTTGGGATTGGAATGAAAACTGACCATTTCCAGTCCTGTGGCCACTGCTGAGTTTTCCAAATTTGCTAGCATATTGAGTGCAGCCCTTTCACAGCATCATCTTCCAGGATTTGAAATAGCTCAACTGGAATTCTATCACCTCCATTAGCTTTGTTCGTAGTGATGCTTCCTAAGGCCCACTTGACTTTGCATCCCAGGATATCTGGCTCTAGGTGAGTGATCACACCATCGTGATTATCTGGGTCATGAAGCTCTTTTTTGTACAGTTATTCTGTGTATTCTTGCCATCTCTTCTTAATATCTTCTGCTTCTGTTAGGTCCCTACCATTTCTGTCATTTATTTTGCAATGAATTGTTCCCTTGGTATCTCTAATTTTCATGAGGCGATCTCTGCTGCTGCTAAGTTGCTTCAGTCGTGTCCAACTTTGTGCGACCCCAGAGACAGCAACCTACCAGTCTCCCCGGTCCCTGGGATTCTCCAGGCAAGAACACTGGAGTGAGTTGCCATTTCCTTCTCCAGTGCGTGAAAGTGAAAGTGAAAGTGGAGTCACCAACTCTTACCGACCCCATGGACTGCTGCCTCCCAGGCTCCTCCGTCCATGGGATTTTCCAGGCAAGAGTACTGGAGTGGGTTGCCATTGCTTTCTCCTGAAGAGATCTAGGTACTTTCCCATTCTGTTGTTTTCCTCTATTTCTTTGCATTGATCGTTGAGAAAGGCTTTCTTTTCTCTCCTTGCTATTCTTTGGAACTCTACATTCAAATGGGTGTATCTTTCGTTTTCCCCTTTGCTTTTCGCTTCCAGTCTTTTCACAGCTATTTGTAAGGCCTCCTCAGACAACCATTTTCCATTTTTGCATTTCTTTTTCTCAGGGATGATCTTGATTCCTGTCTCCTGTACAATGTCATGAACCTCCGCCTTGGAAGGGACCTATTCAAGTGAGAGGCCCTGAAGTTTAACAGTAAATCTTCCCCTAGCTGGGACTTCAATGTCAGGAAGCCACCTGAAGGGATCATGCAGACTCAGATAGATGTTCCCGCATTAACTTGTGTGTAATCATGGCTGTGGCACGTGTAGTATCATCTCAGAAACTTGGCACACGCCCTGCCGAGGTTAAAGATCACCAGAAGGACTGATACAGAATTCCTGACTGGCCAGGAGTGTAGGATGAAATTAAATTATTTATAGAAATTTGGGCAAATGAGTCTTTAAGTGAGATTCATTCCAGATACATATATAAAGAGTCTTGCATGTAGCTTGACATATAGTTCATTTTCTATTGGTGCCATAAGAAATTATCGCAAACGTAACAACCCCTAAGTTTACTATCTCACAGTTCTGTAAGTCAGAAGTCCAGGTGGGCTCAGCTGGGTTCTAGGCTCAGGAGACCAAAAGCCAGGCATCAGCTGGGCTGGGCTCTTAGCTGGAGGCTCTTGGGAGCTCAGTCAGTTTTCAGTTGCGGGACTGCTGTCCCCCCTTCCTTGCTTGTGGTGGACTGGGAACGCCTCTCAGCTCCTCGTGGCCTCTTCTGTTTCTTACACATGGCCCCTTCATCTTCAAGGCCGACAGCCAGTGTCAACTCCTTGTAATTCACTTCCTCTCCTTGACTTTCCCTCTGTCGTCAACCTGAGAGAGGTGTCTGTTGGTTTCGAAGATTAGATAATCTCTCTATTTTAAGATCAACTGACCATATAATAGAACCTACTCATAATATCCTATCTACAAGTTCCAGGGATTAAAGCAGGAATATTTCTGAGGGACTATTTTAGAAATCTTGCCTGACACAGGGCTCTATAAATAATAGTTTCTTACCATCTTCCGTTTCACTGAACATTTCTTTATCGTCTACTATAATCCAAGAACTATGTTAAAGAAAGCGAATGAGACATTGCCCTTTAGGTTAAGGAGTTTACACCTTAGTAGAGGAAATTGATACTGAAATAGGTAATTTTAATACAATGATAAGAGCTGATACTTAGAATTTACACAGGCCCATTCCTGTTATAAGTACTGCATGAACGTATTACCTTACAAGGCAAAGGAAGGGATACAGATAAAGGGAAGGGATACAGATAAAGGGGTGTGTGCTATTGAAGCACAGAAGAGTGTACTTTGGATTGGGGGTGGGGAGTAAGGGGAGGAGCAAACAGGCACAACTTGTCAAGGAAATCTGAGAAGGCAGTGATACCTGAACTCACGTTAAGGAAGAGTAGGAATTGGTCAGGCACAAACAGATGTGTGTGTGTGAAGGGGAGGGGGAGGAGCAAAGGGAGTGGGAATTTTGTATGTACAAAGGCAAAAAGAGGGACAGTTACATAGTATCAGAGCAAAAAACATCATTAAAGTCATAGCAGGATACAAACTGGAGAAACAATACAGAAAGTCTTACCTACAAAGAAGGAGGGGCGTATTTATCATTAAAATGTGGGGATTTTTTAAAGGGTCACACAGTTATTCAGAGTAGCTCAAATAGGCCCAGATAAAATGTGAAGAAAGAACTTTTCTCTCCTCCCCAAGCATTTATCCTATGACTCATTCTTGCTATTAGAGATGTGATCAATCATTGGCATAAACTGAGAATTAAGATCTTAGCTAATAAGGCTTTAAAATGTGACCTATCTATTGCATTTTCAAAGAAAATTCTCAAATACTGGAAAGTCATCAGGGCAATGAAGCCACCAAAGCCCTCATATATCTAGGCCAGACTGGGCAAAGCCTTTTCTTTCTATTTGAAATCTTAATTTGAATGGCAGCTGGACTTGTAAAGGGAAGCTAATGGGATAATGAGGACTGTGTGTCCTGCTATTTTCTTCCTCTGCTCATTTGTCCATTCTGATTGCATCTTGGACCATTAGGCATATCCTACTGGGTTGTCCTCAGTTATGCTTTAGTCAAAAGTGTTTGGCTAGACTAAATGACCTCACAGTTCCTTGGAATTTACAAAGAAGATTTATTTCTACTGTACCATCATAACTTAAATATAAAAAGTGAATGAAGATTTGATATACCACTGTTAAGATGATGGAGACTTGTTAAAAATTAATACTAAAATTGGGAGAAACTAGATATAAAAGAATATATAGATAACTAGTTAACGTCTAAGTTAAATGTGTGTGTGTATATATACACACATGCACCGTCAGTATAATGAACAGCTCTTTTTAAATTTCACCTGTCTGGCATGCCTTTCCTCTTCTATTAATAGTGATGCATAGGTTTTCTTGGAAGAGAGGATTGTTTATTTCATGGGACAGTCTTGGAATCTTTCCTTGTCCAAGAGCAGACATGTGAACCAGTCAGGACTCTTGATTACAAACAATATACTTCCTATTTGTATTCAATTTTTATTGCTGTGGAACAAATTACAACAAATTCAGTGGCTTAATACAACACAGATTTTAAAATGATAGTTTCTGTGGGTCAGAAGTTGGAACATTTTTGTTCCGGGATTTTTGAGGCTGAAATTGAGTCGTTGCTATTTGTACCCTCAGCTGAGGCTTGGGGTCCTCTTTCAAGCTTGCTACTCATTGGCACCATTCAATTCCTTTAGTTGTATAATGGAGGTCCTTATTTTCTTGCTTGCTGACAGCCAGAAACTGCTCTCAGCAACCAGAGGCTACCCTCAGGGTCCTTGCCATGTGGCCCCTTCATAAACAGCTCACAGCACAGTGTCCAGGCCACAGGAGAACCTCACTCTAGGGAGGGCCCAGTCCCTCTCTGTAAAAGAGCTTTCCCTATTAATTCAAGCCCACTCAGGGTCATCTCCTTTATTTAAAAAAATATATATTTTTTTTCATATTTTAAAATTTTAAATTAAAAAATGTTTTGTGGACTTCCCTGGTGGCACAGTGGATAGGAACACACCTGCTCATGCGGGGCACATGGGTTCAGTATCTGGTCTGGGAAGTTTCCATGTGCCACGGAGCCGGAGTGCCACAACTACTGAGCCCACGCGTTGCAGCTACTGAAGGCCACATGCCAGAGCCTGTGCTCCACATTGAGAAGCCACAGCAATGAGAAGCCCATGCGTGGCAGGAAGAGTAAAGCCCTCGCAAAACAATGAAGACCCAGGCCAGCCAAAATAAATAAATAAAATTTAAAAAAATTTTTTTGGTTAAAATATACATACTGTAAAATTTACCATTCAAACCATTTTCCAAGCATACAGTTTGCAGCATTAAGTGTTCCTCACTGCAGTGCAGCCACCACCACCATCCATCCACAGTCTTTCATTCTGAAAACCTGAAATTCTGTACACATTACACGGTAACTCTAGCCACCCCACACCCAAGCCCCAGGAAACCATTTTTCTACTTTCCATCTTTATGAATTTTACTACTCTAAGTATATCATCTGAGAGGAATCATGCAGTTTTTGTCTTTTTGTGACTGACTTATTTCACTTCAGTATCTTCACGGTTTATCCATGTTGTAGCATGTATCCAGCCCTTCTTTTTAAGGCTGAATGAGATTTCATATATTTTGTTTATTCATCTGTGGACACTTGGGATGCTTCTGCCTTTTGGCTATTGTGAATAATATTGCTGAAATCATAGATATACATGTGCACCTGTTTTAAAATTCCTTGGGTATATAGTCAGAAGTGGAATTGCTAGATGATAAGGTAATTCTATTTTGAAATTTTTCAGCAACCATCATATTGTTCTCCATAGCATCTGTACCATTTTACATTCCCACCAAAAGGATAATCTGCTTTTGATTAACTCAAAATTAACTGATTTGGGTCATTAATTATACCTGCAAAATTCCTTCACCTTTTTCACATAACAATCACAAGAATGACATCCACTGTATTCACAGTTCTTCTCAATACTCAAGATGAGGGGATTACACATGGTTAATGGTTTATACCAGAGACATTTTAGAATTTTGGGGGGCATTTTAGAATTTTTCCTACCACAATTCCATAAGCAGAAAGGACATTTATGGAAAAGATAATGAATGGTTCCAGAATTAGTAAGAAGGCTGGAGAATGAACCCATAAAATGAGGAAGAAAATGTAAGCCAGGCAATAATAATTAACGTAGTCAAGATCACATTATAGGAAAACTCTCATAGAATGACATTGCTGGTGCCACCATCAGATAGTAATTGTTATGACAACTGTTGTAAACAACCTCCAAGGGGGTGCCCAGTGATCCTCTCCTTGTGGTATTTACACCTTCTATGGTGTTCTCACATCCCTGTGTTGCTCTGACTGACCAACAGCATTCAGCACAAGTAATGATCTGTCACTCTTAAGATTAGGTAATAGAAGACGCTGTGGTTTCAGTCTTGGTTGCTTGATTACTCTCTAGAACCACTCATTCTGTGGGACTTGGGCTATCGTGTAAATACACTTGGGCAGCATTTTGGAGAGGTCCACTTGGTGAGGAACTGAAGCCTCCAGCCAAATGAATGAGCCTCCTTGTAAGCAGATCCCCTGGCCCCAATCAAGCCGGCAAATAAATGATTGCAACTCTGGCTGCCAGCAACCTAAGAAGGACCTTTACATCTTCGAGGGTTTTAAGCCAACAAAGACAAATATGGGAAAGAGATTACATGTAGACACAATGTCTAAACTATTTACCATCTAGCCCTCTACAGATAAGGTCTGCTGATCCTCCTACCACCATTACTGAAGACAAACTTACCAACATTTTCTCCAAATTCAAAGTCCTTGGTTTGAATGCTCAGTGAAACCTAGCTCAGGTGCCCAAGACTTAACTGCTGAAGAACTGGAAGAGAGAATGTCTAGCCCCATGTAGCTTCTCTAGTGGGTGGCATGGTCCTTTCTCTCAACAAGACTCACAAAATGGGAATTGTCCCCAATTAAATGGTGCTCAGATTCTAGGTAACCAATAGAAAAATGATTTAACTCCATCTAAACCAATCAGATTAGCTCTCCTAGCACTTAGCAAAGTTGATGTGTCCAGATGATTATGCCCCAAAGCGACTGTCCAGTATTCTTGTCATCACCTATATCAGTTCCTGTACTATTTGCTTTCTTAGCACTTTTTTTTCAATTTTGTGAACTATCCCATATCCTAACAAATTGATTTTTTTGCATAAAACTAGAGTCAGTTTTGTGCTGGAATAAAGGACTCTGCCTGATAATAACATTATAGCTATTCTGTGAAGATCATCAAAGAAGAATTTCAAAGTTGTTAATAATATTTCACTTCTCCAGGACTTTCGTTCCACCAAGAGACACCTTTTCCCCATAGGACATAGTTCAATATTTCAAACATTCACTTCTCATAAACAAATGATATCAGAATATGTGTTTCTGAACACTGGCATAATGATAATAACGAGTAGACTATTATATTCTCATTGTGAAATAAGATTTTAAACTATGAAGAATACTTAATAATTTCTTTCCTCAATTAGATCTATAACTAGCTATTCTAGAATTTGTATATCAGAACTCAAATACCTCTTGTTTGTTAGTTGTCACTTATAATCAATTTATAAAGAAATCAGTTTATATCATTCATTTATTCGGTTGTTCAATGTAAAACATATATCCCCTTAAATCAACAACAATCAATAACTCAATTCTGTGATCAAACATAGCACCATAAATAATAGAATGGTCTTCACAATCAGCCCTTCTATTATCTATGATATATCTTTCCAAAAAGGAATAGCTTGAGTCTAATCAAGCATTTAAAATCAGATACCATTTTATAAAAAAAAAAAAAGGTGGCAATAAGAACATATTAAATTAACCATAAAAATTTAATCAGAAAAACCCAAATGTAGAATAGTCTATGGGAAAATTGGCTTGGTCTCTTAAAAAAAAATCAATGTTGTAAAAAATTTTTAAAGTGAAAAATTTTAGATTAAAAGAGACTGAAAAATGTAACAACCAAATTAAACATGTAAAATTTGACTAGTTTCTAATCTGGAAAAAAAAGTTGAAGTTGATTGTTGGGAAAATTTGAGTATGGATTGGGTTTTAGATTGATATTAATAATTTTTTTGTTATTTGTGTTCTAAGATGTGTGGTAATAATGTGATTACAAAATCTGTCCTTAATTTAAGGAAATGCATGTGTGAAATGTCATGATGTTGACAACTTCCTTTCAAATACTTTGGCAAAATAAAAAAATAAACACAAGATGGTAACAATTTTTGAATCTAGCTAATGGGTGTGTAAGTGTTTATTTTACTATTCTTTCAACTTTTTGTTAGAAATTTCTCATACTAAAATGTTGAGAAAAAAAATTGTTGAGAGAAAAAGAGCCTTTTGTGGGGAGACTATGCTGGAATTCCCTAATGGGGCCAATATCACTGTCCCAGAGGCATCTGGAAATGCAATGAGGGTATTTTTGGTTATCAAAATATCAGGGGAGCATTGTGATTTGGTGGGGAGGAAGGTGGCAGGGATGCTAAATAACTTGCAGTGTGAGGGAATTTTTCACTCAACAATGAATTACACTTCTCAAAATGCCATTATCTCCCCTGTTGAGAAGTACTAAAAATAAACCAATCAGTAGCTCTTCAAAAGTCTCCCATATACAATTCTAGTGGATCTTCTTCAATCCACAAAAAAAAAAAAAAAATAAAAACAAAAACATGATAGAGTAATATTTATTTATGGTTTCAACTTTCTCATTTTCTTTTCGTTGGTTAACTCACTTTTTCTTTGGTTTCACAGTCGCCATTCCTTAAAAGCTGATCCTCTCAGGATGACCACTGATGTTATTGCCAAGTCCAGTGAACGTTTTGCAGCATTTGACCGTGATGAATACTTCTTCCTTCTTGAAAATTTCCCCTCATCTTTCATTACACAGTTCACCTTTGGTTTTCTTCTTGATTCTCTTACTACTTTTAAGAGTCCTCTCATACACTCCTTTTTCTCTGCCTACATTTAATTTCACAGGATTTCATCCATAGCCCTCTTGTTTCATCTAAGTTCTTTCCTCCGATCCCCACCTCAACGCCAGATAGGCATCTAAGTTCTATACCTATTTATACAATTGCTAATGGTTGTTTTAGTTGCTAAGTCATATCCTGGATTGTAGCCCGACACGGTCCTCTTGTCTACGAGACTTCCCAGGCAAGAATTCTGGAGTGAGTTGCCAGTTCCTTCTCCAGGGGCAACCCATGGATCGAACTTGCTTCTCCTGCATTGGCAGGTGGATTCTTTACCACTGAGCCGCCAAGGAAGCCCATACAATTGCTTACTGACATGGAATACCTGGGCCTAACAATTATAAAATGGAATCGAACAGTTTCCCACGTAGACTTGGATCTACTTCATGCTTTGGGAACCTACTGTAAAGACATCTATCCTAGGTGGTAAGGGAAGGAAGGGATAGCATAGGGATGGCTTCTAGAAGGAGATAACTTCACTGTCGCAATTAATCAAGGAGAAATTGAATGAAGTATTTGAGGGGGAGATGCAGTGAGTTAGGGAGTAGACTCCCAAAGAACAGAAACAGAAAAAGCACAAAGGCAAATAAAACTACACTTCTCCTGGAAGTGAATGTAATTCACAACTGGTGAAGCTTACATGCTTTTTTGTCAGGAAGAATTGGTAGAGTTGTAAAGATAGGAAGGAAATAGATCATTAAGAGTCATAGATGCCATATTAAGGAGTTTGGATTTTATTCTGTCGGGTCGGAGTTGGCAGATTGATTGCCCACAGACTATACAAGGGATGGCTCCTACCCTGTTTTTAAAAAGTGGAATTAGTTGTCAACATTTAAGAATTGAGAAGTTTCACATCTGAACCTGGACTTCTAGCCTGTTCTGAAGATTTGGGAATTCTGGCCACATTTCCTTGAATTTGACAGGCTCTGCTGTCAGTACTCTGCAATAGTCCCTATTGATCTGCTTTATTCAAATGTCACTTATGTTACCTGCCTGGCCCCAGTGGCCGTTGACAATTGCTACTTTTGCTTCAGATGCTGGGGAGCCACTGAAGAAATGTTAGCAGGGGGTAGTATCATCAAATATTGGGTCAGAAAGATCATTCTGGAAGAAAAATAGAAGTTTGATTCTGGAGCATAGGAAAAGGAGCTGTAAAGAAATCAATCTATACATTCTAGAGCAGAGGTGGGTAACAGATTCATTACCTTGCCCAGAAACGGTTTACCCTCCGAAACACCTGGGTAGGTCAGAGAAGGCAAGAGCTTTTCAGGACTGGACTGACATTGGAGACAGCCTCCTCCAGGGCTGAGACAGTACAATGGAGAGGAGGGACCAGAAATAAACTTAACCATTGTCTGGGAGGTGTAAAACATGGGAAGAGTGTAGGAGATTTTCTGAATAGGTAATGAATGATAGTCTAATTTTGCTTAAAAGTTTTTATCACACTTCCTAGGAAAAGATAAGTTCTCTTGCATTATTAAATAGATTTGCTTTTCAGAGTGATCAGTTCACTGGATGTATTTTCACGTATCCCTAGTAACTATACATCAGTACATTACACCATCTCTGAGTAATAGTCTAGGAAAGAAAATTGAACATGAAGTGAGTGAACAATTAAAAGTTTCTTGAAAAATGAGCCATGTTCAATTAAGCTCATAAGTTTATTTGTCTGTGTGTTTGTTTGCTTTAAGAATGTGGGACTTCCCTGCTGGTCTAGTGATTAAGACTCCAGGGTTCTTGTGCAGGGGGCCTGGGTTTGATCCCTGGTCCAGGAACTAGATCTCATATGCTGCAACTGAAGGTTCACATGCTGCGTCAAAGACTGAATATCCTTCATGCCACAACTAAAACCTGGTACAGCCAAATAAACAAATATTTTTTAAAAATTTGGAGCTAGGTCAGAACAATGTAGAGAGACTGAGAGATACAAAGTTTTTCTGAGATGCCTTGCCTTGACAGGTACATGATAGACACTGGATTTCTTAGCCTGACAATTTCTCCAGTCAGCTTTCCATTTTCTTTTAGTATATTCCACATTATCCTTAGTCTCTATTTTTCCATTTTTTTCCTGTTCATTTTGGTTTGTTGTGATCAACATAGTGACTTATTTTTTCTTCTTGTGTCTTTTGAGTTTTAGATATTTCTAGATTTCCCAAATGATATGACTTATACTTAAATCTCCAGTGTTATTACACTCTTTGTACATATGTTTAACCTCTGATTCATAAACTTTCATACATACATACACATATACGATATATATGTATATCATATATGTGAGTTATATATAATTTCTCTTATTTTTAAAATTATTTTATTTCATTTTAATTTAATTCTATTTCACATTCATCCTTATAAATTTTATCTCCTTATATCTTATTTTTAACTTTTATAGACATAATTGTATAACATGTTCCTCATACCAATTTAATACTTATTACATGATTGGGCTTCCCTGTCATCTCAGACAGTAGAGAACCTACCTGCAGTGTGAGAGACCCAGGTTCAGTCCCTGGGTTGGGAAGATCCCCTGGAGAAAGGAGTGGCTATGCACTCCAGTATTCTTGCCTGGAGAATTCCATGGACAGAGGAGCCTGGTGGGCTATCATCCATGGGGTTGCAAAGAGTTGGACACTGCTAACCAACTAATACACACACAGGGTTATCTGAGTAGCTATAGAAGCTTGTATGTGTTCCATTCACACTTAATGGTTGTAAAAGAAAATATGAAATATATACTGAGAGGGGTGAGGGTTATAGTTGCCAGATATACATGCACACACACACACACACACACATATATATATATACATATGTAGGTAGATAGATACATAAGATATAAATACATGAAATTACAAATGAGAATATCTATTTTTAATTAAATCCAAGTAGGCAATATGCTAAGGTTTTTCTATATGGGAAGGTAGCTGATTTTCTCCTTTCTTTATCATAGGTTAAAAAGAAACCCTGGAATGGATAATAAAGGTAATTAATAAGGAATAACCATTCCTCTGCTATTTGCATAAAAGTCATTGCGATGTTCTAATCCTTCAGGTATAAGAAATACAGGCGCACCATCAGATGAGTTGAGACATGAAATGAAAGCTTGAAAACTGGCTTCTCTAGCATTGGTGCTGTACACGGATAACCACTCAGGGTTTCTACTGTGGTACTCTCTTTGGCTTGCTTTGTCTCTACCACTTCTATCATAGTTCAACCCTGTGTAACTCATTTCTAGAGATAAAAGTATAGTTTATTGTAAAGATTTCTGGTATGTTATTGACTTAATTCTGAAGACACATTTCTTCTTGCCTAGGTAAAGGAAGAAAAGAAAAAAAGAGAGTATTACTGTCTTGAATTGATGAAGTTATTCTCTATTTGGATTATGGTTGTGGTTACACAATAGTATCAGTTCAGTGCAGTTCATTTGCTCAGTCATGTCCGACTCTTTGCGACCCCATGAACCACAGCACGCCAGGCCTCCCTGTCCATCACCAACTCCCGGAGTTTACCCAAACTCATGTCCATTGATCGGTGATGGCATCCAACCATCTCATTCTGTGTCATCCCCTTCTCCTCCCACCCTCAATCTTTCCCAGCATCAGGGTCTTCTCAAATGAGTCAGTTCTTTGCATCAGGTGGCCAAAGTATTGGAGCTTCAGCTTCAGCATCAGTACTTCCAATGAACACCCAGGACCGATCTCCTTTAGGATGGACTGGTTGGATCTCTGTGCAGTCCAAGGGACTCTCAAGAGTCTTCTCCAACACCACAGTTCAAAAGCATCAATTCTTTGGCACTCAGCTTTCTTTATAGTTCAACTCTCACATCCATACATGACTACTGGAAAAATCATAGCCTTGAGTAGATGGACCTTTGTTGACAAAGTAATGTCTCTGCTTTTTAAATATGCTGTCTAGGTTGGTCATAACTTTTCTTCCAAGGAGTAACTGTCTTTTAATTTCATGGCTGCAATGACCATCTGCAGTGATTTAGAAGCCCCCCAAAATAAAATCAGCCACTGTTTTCAATATTTCCCTGTCTATTTGCCATTAAGTGATGGGACTGGATGCCATGATCTTAGTTTTCTGAATGTTGAGCTTTAAGCCAACTTTTTCACTCTCTTCTTTCACTTTCATCAAGAGGCTCTTTCGTTCTTGTTCACTTTCTGCCATTAGGGTAGTGTTATCTGCATACCTGAGCTTGCTGATATTTCTCCCGGCAATCTTGATTCCAGCTTGTGCTTCTTCCAGCCCAGCATTTCTCATGATGTACTATGCATAGAAGTTAAATAAGCAGGGTGACAATATACAGCCTTGACGTACTCCTTTTCCTATTTTGAACCAGTCTGCTGTTCCATGTCCAGTTCTAACTGTTGCTTCCTGACCTGCATACAGGTTTCTTAAGAGGCTGGTCAGGTGGTCTGGTATTCCCATCTCTTTCAAAATTTTCTGCAGTTTATTGTGATCCACACAGTCAAAGGCTTTGACATAGTCAATAAAGCAGAAATAGATGTTTTTCTGGAACTCTCTTGCTTTATCGATGATCCAGCGGATGTTGGCAATTTGATCTCTGGTTCCTCTGCCCTTTCTAAAACCAACTTGAACATCTGGAAGTTCAAGGTTCACGTATTGCTGAAGCCTAGCCTGGAGAATTTTGAGTATTGCTTCACTAGTGTGTGAAATGAGTGCAATTGTGCAGTAGTTTGAGCATTCTTTGGCATTGCCTTTCTTTAGTGTACATTTGTCAAAAATTATAGAACTGTACATGGAAAAGAGTGAGATTTATTATTGGCAAAAAAAAATGGAAAGAGAGAAATGAATTAAGTTTTAAGATTGTCAGAACCCCCCCCACAAAATGCTGATAAAGTCACATTTGGTTGGTAATATTCCTGTTAAGGTAGTGAATATTACTAATATAACCTTCAATATAGCTTAGTTACTCTCCTCTTTAAAACTTTGAAGAAAACAGATTTATTCTTAAAAGCCATCTTATGTTCAATCACTTGCTTTTCAGAAGTTTAAAGTTCAGTTAACGGTGTCAAACTGGTTAACTAAGTGGGGTGGCGAGCCAGACACCAAAATGGCCTCAGTGATTCTCACTGCCTGGGTTCATATTTCTGTGTAGTTTACACCCACCACCCAAAGGTCTAACCTGTGTAACCAACAGCATATTGAGGAAATCCCAGAGTATTTCCTCTGTGATCCTCAAGGATCATTCACTCTGAGAGAGGCTATTTTGCTTTATACATAAATCTAGTACCTATCTGTTCATAGTGATATATCATGGATATGTTCCCACATCAACAAATATAGGTCTACCGTACATGACTATCATTCTGTGTGCTTTATTTCATCAACCTTCTTTTAATGATTTTCATGTCTTATAAATTTTCAGTCATAAAAATGCACAGTTGGACATATTTCATTCATCTTTCTTAAAGGAAAATTCCTGGAAATGGATTGCATAACAGAAGTTTGAGCTTCAAGCATATCAGTGAATACCTATTTATTCATCATCAGACTATATTACTGCCTACGGGGACACAACAATTGTTTAGCTAATTTGGAACTGTTAGTCTTTTAGCCATAATGAAGATATACAACTATATTTCCGAACGAAGTACTTCTAAGTCGCTCCACTGACAAGTATTTCGAAACTGTTACTTAGTAAAGAAACTTCTGATAATCTTTGTGGTCTAAAGTTTTGGATAAACTCAATAAACTGTTAACTATCAAAGTGTTGATATCAATATCTGCCAAGGTGAAATACCAAACCAAAGTTGATTTTGTGGTAGCAGCTGTGCTAAGCATTAGTAATGTTTCTACCAGTGACAGAATGATTCTTTATCTTCGTAGTTTCGTTATCACGTATCAGAAGACGTGGTAAATTCATATTAGAAATTAAAGCCTCTCTTTGGTAACTCAAGGATCTTGGGCAAATATTGACATTTTACCCTTAGGGACTACCTAGTTAGCTAAGTTTTAGAGAAAGTTTTTCAATAAACTTATGGTTAGACAAATTCATGAATCCTTGAAAAGTATTATACTTCCTTGCGTGCATGCTAAGTCGCTTCAGTCGTGTTTGACTGTTTGCGACCTTATGGACTGTAGTCCGCCAGGCTCCTCTGTCCATGGCATTCTCTAGGTAAGAATACCTGGAGTGGGTTGCCGTATCTTCCTCCAGGGGATTTTCCTGACCCAGAGATCGAACCCAGGTCTCTTAATGTTTCCTGGAGGTGGGTTCTACACCACTAGTGCCACCTGGAAATCCCCTGGAAAATGTTATGTAAGACAGGTAATCTAACTAAGTTGATAGAGCATAATGCTTAGGAACATATGGGCTTTGATATTTGACAACCTTAAGATTGAATTTCACTCTTTTCTCTGGGGGTATATAACAACTTCGTTAAGTATTAAAAATAGGAAGATGATAATAATCTGAGGGCTGTTGAGAGGGTTAAATGGGATACTTCAGGGTGCCTGTCATATGGTAATTAGTCAAACAAATCTGAGTTCTTCTTCATAATCATAGTGACGCTTTACATCCAGCAGATAGTCATTAATGCTGTTGAGAGGCGCGTTTAACCTCAAAATATTAACAATGACCACTTAATTTCATATTCATGTAGAATTCTGCATAATTTTGAGTAATATAAATATGTAGAATCACACTAGTTTTATTGTTAGAAAAAAACCTGAATTAGTTAAAAAGCATGAATTACAGATTTGTAAAAAAGTATTTACACTATGTATAAGAGAGATAACTAATGAGAACATACTGTATAGCAAGGGAACTCTGCTCTGTGCTCTGTGGTGACTTAAATGGGAAGGAAATCCAAGAGAGGGGATATATGTATACATATAGGTAATTCACTTTGCTGTACGGCAGAAACTAACACCACATTGTAAAGCAATTATGAAAGTGAAAGTGAAGTCGCTCAGTCCTGCCCAACTCTTTGCGACCCCATGGACTGTAGCCTGCACCAAGCTCCTCCGTCCATGGGATTTTCCAGGCAAGAGTACTGGAATAGGGTGCCATTTCCTTCTCCAGGGAATCTTCCCCACTCAGGGATCAAACACAGGTCTCCCGCATTGTAGACAGACGCTTTACCGTCTGAGCCACTAGGGAATGAATAAATAAGCAAAGCAAATTCGGAAAACTCTGCAGTGGCTGTAGGATTGGAAAAGATCAGTTTTCATTCCACTCCCAAAGAAAAGCAATGCCAAAGAATGTTCAAATTACCGTGCAATTGCATTAATTTCACATGCCAGCAAGATTTTGCTCAAAATCCTTCAAGTTAGACTTCAGCAGTATGTGAACTGAGAACTTCCAGATGTATAAGCTGGATTTAGAAAAGGCAGAGGAACCAGAGATTAAATTGCCAACCACCATTGTATCATAGAAAAAGCAAGAGAAATCCAGAAAAATATCTCCTTCTGCTTCATTGACTATGCTAAAGTCTTTGACGGTGTGGATCACAACAAACTGTGGAATATTCTTAAAGAGATGGAGATATTAGATCACTTTACCTGCCTCCTAACAAACCTGTATGTTTGCAAGACAAGAAGCAACAGTTAGAACTGGACATGGAACGGACAGGTAAAAATTGGGAACGGAGCTCGTCAACGCTGTATGTTGTCACCCTGCTTATTTAACTTCTATGCAGAGTACATCATGTGAAATGCCGGGCTAGATGAATCACAAGCTGAAATTAAGATTGCCAGGAGAAATATCAACAACCTGAGATATGCAGGTGATAGCACTCTAATGGCAGAAAGTGAAGAGGACTAAAGAGCCTCTTGATGAAGGTGCAAAAGGAGAGCGAAAAAGCCGGTTTATAACTAAACATTTGAAAGACTAAGATCATGGCATCCGGTCCTATCACTTCATGGCAAATAGATGGGGAAAATGTGTAAACAGTGTTAGATTTCATTTTCTTGGGCTCCAAAATCGCTGTGGATGGTGACTGCAGCCATGAAATTAAAAGATGCTTGCTCCTTGGAAGAATAGCTGTGTCAAACCTAGACAATGTTTTAAAAAACAGAGACATCACTTTGCCAACAAAGATCCGTATAATCAAAGCTATGGTTTTTCAGTGGTCATGTATGGATGTGAGAGCTGGACATAACTCTCCAATCCTGAACACTTGGACAGCAAGGAGATCTAACCATTCAATCCCAAAGGAAATCAACCCTGAATATTCATTGGAAGGACTAATTCTGAAGTTGAAGCTCCAATACTTTGGCCCCCTGATGCAAAGAGCTGACTCATTGGAAGAGACTCGGATGCTGGGGAAAATTGAGGGCAAGAGGGGAAGGGAGAGACATGAGGATGAGATGGTTGGATGGTATTACTGACTCAATGGACATGAGTTTGAGCAAACTCAGGGAGATGGCGATGGACAGAGTAGCCTGGCGTGCTGCAGTTCATAGGGTCACAAAGAATTGAACACAACTTAGCGACTGAACAACAGCAACAAAGATAGTTGCATTACTTTAAGATTTATTTAATAATTAAATTATAAGAAGGGCTTTCAGTGAGTCTTTTGGGGAATACATTTTGTTATACATGAAAAATTAGCACTTTTTCACTTATAGATTGTTGATATGTTTTTATGTGCTATTGAAACTTCTTGCTGTATCTGCACAGGTAATTTAAAAGATTTCCTCCCAGTGAAATTTCATTGTCTAAGGCAACAGTCCCCAACCTTTTTGGCACGAGGGACCGGTTTCATGGAAGGCAATTTTTCCAAGAACTGGGGTGGGGGATGGTTTGGGGATAATTCAAGTGTGTTACATTTATTTTTTAAATTTATTTTTAATTGGAGGATAATTGCTTTACAGTGCAGTGTTGGCTTCTGCCATGCAACAACATGAATCAGTCATAAGTGCACGTAAGTTCCCTGCCTCTTGAACTCCCCCTCCACTTCCCACCCCATCACATCCCTCTAGGTAGTCACAGAGTACCTTGTTGATCTCCCTGTGTTATACAGCAACTTCCCATTAGATATCTGTTTTACATGTGGTAGTGTGTATGTTTCAATGCTACTCTCTCAATTGTCCTCCCAGCCCCTGCTTTGTCTGTGACTCTATTCTCTACGTCTGTGTCTCTATTCTTGCCCTGCAAATAGGTTCATCAGTACCATTTTTCTAGACTTGACATATGCATAAATATGCATGCTAACTCGCTTCAGTCCTGTCTGACTCTTTGTGACCCTATGGAGTGTAGCCTACCAGACTCCTCTATCCAGTGGGATTCTCCAGACCAGAACACTGGAGTCGGTTGCCATGCCATCCAGGGGATCTTCCCGACCCAGGGATGGAATCTGCACCTCATGTCTCCTGCATGGGCAGGCTGGTTCTGTACCAATAGCACCACCCCAGAAGCCCATGCATTAATATACAATACTTGTTTTCCTCTTTCTGACTTACTTCATTCTGTATAACAGGCTCTAGGTTCATCTACCTCATTAGAACTGACTCAAATGCATTCCTTTTTCAGTTCAGTCGCTCAGTCGTGTCCGACTCTTTGCGACCCCATGAACCATAGCACGCCAGGCCTCCCTGTCCATCACCAACTCCCGGAGTTCGCTCAGACTCACATCCATTGCGTCGGTGATGCCATCCAGCCATCTCATCCTCTGTCATCCCCCTTTCCTCCTGCCCTCAATCTTTCCCAGCATCAGGGTCTTCTCAAATGAGTCAGTTCTTTGCATCAGGTGGCCAAAGTATTGGAGTTTCAGCTTCAACATCAGTCCCTCCAATGAACACCCAGGACTGATCTTCTTTAGGATGGACTGGTTGGATCTCCTTGCAGTCCAAGGGACTCTGGAGAATCTTCTCCAACACCACTGTTCAAAAACATCAATTCTTCAGTGCTCAGCCTTCTTTATAGTCCAACTCTCACATCCATACATGACCACTGGAAAAACCATAGCCCTGACTAGATGGACCTTTGTTGACAGAGTAATGTCTCTGCTTTTTAATATGCTGTCTAGCCTGGTCATAACTTTCCTTCCAAGGAGTAAGCATCTTTTAATTTCATGGCTGCAATCACCATCTGCAGTGATTTTGGAGCCCAAAAAATAATGTCAGCCACTGTTTCCCCACCTCTTTGCCATGAAGTGATGGGACCAGATGCCATGATCTTCGTTTTCTGAATGTTGAGCTTTAAGCCAACTTTTTCACTCTCCTCTTTCACTTTCATCAAGAGGCTTTATAGTTCTTCTTCACTTTCTGCCATAAGGGTGGTGTCATCTGCATATCTGAGGTGATTGATATTTCTCCCAGCAATCTTGATTCCAGCTTGTGCTTCCTCCAGCCGAGCATTTCTCATGATGGACTCTGCATATAAGTTAAATAAGCAGGGTGGCATTCCTTTTTATGGCTGAGTAATATTCCACTGTGGAGAAGGCAATGGCAACCCACTCTAGTACTCTTGCCTGGAAAATCCCATGGATGGAGGAGCCTGGTAGGCTGCAGTCCATGGGGTCTCAAAGAGTCGCACACGACTGAGCGACTTCACTTTCACTCTTCAGTTTCATGCATTGGAGAAGGAAATGGCAACCCACTCCAGTGTTCTTGCCTGAAGAATCCCAGGGACGGGGAGCCTGGTGGGCTGCCATCTATGGGGTCGCACAGAGTCGGACACGACTGAAGCGACTTAGCTGTAGCAGCAGCAGCAATATTCCATTGTGTATATGTACCAAAACTTTATCCATTCACCTGATGATGGACATCTAGGTTGCTTCCATGTCATAGCTATTGTAAGCAGTGCTGCAAGAACATTGAGGTACATGTGTCTTTTACAATATTGTTTTCTCATGGTATATGACCAGTAGTGGGATTGCTGGATCATGTGGTAGTTTTATTCCTAATTTTTTAAGGAAGGTCCATACTATTCTCCATGGTGGCTGTATCAATTTACATACCCACCAACAGTGCAAGAGGGCTCCCTTTTCTCCACCTCCTCTCCAGCATTTGTTGTTTGTAGATATTTTGATGACGGCCATTCTGATCGGTGTGAAGTGATACCGTATTATAGTTTTGATTTGCATTTTTCTAATAATGAGTGATGTTGAGCATCTGTCTATGTGTTTATTGGTCATCTGTATATCTTCTTTGGAGATATGTCTGTGTAGTTCTTCTACCCATTTTTTGATTGGGTTGTTTTTCTGGTATTGAGCTGCATGAGCTGTCAAGTAGATTACATTTCCTGTGCACACTATTTCTATTATTATTACATCAGTCCCATCTCAGATCATCAAGCATTAGATTCTGGGGGCTGGAGACCCCTGCTGTAAGAGAATCCCTTACTTACTAAAGGCAAAATATGTCAACTCAGATTTTTAAAAGTACAGGTTCACTTACTATGATTTTTTTCACTGTTTTTAATATAAGCTGGGTAAAGAAAAATGTGGGGGAAATAACCTTTTCTCTGAGATAATTTAGTTAATTTAAAACTTAACATTGAGGGACTTCCCTGGCAGTGCAGTGATTGACACTCCATGCTTCCAAAGCAAGGGTGCCAGTTCCATCCTTGGTCGGGCACTAAGATACCACACGCTGCACGCCAAAAAACAAAACAAAACAAAAACTGCAAAACCTTAACATTGAAAGTAATATTAAGCAATGTACTAGAAACCCTGGGGAACTTCAATCTAATTTAAGGAATAAATATTAAGCTCATATTATGAATCCAGCATTGTTTTAGGAACACAAAGATTAATTTAATGTGGATGTTAATGTTGAGAAGTAATTTGGAGATAATTTAATACAAATCTCTCAAAGACAGGAGGAAATTAAGGCCTCTGAGAGATTAAGTAGCTTTCTCATAGTCAATAGGTAAGTAGTAGAGCGAATATGAGAATGTTTCAAGTTTGGTATTCCTTGCATAGCCTCATGATCCCTACCTCAAAGTTTTACAAAAGATACTTGGTACAGTTTTTACATCAACTAGAGCTCTTATGGCTGGGATATCCCAACAAAGTGGATCAGGAAAATTTCCATGATAGTCAGCATTTCAAAATAGCAGGAGGTCAGTGCAGCTTTGTTACTAATTCTGCAAGAACAAAAGAAATTCTAATTATACAACTGGCACTGGACAAATAGTCCCTCTCAACAAACATTTGATTGCTTGCTATGTGCCTCATTCTGTGTTATATCCTAGGAATATAAAGTAGACTGAAAACAGTCTTTTTTTTTTCTGAAAGAAACTAGTATTTTATTAAACTACAGAGGAATTTATGCTTTTGAATTTTGGTGTTGCAGAAGACTCTTGAGAGTCCCTTGGACTGCAAAGAGATCCAACCAGTCCATCCTAAAGGATATCAGTCCTGGGTGTTCATTGGAAGGACTGATGTTGAAGCTGAAACTAATACTTTGGCCACCTGATGCGAAGAGCTGACTCATTTGAAAAGACCCTGATGCTGGGAAAGATTGAGGGCAGGAAGAGAAGGGGATGACAGAGGATGAGATGGTTGGATGGCATCACCGACACAATGCACAGGAGTTTGGGTGAACTCTGGGAGTTGGTGATGGACAGGGAGGCCTGGCGTGCTGTGGTTCATGGAGTCGCAAAGAGTCAAGACACAACTGAGCGACTGAAGTGAACTGAAACTACAGAGGAAATAAACCTATAAGGAAAGAATTTCAGGGATATTACACAGCCTAACCAATGCCTAGGAAAATGCATTCCAATATTTAGAAATTATTATTTTTAAAAATTTTGTTAATTTTAAGGTAGTTTGGCCAGGGCACAATTACCCAAATCCTACTCAGTTCAGTTCAGTTCAGTCGCTCAGTTGTGTCCGATTCTTTGCGACCCCATGAGCCGCAGCACGCCAGGCCTCCCTGTCCATCACCAACTCCCAAAGTTTACTCAAAACTCACATCCATTGAGCCGGTGATGCCATCCAGCCAGCTCATCCTCTGTCATCCCCTTCTCTTCCTGCCCCCAATCCCTCCCAGCATCAGAGTCTTTTCCAATGAGTCAGCTCTTTGCATGAGGTGGCCAAAGTATTGGAGTTTCAGCTTTAGCATCATTCCTTCCAAAGAACACCTAGGACTGATCTTTAGAATGGACTGGTTGGATCTCCTTGCAGTCCAAGGGACTCTGGAGAATCTTCTCCAACACCACTGTTCAAAAACATCAATTCTTCAGTGCTCAGCCTTCTTTATAGTCCAACTCTCACATCCATACATGACTACTGGAAAAACCATAGCCTTGACTAGACGGACCTTTGTTGGCAAAGTAATGTATCTGCTTTTGAATATGCTATCTAGGTTGGTCATAACTTTCCTTCCAAGGAGTAAGTGTCTTTTAATTTCATGGCTGCAGTCACCATCTGCAGTGATTTTGCAGCCCCCAAAAATAAAGTCTGACACTGTTTCCACTGTTTCCCCATCTATTTGCCATGAAGTGATAGGACCAGATGCCATGATCGTTTTCTCAATGTTGAGCTTTAAGCCAACATTTTCACTCTCCTCTTTCACTTTCATTAAGAGGCTTTTTAGTTCCTCTTCACTTTCTGCCCTAAGGGTGGTGTCATCTGCATTATCTGAGGTTATTGATATTTCTCCCGTCAATCTTGATTCCAGCTTGTGCTTTTTCCAGCCCAGCATTTATCATAGTGTACTCTGCATATAAGTTAAATCTGCATATAAGTTAAATCTGCATATAAGTTAAATCCTACTCAACACCCTCCAAAAACTTCCTGTGGCAGAAATAGGTAAAAGAAACCAAGGCAAGGTAAACAGAGTCAGCACTGTGACTCCTAACCTCAATGCAGAGGAATATGATATTCTGACTTATTATTTTAGGGGAGCAACCACTTTCCTAATCTAGTTAGATTTAAATGGCCTTAGGCCAAAGTACCATCTAACACTTACACCCACATTTGTTCTGGTCACATGTAACAAAAGTAAGTGGGAGATTGAAGGTAATCTAGCTGTTTAGGTCTCTGACATGCTAAACCAGCCGCAGTTTAATACAATCATAGCTCTGGAACAGAGAGAATCACAGAGGGCCCTACCTATTTTTTTTTTCCTGTGGTGGTGGTGGTGGTGGTGGTATACGTGATCTTAATTCCTGGACGAGGGATTGAACCTTCTGCCTCCCTGCAGTGGAAGCATGCAATCTTAATCACTGGATCACCAGGGAAGTCCCTGAACAGTGACTTTAAATTGAATCAATCCTTCCTCTTTACTTGGACAATCTGGTGCCCTTGCATAGGTATTATTTTCTCCCCAACTGTTCTTTTCCCTTCTTCCTATCAGATAATCTCCTCAAAAACTTAATTTGAATTTTGTTTACAAAACTTAAAAAAAAAGTTTTCAGATTTGGATCAATTCGTTTCATTAGATCCTATCTCCTATTATGTTTATAAACACCTAAGATACTTACTCTCCTGAATTAACAGAAGAGTCGAAAATTTTGACAGAGGAGCTGACCATCCATGTAAGAGCTTTAAATAGTTTTAGATGGGTCATGAGAAGTGGCACCAACATTTTGAATGATTACAGCACTTCAATTCTGCTGTAAACCCATTTTTATTTTTGAAACTCATTCGCTGAGTTAACGGTGACATTGCACAAGAAAGGGACAGTGTGACAGAATCTGATGATTATCTCATGAGGAAGTATAGAGCTACATACAACAAAAAGCAACAACATAGCAACTTTGGTCCAGAAACCTTTGCTTTTAATCTCATTTTTCCATAAACATGCTCAAAGCAATCCATAATACAAGGGTATTTGCTTTTTAAAATTTATCCCTTTTTTAAAAAACCCCAATAAACCTCTTAATGCGTTTATTTTAAAATGCTGGGGTTGACGGGGACGGGGGTCGGGGGGGGTGATATTTGAGTTTCCCTCGGGGGGAAAAAAATGTTGGGTGTTTCATTTCCTCTGCCACATCCACTAGCAAAATAAAACCTTTTGCGAGGGCACTTGGGTTCCTCCGAAATCTTGAAATAGATATGGAAGGAAATGGTCGAGGGTTCATACTGAGTGAAGGCGCGCAGGGGGCTCCAGACTCCTTGCAAGTGGAGCATCTCGGGCCTGGAGAGTCTCCTGAGGGGTCGTGAGGAGACCGCCAGGCTTGCAGGCATGTGGGTCCTCAGGCTGGACACGGGTGCTGTGCCCAGAACTGCCCGGGCAGAGGGGCGCGGGGAGGCCACCTACAATCTGGCCCGGGAATTGTGCGGGCTGGAAAGCCTTCCTTCTGGCCTTTGTGCTTGCGCGTGCCCCCCGCGACCTGGCTCGGGCGCCCGGTGTGGTCGCAGGGGTGGGCGGGCATGGTCCGAAGGTGCTAGAAAGGGGGAGGCCGGCCGCGCGTGTGCGGCCCTCAGGTCGGCGACGAAGTCACAGGCTTGTTGACGGGCCCTCACGACGAACATGGAGGCTCCCGCCGCCTGGGGCCCCGCTAAGAGGTGGCCCAGCTTGCGGCGCGGGGCCCCGTGGTCGCCAGCAAGCCCCGGTGGTAAACGCCGGAGGTCCGCCGGCAGACGGGCCGCACGGGCGGGGCTGGCGGCGTGGAGGCCGCGGCGACGCTCCGGCCGGGCCCGAGCGGCGTCAGCACGCACGTCGCCGCTCCGCGCCGCTGCCGGGGGCCCCCTGCAGGCCGTCAGCCGCGCCGTTGCCGGCTCCTGCAGGTAGAGAGCGCCCCTGCAGACGTGTGAGGGGAGACGCCCTCGGTGCGGGCCCCCACCGCCGCATCCTTCGGCCCTCGGCCACGGCCCACTCGTACCGCCCGGCCCGGTAGAGGTCTGCGACCTGAGCTCCCCGCGGCAGACCCCTCACCCTTGTCGAAGTCCTTGGCCAAGCAGTGGGGGGGGGAAGGGCTGCGCCTTCACGTGTGCTCATTGTGTTTGTTGGGGTCCTTGGAGAGGCCGAACGAAGATTACCCCTTGGGAATTACATCGGTCTCATAAATTGTTGTGTGTCAAACCTCAGTGGTTCCCCCCAGACCACACTCTTATACTCCCGTGAAAGCAAGCGTTTTTCATTAGCTTGCTTTTCAACTTACAATATGTAGGAGAGTTAATCACTCGATTTAGGTGTTCAATTGAACACACATTGTGCCCGCTACGTGGCAGGCGCCGGGAATACACAGTGATGTGTAAGGGTGGACAGTGTGTATGCTGTCTCGTCCAACTCTTCTTGGCCCCATGGACTCTAGCCCGCCAGGCTCCTCTGTCCATGGAACTTTTCAGGCAAGAATACTGGAGTGGGTTGCCATTTGCTCCTCCAGGGGATATTGCCCATCCAGGGATCCAACTCAGCTGCCACGTCTGCCTTCATTGGTAGGCAGATTCTTTATCACTAGCGCCACGTGGTAGATAGACCAGACAATTATAATAATAAAATATTGATAAATGCTATAGGAGCACAGTCCTCAAAGAAGGCAGAACATGGAGGCATAATTCTTCTGGGTGAAAAGGAGAGCAATGCTAGAGAAAAGTAAGTTTTGGGATCGTTCCCACTACAATAAGGCATCCAGTTTCAGCTTCTCCCACAGTGTTTCTTGACATTCTGACTTTAGACCTTATCCGGCAGCTTCTTCCATTCTTTTCGCTGATTATTCCAGCATTCAAAAATCCTTTATGCAATTCAGCCCTTTTCTTGTGTTTCATCTTCCTTTGCTCCTTGCCCTCTTCCCTTCCAAAAAACCACCAGCCTTCCTTGTTCACTGAGTAAATATTAATGATTTCTCTCACATAAACTCCCTCAACTTCCTACTCTCATTTCCATTTTCCCCAGCCTTGGTATTTTAAATGACACTTTGTTGTTGTTGTTGAGTGAATGCATGAATAAATAGACATGTGAGGCCCTATTTGTGCTAGATGCTGGCGATTCACGTCAGGAAGGTCGGTTTCCCTCTGTCCTCATGCCAGTCACAGTGCATGGAGTCATATCTGCTGCTCTGGACTGTGATGGACTCTTGAGTTACTAGACTCATATTTTCATTGCTTTTATGATATTCCCATCTGTTTGTCCTCCATGTTCCTCAGATGTAACATATACCATACTGTATCCCCTTACTCCAGGGTTTACTCTTCCTCCTATTTCCTGACTCAGTGAGTAACTGCATCATCTGTCTAATGGATCAAGCCAGAAATGTGGGGTTCTAATTAATCACCAATAGCTATTTATACAGTCCTGCTAATTTCTCTCATTCCCTCTTTCCCCCCACTTTCTCAGCCTATGTCTTAGGATCCTTATTCATTATCTCTTTCTTGAATCTTTGAAATTGCCAGCCTGCTGTCTATTACTTTTAATTCTTTCATCTTATTCCTTGGATATCAAGCTTTATATAATAATAAGCTTGTATACGGGAGAAGGCAGTGGCACTTGTACTCTTGTACTCTCGCCTGGAAAAATCCCTTGGAAGGAGGAGCCTGGTAGGCTGCAGTCCATGGGGTCGCTAGGAGTCGGACAGGACTGAGCGACTTCACTTTCACTTTCACTTTCATGCATTGAAGAAGGAAATGGCAACCCACTCCAGTGTTCTTGCCTGGAGAATCCCAGGGACGGGGGAGCCTGGTGGGCTGCCATCACTGGGGTCGCACAGAGTCGGACACAACTGAAGCGACTTGGCAGCAGCAGCAGCAAGCTTGTATAGCTACTTCCAGATTTTTCAGATTTAGGCTTTATTTATTTACTAGTCACTTTAAAAGAAGATTTAATTTCTTTTTTTATCTTCTTCATACTTACTACACACAGGACTTCCTTCTGAATACTGAGTCTAACAATATCCTTATACTTTTATTCTAATTAAGTCACTATTCGTTGTTTACATTATTATGACTATGAAAATGTTAGTCGTAACTAAGGTTTGTAAAATATCTAGTATTACATTTCCTTTCTGCACAAGCTTTTCCTCTGAAGATACTTTTTGATCCCTTTGCTTTCTACTAAGCTGAAGTATATGAAATTGCCACTTTTATTAAATATTGGCATTGTGTCATTCAAGCTAAAATGTTTTTTTCATGAATTCAATTTCATTTCTCTAACAGTTATCCAAATAACTCAGTACTTTTAGATAAATGAAATATTCTGTAATTTTCAGCTTCTTGATACCTTCTGATGGATTAAGTGTCCTTTTCATTTCTGTGCTCCTGACGTAATCTCTCCTGGAGTCTTCTGACTTGCCCTAATCTGGACTTGTTAGCTCTACCAGGAAGACAACTATCATTCTAGGGCTTTTCTTCACTGGAATCTTGAATCTGTTCTTAACGTGCTGTGGCTTTCTGTTTCTTGGTTTATTCCCAAGAAACTGTCTTAGAGTATAATTAATTCTCCATATCATTAGGGAATGAAAACTCATATTAAAAAGTTACAGAACATGTTCTGAGAACAATAAACCTTGCAGCCGACCAACAATCTTTATTAGAAATGCTGAGATAGAAATAATTACTAAGTTTGCATCCAAATATTCCTCATTTTGGAGGATCACATCTTCTGATAGCTCCTTGAGAAAGAGTGCACAAAAGGTAAAGTTTTTGTATCTTGCCTATTTAAAATATCTGTATTCTGCCCTCTCAACTAATTAGTTTGGTATGCTATATCATTCTTTATTGAAAATAATTTTTTAAAAGAATTTTGAAGGTGTTGCTCCAACATCTTGTAGTGTCTAGGTTAGCTTTTGTTGTTATTTACTCACTAAATCATGTCTGACTCTTTGCAACCCCATGGACTGTAGCCCTCCAGGTTCCTCTGTCCATGGGATTTCCTAGCCAAGAATACTAGAGTGGGTTGCTATTTCCTCCTCCAGGGGATCTTCCCAACTCAGAAATCAAACCCGTGTCTCCTTCATTGGCTGGAAAATTCTTTACTGCTGAGTGACCACGTTAGCTGTGGAGAAGTCCAAAGTCATTCTATTTCTTGATCCTTTGTTTTTGACCAGATATTTCCTCCCAGAACCTTTTTCCTAATTTTCTGAAATTTTATAGTGTTTTTCCTTGGGGGCATCTGTTTTCATCCATTGGACTTAAAACTTAGTGGACACTTGAATCCCATTGGCCTAGCTTGGGTTCCACGTTCACCTCTAAATAGTTCATGATGGACAGGAGGAGGCTGTGCACTGATGGATCAGTTCTGTGGCATCTATCCTTCCTTAGAACTGAGAGCTGTGACTGGGGGTACTTGTACTGACCATACAGGAAGAGTGGCTTCCCAGGGAAAGTCAGGGTATTGTTACTAAAAGATACACAAAATACTGGACTGATAAAACTAGAGACGTCCACTCCATAATGTAAACAAACTCTGTATGTGTAACTTGAAAAAAAAATTGTTACACAGTTTTCTTTCCTTTTTTCTTTCTTGCCACCCCACATGGCTTTCAGGATCTTAGTTCCCTGACCAGGGATTGAATCAGGGCCCATGACAGTGAAAACTCGAAGTTCTAACCACTGGACCATCATGGTCCACCCTGATTGTATGACTCGATGGAAGCCTAACTTGTAACTGGAATACTGAGTTTTGAGTGACTGAATTTGCTGTGGTTCAAATGATCTGAATGGCTTTTAGTGGCTCACATTCAGCATACTAAGAATGTAAGTCATGGTAGGGTGAAGTGGTATCTTGTATTTTATAGAGCGTGCATTAACTTTTGTTTTTTGTTTTTTTTTTTTTCAGAAAATATTTTAAAATGTCTAATTTTAAATGGATTCTGCAGACACAACTATAAGTTTATGTCTTTTCTAAAAGCCTGAGAATCCATGATCATGTACATTATACTTGTTTACAGCGTAGCCAGGAGCCAAATCATGTGAAAGAATTGAAATTATGTTCCCATATTAGGTGATGATCATGTTTGCCACTGTCTCTTGCCAGGCCTTATTCTTGCAAGGCTCTTATACAACTAGAGCTTTGATGCCCTGTTTCCGATTTCATTCCCCAGTGTGTCTTAGAGTACAACTATTTCTCCATACCATTAGGGAATGAAAACCCATATTAAAAAGTTACAGAACATGTTCTGAGAACAATAAACCTCGCAGCTGACCAACAAGCTTTATTAGAAATACTGAGATAGAAATAACTACCAAGTTTGCATATAAATCTTCCATAAAAAAATTACTCAGGTATTTATTATCTCCATTTTATAGCATATTTGGCTTTGTTTAGATAGTACCTAAATCCAAGAGGAAAGCCCGGTGATTATCACTGTAAAAGGCATTTATTGAAACTTCCTGTGGTAGATACTTGAAACAATAGTGAACATGCATAAATGGCATAAGTTAGTAAATGTTAAGGGTAAGCAAAGGTAAAGTGCCTTTCATGTTAGGGTTACCAGATAAAACACAAGAGACTTCATTAAATTTGAATTTTCAATAAAAATAAGTGAATGCTTTGGCATCAGCGTGTCTCTAGCATTTCATGTGAAAGAGTCCTAGCAAAAATTTTGTTATCTATTTGACAATCTAATCAAACTGGACATTCTGTATTTTTACTTGCTAAATCTGGAAAATCAGCCATCATATAATAGTGATTTAATTTCATAGAAGAACACAAAGATTATGAGAACTTCTGTGCTGTGGAAGCTGCAGCTAGAAGGGATTTTTCAATTGGTTAGGCCATGTTCCCTGTAAATTCAGTTCAATTTAAGCAACATGTGCGGATATCTCCTATCCCCAGATGGAAACTTTGGGGCTGGATAATGTAGAGATGAATAAATTGTTTTCTGAAGATTTTCAGAGCCCAAGTGAAGATGACTTCAGTCCTATAGGGGCAGGTGCCCCAGAGATAGTGTGTGAAGAGGAAAAAGCAGTAACACGACCTTTGAGCAAACAAAGATTTGAGTAAATGTGACTGTTAGGGAATAGTTGGGTGGATAAATGGTGTAAAAGATGATGAGCAAGTAGAAACATCACTTTGAAAATATATAGCAGCAGATATTAATAATGTCCTAGCTGAGAACTCCAGGTGGTTTTGTCCCTGATTTTTGGTCTATATCTAGAAAAGAACCTCTCAATAATTTATTTACATAGCATTGAGCCTAACAGTTTCTCACAGAAATGTGAGAATTTCTTCACATCACGGTCATAGTCTAAGAACTTTTTGCCTAAATTATCAGTTTTGAGATTTCAATATGCTCTATAACCTGACTCCAGTAATACTGGATAGCATCTATGAGGCAGTTTCTAAGTCACTTCATGAATTAAAATATTTATTTCTCACAACTGTATGGGGTAAGTGCAGTTGTTATTTCCATTTTATAGTTGAGGCAAGTCCAGAGTAGAAAATTGAAGTGTCTGTCAGATTTTGTAGGGAATATAATGAAGGGGGCAGACGAAGAGTAAGGCAGTGAATGCGAGTGACAGCCTCAGAGTTGGGATTTAACAGGGAGACTGTGGTGAGCTGGGAAGCAGGGAACCTATCTCACGCACTTTCTGGATGGCTCAGACTTTCCACATCATCTGTTTTTCCCTTGAGAAGCTGGAAATCCAAAATTTAAGTGACATTTCCTATTTTTTGAGTGTTAGAAACTAGTTTAAGTTTAAAGCACTCAACTGATCAAACTAGAATTAGCTTCTGAGCAAATTTTGTCAACAGTTTGTCATTTCTGCTTTAGATATATTTTGTTTCTATAAGCTAAAAAGAGTAAATTGTTTTGTCAAAATTGAAAATCAATGAACAAATCCTATTATGTAACACCAGTCCCATATTTTTAGACCTTAAGACTAGGTTGTGGCAGTGTGTGATGATCAATATTAAACATGAAAATTGAGCAGCTCGTATTCAGAGAAAACAGGTGTTCCTTTTCTATTGAGTTGTGTTTCTCTATTTTTAAAAATTACAGTTCACCTTAAGAATATTAATTTTACATGTACTCTTACAAATGTGTGTGCTTACATATAAAACGTTTGCAAGAAGCAATATTCATTCTTACTACCTTTCATACATTCTGATACTTTCTATTCTATTCTATTTCATATTGTTTACTACATGCTGAATTGATTTCATAGCCCACTAATAGGTCATTTCCAAGTTAAAAATCTCTGCAACAGAGAACAGCTTTTCCTTCATAAGAATAATACAACTCAGCACTGAGTGAAGTCAAATGCAAAAACTGTCAAGTACTGTGTATCTAATTTCTATTGTGAAAATTCTGGCAATGAGAGATACCATTGAGAGAGGTATGATCTAAATGCTCCCCTTGCATGTTAATTTTGTCTCCCTAAGGGAATTAGAGCAGGACAGCTACTTTTTAAAAACTCACTGAAGGCAAGAGAATAATATTTTTTGTGTTCTCCCATAATGCTCAGCTCAGAGTTGTGTCTCAAGTTAAAACTTGTTGCTTTGATTGAAATGGCTATTGATATGTAGGTTATTGGTTCCTAATTGATTCTTAGAGTTTTCTGGAAAACTTAAAAAAAATATAGAATCTTACTCAGAAAAATTATATTTGTATTTGTCTTTTGACCCAGAAATTATCTTTCTAGGAATCAACACTTGTGACTAGTTGGTTAATAAATTAGTGGTGATATCACCATTTTAATTATTATACAGCTTTAAAAAAAGAATGAGAAAGAGATCTGTGATATATAGTTAAGGGGAAAAAATCAACATGCATATATTTTGTTTATTTTTGCAAAACAAAACACAGGTAATATAAACAAAGAACTATGATAGTTGTTTTTCATAGAATGATTTTGAAATGGAATGAAGGGGAAAAGGAGAGATGAGACTTAGAAATCTAAGTATGCTTTTCAATTTAACTTAGCTTTTAAATCATATAAATATTTTATATAGTAGAAACACACAATTAATTTAAAAAGAAAAATTCTAAAATTGGAAACAGAAACAAATAAACCTTGACTGTATCAAATTGCTAACATAATTACACAGAGAATACAAACTTACTTCCAGTGAATTATTTGCAAAGGGTTAAAACCTTATCTTTGCAATGGAGACCCCGATCACCTGTTAACCTATTAACATAGCTATCACCTATTAACACAGCTGTCAAACCTAGTGTTACAGACAAGCTGAATTACATGCTTCCAGGTGTGGTCACAGGATTGTAGTGTTAAGTATCATGAAGTGTTTGTGTCAAAAGTGTTTGATCTATATTAAGTTTTTAGATACAGTTTCCATTTTACAGAAGAAAGGAGGATTAAAAAAAGAACAAATCTAATGACACCAGAAGGCAGGTCAAATTACGAAAAGGCCATTTTTTAATGTGTAGCTACCAAAGGATTTGATTAGAGAAGCCTGAAAGACCTTTTAGTCTTGAAGACAGATTAAGCAGGGATGGCTTCCCTCAGATTTTATTGAAAACCCTTTTCCTTTATATGCATAACTTGTTGAAGCTGCTGGTCTAGGCATTTTATCCAATATAAATGAATTTTTTTAAATGTTATACGTAGGAACAATTCCAATTTCTTACATGAGACAGCAATTCTAATTTGAGAAACATTGAGCTCTACCTAGAATTGGAGACCTTTTTCTAAATAAAAGAAGACACTGTTTCTGTCTAAATACGGGCATTTTGATTGCTCACTTCCACTGAGCCCTTTTTGCTGCTTGCTACATTAAATTCTCATTGAATGTGCATTTGCCTTCTTTGCAATGAAAGCAGATTAATCCCTAACACGATTTTTCAAATGTTCTTTAGACCTCTAACTGGGTCATTTTTCGTTGACTCAGTTACACTATGGCATTTTGGGCTCAGTGAATGGCACTGAAAATCAACTTCTCTTAAATTATGTTAAAGCTTAGATGAAATAGTAAAGAAGAACATGATTTCTTCCTTCCCCACAGAATGGAGAGAGCTTAGGCTAAGGGCTCTCCTTGGTTCAGAGCAGAGAATTGGGGAGATGGCAGAGCAGCTCCATCTGTTTTTGGGTGAGGAGAAACTTCAGGCTCACCCTTTTAAAGCTGCCAGGCAGCATAGCTTCTGAGCAGAACTGCCCTATATTTGCCACTGGCAGCTCCACCCTGGCTGTTTGTTCCCAGAAACACCCTCCAGTTTCCCCTCTTTTCAAACTGTGCCACTCCCCAACTCTCCCCACCCCCCACCCCACCACTGGTTGGCACACATCATCACTACTGTAAGATAACAAATTTTCTTGTGTGATTTGGAGAAATCAGTTTATTTTATAGTCTTGCCACATGTATGTTAAGTCCTAGGTAGCTTTTCTATCGTAGTGAGAACAAGAACTAGGCTAGTAGTGGAAAGGGATTAATGCGTACCGGAATGGAGCACCCTGGAGTCTAGTAGTCATACATCCTCATGGTCTAAGGTAATAGTTCTCACTGTGTAATATTGAGATTGCAGCATGAACATCACCTGGGGACTGGGTAAAATGACAAATTTGGGGGCCCCGCCCAGACTTCCTGAGTCAGAAACTCTTAGGATCAAGCCTAAGAATCTGTGTTTTAGCAACACCCTCCACTGCCCCCCACCCCAGACTCCACTAGGTGACTTCTTAGGCATACTAAAATTTAGGAACCACTCTAAGGCATGAAATTCCCTATTTTCTTTTTTTGGGGGGGGGGTTCTTTTTTTTCTTTTTTCTTTTACTTTACAATTCTGTATTGGTTTTGCCATACATTGACATGAATCCACCACGGGTGTACATGCGTTCCCAAACATGAACCCCCCTCCCACCCCCTATTTTCTTTTATTAAGGCAGCAAATCTGTTTAAAAACCTTCTGTGTACTATGATCCACAAAAAATAATATAACAATCTTTGTTCAGAGGGTGGTAATGCGGAACATAGGACAGAGTTTATGCAAAAAGCTCTAACAGACATTTATTATTACCTGTCTTTCCAGCTTCTGGGTGTTCCCACGTTTGGGTCTGTGGGTATGAGTGGGTGAACCATGTTAACCAAAGGTGAAGAGGTTGAAATGGCATATGTATCTGTAGCAAAGGGCAGACAGCTCCTGATGTGATTGAAGACAGAGTTTTCAGACTCAGAGTATAAAAAGAAGATCCTGTTCTATTTTATACTCAGAAAACATTACTAGTAAAAACATTGTAGAATGGTGGAAGAGATGGTAGGACTGGGATGATCTGGTTTGAAGGGAAAATTTAAATTATATACTATCTGGATAAGCAGTTTTATCTAGCCTTAGCCTGTGGACTCAGCTGGTTAGAGTTCTGTCACAGATTCAGTTCCCTACAGAGCCTGCTAAATTATTCTTGTTCTTGCTACAGTCAACATCCTACTCACACTTTAAGTCATCAAGTATAGGTGGCATGGGGCATTGGGAGGATTGTAAATCATTACACATTCCTATTCCCGGGCGAACAGCTGAAGGCTACTCAACGTTTGTGGTAGAACCGTCTTGGTAAGAGGTAGTAGACAATAAATGGTGAATTTCTCAAACTCTTTCCCAAAGCTTTAACTGGTACAAAAGACTTTTTTTTCTTTTCTTTTCACACAAATTTACCTTTGTGGAGAAAGAACATAATAACGTCTCAAGGTAGGTTGGTAATGTTTTACTTAATGCTATTATAATTTTTATATTAACTTCTAAAATGCCTCATTTGGTGAAATTACTTTATTAAAATATTGTATCAGCATGTAAACATGTAGCTCTCTTTCTGTGTACATTAAATAGATCTTGAAGCTATTTTTAAAAATTTAGATGTTAATCTCCTGCATCCTTATAAGGAGACAAAAATTGCCTAATTTTTAAATATAGCAGGCTACATCCACCAACACTAGCTAAGGATGCCTTGGTGTTTCCATAGCAGAACTTGTTTCTAACTCAGCCTTAGGAAAATGCCTTAAGGTAAAACTTGAATACTATATCTGTCTTTCAGTAGACTGTTTTATAAAGTTTCTGAGTTTAAAGTTACTGTAAATATGGACAGTTGTAAAATGTTCTTATGATTGGTTTTCCCCTACATCTGGTGTTTAAACAAATAGGAATTTTATAGTGCACATAATAATACTGGATGTCAGTAGCAAAAATATTTTCTTTATGTTTTCCCATCATCATTCAATACTGAGAATTTCTCCTACATGCTTTAAGAAAAAAACCCAAAAGGTTGCTTTTATTTTTTTAAATCATGTTTAATAATATAAAAGGCAGAATATATGAATACACCTAGATACTTCCACAAGCTGATGGCTGGGTGCTTTGATCTTGGGCTACCTTCATGGAAATATGCTACACTTTGTATATCAAGATAACATTGTCAACTATTGTTAAGAACTGCTTTTTCTAGTAAAGCGGTAAATAATTATATGGACATCTGAACTTATATGTTTTAAAAATATGATAACCCTATTTCTATTTATATATGATTAAATAGAAATACTTGACTGGTTGGTTGAAAAATAACCAATGAAAAGGATTTTGTTTTGTTTCTGTTTACAATGTTGTAAGACACTTACAAAGGATCATTTAGAAATCTAATAAACACAATACTTTAGTTAAGGTATCAATACCCTCCACTATGGGCTTCCCAGGTGGCTCAGTGGGTAAAGAATGTGTCTTTAATACAGGAGACACAGGAGACATGGGTTTGATCTCTGGGTGGGGAAGATCCTCTAGAGGAGGGCATGACCACCCATTCCAGTATTCTTGGCTGGAGGAGCCCATAGGGGGAAGGAAATAGAGAAGATAAATTTTGGATTAAGCAATTTACCAAAATAAATTAGACTCTCCCTGGAAACCAAAGATTGCAGCCTCACATGTCTCCAGAAGCCAGGCAGGGCTATGTGGATGAAGCAGGCAATGGATAGCACGGAGACGACCTTGAACTGAAGCGTCAAGCAGCACTTAGCTCAAGCCATGTAACAGTGAGTATCCAGTATTTCCAGAGCTTTTGTTTGTTGAGACAAACTTCTAATGTAGATTTTTCTTTACAAAACCTCCAAATTACTTAATACTGGGAGTTTTAAAAATAATAGAGTTTGTTAAACAAATCTATCTGCTGGATAGATTCTCCCTGTGAACCCCCATTTTGTGACCCTTTACCCTCAATTGTGGTATTCTCAACTTTCTCTGCTGCATAAAACATTGAATGCCAGATGTAGATGATTACATATTATTGTACAAATAATGAAAAGACTCAACTATTTAATATTTGTTAAATATTTTTTAGGAAAACTAATATAATTTGTATATTTGGATGAACGCTTCACCAGATATCAACACACACACACACTCATTGGCGTGTGAACTTGTTTCCACTCAGTGAGTGAGATAGTAATGTTAATTTTACTGACCCAACACCACTGATTCATTGGGGAAAAAAACTGCCTTCTGTCTCTCTCTTTCTCATTACATGCACACATATGCATACACACCCAGAGGCACTGTGTAACGTATATGCCTTGGTGGAAGTCACTATGCAATTGAAAATCTGAAAGGCCAGGGTCCATATCTCTACAGATAAAGCTGTAATAATCAGTCTAGTATATCAGTGCTGGTGTCTAGTAAGCATTGAATGACTAGAGTTTGCAGAATTTGTTAGATTAGGCCATTTGAAAGTGACAGAAATCTTGACTTTACAGTTATTATTTCCATTTAACTTTTAATACATGCTCAGGTCAGTTCAGTTCAGTCACTCAGTCATGTCCGACTCTTTGCGACCCCATGAACTACAGCACGCCAGGCCTCTCTGTCCGTCACCAAGTCCCAGAGTTCACCCAAACTCATGTCCATCGAGTTGGTGATGCCATCCAACCATCTCATCCTCTGTTGTCCCCTTCTCCTCCTGCCCCCAATCCCTCCCAGGATCAGGGTCTTTTCCAGTGAGTCAACTCTTCACATCAGGTGGCAAAAGTATTGGAGTTTCAGCTTCATCATCAGTCATTCCAATGAACACCCAGGGCTGATTTCCTTTAGGATGGACTGGTTGGCTCTCCTTGCAGTCCAAGGGTCCTTGCAGTCCAAGACTCTCAAGAGTCTTCTCCAACACCACAGCTCAAAAGCATCAATTCTTCAGCGCTCAGCTTTCTTCATAGTCCAACTCTAACACCCATACATGATCACTGGAAAAACCATAGCCTTGACTAGATGGACCTTTGTTGGCAAAGTAATGTCTCTGCTTTTCAATGTGCTATCTAGTTTGGTCATAACTTTCCTTCCAAGGAGTAAGCGTCTTTTAATTTCATGGCTGCAGTCACCATCTGCAGTGATTTTGGAGCCCCCCAAAATAAAGTCTGACACTGTTTCCAATGTTTCCCTATCTATTTGCCATGAAGTGATGGGACCAGATGCCATGATCTTAGTTTTCTGAATGTTGAGCTTTAAGCCAACTTTTTCACTCTCCTCTTTCACTTTCATCAAGAGGCTTTTTAGTTCCTCTTCACTTTCTGCCATAAAGGTGGTGTCATCTGCATATCTGAGGCTATTGATATTTCTCCCATCAATCTTGATTCCAGCTTGTGCTTCTTCCAGCCCACCGTTTCTCATGATGTACTCTGCATAGAAGTTAAATAAGCAGGGTGACAATATACAGCCTTGACGTACTTCTTTTCCTATTTGGAACCAGTCTGTTGTTCCATGTCCAGTTCTAACTGTTGCTTCCTGACCTGCATATAGGTTTCTCAGAGGCAGGTCAGCTGGTCTGGTATTCCCATCTCTTGAAGAATTTTCCACAGTTTATTGTGATCCACACAGTCAAAGGCTTTGTCATAGTCAATAAAGCAAAAATAAATGTTTTTCTGGAATTCTGTTGCTTTTTTGATGCTCGAACGAAGGCCCACTTGACTTCGCATTCCAGGATGTGGGGCTCTAGGTGAATGATCACACCATCATGATTATCTGGGTCATGAAGATCTTTTTTGTACAATTCTTCTGTGTATTCTTGCCACCTCTTCTAATATCTTTTGCTTCTGTTAGGTCCATACCATTTCTATCCTTTATCGAGCCCATCTTTGCATGAAATGTTCCCTTGGTATCTCTAATTTTCTTGAAGAGATCTCTAATCTTTCCCATCTGTTGTTTTCCTCTATTTCTTTGCATTGATCGCTGAGGAAGGCTTTCTTATCTCTCCTTGCTATTCTTGGGAATTCTGCATTCAGATGCTTATATCTTTCCTTTTCTCCTTTGCTTTTCACTTCTCTTCTTTTCACAGCTATTTGTAAGGCCTCCTCAGACAGCCCTTTTGCTTTTTTGCATTTCTTTTCCATGGGGATGGTCTTGATCCCTGTCTCCTGTACAATGTCACGAACCTCTGTCCATAGTTCATCAGGTACTCTGTCTATCAGATCTAGTCCCTTAAATCTATTTCTCACTTTCTCTGTATAATCATAAGGGATTTGATTTAGGTCATACCTGAATGGCTAGCACATTATATATCATTAGTAGAAACAGGCAGTCCTTGCCATGAATTAAGAACTGCATGTTGAGAAAAAGATAAAATAACAGTGAGTTTTATTTTTTTTTGTATTGATAGTTTAGAATTGGTCATATCAGGTGTCTATTATATGTGTTCAGTTCAGTTCAGTCACTCAGTCATGCCTGACTCTTTGCTACCCCATGGACTGCAGCACACCAGGCCTCCCTGTCCATCACCAACTCCCGGAGCTTGCTCAAACTCATGTCCATCGAGTCGGTGATGCCGTCTCATCCTCTGTCGTCCCCTTCTCCTCCTGCCTTCAATCTTTCCCAGAATCAGGGTCTTTTCCAGTGAGTCAGTTCTTCGCATCAGGTAGCCAAAATATTGGAGTTTCAGCTTCAGCATCAGTCCTTCCAACGAATATTCAGGACTTATTTCCTTTAGGATGGACTGGTTTGATCTCCTTGCCGTCCAAGTGGACTTGCTCAAACTTGCTCAAACACAATTATATGTGTTAGAGGGTGTGAAATTATTAAGTCAGGTTTTTAAATTAAAGTATAATGCATACATACAGAAAAATACAAAAATCATCAAATAACTTAATGTATTATTTTCAAAGAACGAAGCTCTAAACCTTTTGGAATGGTTTGACAGTTCATTTTACATATTTGGTCAGTTCTTAAATATACCAGTATGCTTCTGAACATAACATTATCCTTAACTTGTGCCTCTTGTTTGCCCTTGAGCTTTTGGTTAAACTTTAGATCCCTTGTTTCTGTAAAGCATCCATTACCTACAGTCTTTTCATCATACAGCACTAAGGCTATGTCTTGAGCAGATTCATCAGTATCACTTCTGGATTATACATTGGAATTACAAGATAAATATTATCTAAAATGATACATTTTTTAAAAAAAGAAAGACAAAAATTGTCCTTAAAAAGAGGTTTTGGTTACATTTAAAAATGTAACCATTTTAATATAACCATTTGGTTACATTATAAAACTGTAAAAAATCAATAGGTAATTTTACCTTTTTAAAATGATAACTTTTTCCCCCTAAATGAAGGTTTTTGCAAAGAAGAGTAAGAAGAAAGCACATTAAATAAAAATTCTAGGTATTAGAATCAGAGCCTATTATAGATTCATCTAAGCAATTTTACTGTAAACACATACTTATAAACATAATGTCTCCTGACTGAATAGTTAAAGCAGGTCATATATCATAATCCAAACAAAGATAAACATATGTGGTAACCTAGAAACATGATTAAAAATTTTATTATCTTACATAATCAAAGCACCATTTAAGTAGGTGAGCCAAAATTATTACATATAACCAAGTCTATCAATCCATAAATTCAGAAGAAAGTTCATTCTTTTCTCATAGTAAGAATGTTGTGTCACTGTTTACCCAGAGCTTTTCATTGATTAAGCAATGAATGTAACGCAAAGTTACACTATTATGATAGAGTTTTCAAATTGGTGGAGAGATATTCTGGGTCTTCTTCAGAATGACAGTGTAAAGTAGGCTATCTATAATTATAATTATAGGAGACAGCCCAAGTTTGGAATGTTTTTTTTTTCCCATTGTCACATGTATAATCTGCACATACTGAACCTCAGGCCTCTGGATCTGCAAATTTCTGATTAAAGTGAATCATGTAGCCTAATGAGAAGATTCCAATAAGACAGAATTTTGTTCACTAATCAGAAACATGTGCTGTGCTTAGTCGTGTCCAGCTCTCTGCAACCCCATGGTCCATAGCCCACAAGGCTCCTCTGTCCATGGGGACTCTCCAGGCAAGAATACTGGAGTGGGTTGCCATGCCCTCCTCCAGGGGATCTTCCCAATCCAGGGATCAAACCCAGGTCTCCTGCATTGCAGGCAGATTCTTTACTGTCTGAGCCACCAGGGAAGCCCAAGAATACTGGCATTGGTAGCCTATCCCTTCTCCAGGGGAACTTCCCAACCCAGGAAGTGAACCGGGGTCTCCTGCATTGCAGGGGGACTCTACCAGCTGAGCTACCAGGGAAGCCCCCATACAAGAATACTGGAGTAGAAATACCCCACATACTCTAATTTATCAATGAATGCTACCACCTTTTCAACTTTACCAAAGCCAACCATATTCTCATTCAAGGGAAGCATTTGAGAGCTTGACGTCAAATCCCACTTCAGCTACACCTGCAGTCTTGCCTTTCCCGTTAGTTTTAGTAATGGTTCTTAATCAGGTTGGCTCCTGGCTGAGTCACACTTCTGTGGCTAACCTAAGTCTCACTCCAAGACCTCCAGCACCGCCTTACTCCAGTCAGTGCTCCCGGAGACTGGAACCTGTTCTAGACCTCTCTCTTGGGTCCCTGCTGCAGAACTACCCTGATTCAGGGTGGCACCCTCATGCCTGGTCCTGCTGCCTCAATGTTACATTTATTGTTTATGGAGCCCAGATTCATTCACACTGATTCTCAGCAATAACCATAACCAGATTTCCCTTTGGTGAATCCTACCTTCTAATCTTTTCTGTCAGCATAGGTGGTTACTGTGAATACTGTAGGCTATCCTCTAAGAGGCTTCAGACAATCAATGCTTTGCATTTCCTTAACTCGAGTGCTCCAGTGAATGGCTCAAAAACAGTATACGTCCCAAGCAGAGGCAATGAAACATGCTCCACCCTCCTTCTGAGCCTCAGACCATTCCAGCATGCTCCTGCCACATAGCTCAGTTGGTAAATCATCTGCCTGCAATGCAGGACATCCAGGTTCGATTCCTGGGTCGGGAGGATCCCCTGAAAAAGGAAATGGCAACCCACTCCAGTATTCTTGCCTGGAGAATCCCATGAACATAGAAGCCTGACAGGCTACAGTCCGTGGGATCGCAAGAGTTGGACATGACTTAGCAACTAAATCGCCACCGCCACTGCCTACAAAGTTTGTCCCTTAGCTTTCTGTATCCCCTGCCCACCCCATTCATATGTGTGAATTTTCCTGACACATGTCTACAAAACATGTAGCCCTAGGAAGTGTTGATAGTTTGAGAATGAAGTCATTCAAAGGAAATAATGAAGAGGCTACAACCTGATGTTAATGTTTGGGCCCTGCTTCTGTAGTCAGATCTAAACCTGGCTTGCTTAGTTATATTATTTTTTTTTATTTAAGAAGTTAGAGCAGTTGCCTTCAATTGAAAAATAATTGATTCATAATTTATTCACTCCATGTATAATCTTTGAGGATGCACAATACCCAAGAATTGGTTAGGTGTTGTGAATATGGAAGAGAAAGTCCCTGACCTCATGGAACTCACATTTAGCTGGAAGACCACTGTTAGGTTTCCATGATGCTGATTTCATGCCTGTCTGGACTTGTTCCCATTACCTGTTGACAGACACCTGTGATTCTGAGCTTTGCTTGTGCACCTGCCACAGGGTCTCTAACGCAGAACTTGCAAAGAATTCATTCTCTTGTCTGGAGACCTTTATAGCTATGGGTTATCAGCTATGTGGACCATCTCATTTTAGCAGGTCTCTCTAGACTCTGGGTCTCAACTATTGCCTGTCTAACCTATACCACTGCTATTTGAGCTTCAGTATCTTATTTCTCATGTTTTACTTCATTTGTTTATTTTCATATGTCATTGGGAATAAGGATTGAATAGCCTTTAGGAATCAGATGGTGAGAAGAAAGATGAGGACATCTTGTCCATTAGGAAAAGTTAGGTTTGTATTCATTTACCATGCATGTCTTCTTTCAGAGAAACATTTTAGAGCTACTTTGGTAGAAGAAATTGAATAACAATAATCATAATTTAAATTGATTACATAATTGTTCTTTCTCCTTCCTTCATCTGTATTTCCCTCTCTCCTTCCCTCCCTCTCCTTTTTCCTTCCTTCAAAGTGGGATATTTTTTAAACTACTTCTTGGTAGTGTTCTGGGTGATAAAGAACAGCTTTATACCTACAAAGTGTTTGCTCTTATGAAACTTGAGTTCTAAATTAATAAGGCATTGAGTTCAGAACTTTTACAGGTAATTCCATTTTAATAATACAGTAACTTATTTTTACCAGTAAGGAAATGGATTCCAAGTTATACGGTTATGTAATTTGTCTAAGATCACAGCAAAGGTAGAGACAGGGTTCTGACTTAAGCACATCTGACCCTGAAGCCCATTTTTGTAGCAGAAGATATCAAACTAAGCACGTAAGTGCTGTGAAGAAAAATAGAGCAAGGTATATGGGATCCAGAGTGATGGGCCCCAGAAAATTCTAGATTCAGAGGTAGAGATTTGAATCAGGCCATGCAAAACGCTAAGGGAGCAACATGTATGGCAGGAGGATGCTGGAAGGGTCTGAGGCTCACAGGAAGGGCAGTGCAAGGGAGGAGAGGAGGCCACAAGGACAGGCAGACGCCTGATGGTGGAACACGTTATGGACCATAGCAAGAACTTGGCATTTAGATGATACTTGTCACTCTGCTCTAGTCCTAAAATGGAGTTCTTTCTGTTCAGGGTTCAGAGGGTTGAGGAGGAATGAATCAGAGATAGGAGAGCGCAGGGAGTGGATAAAACAGATGAGATAACAATGCTCAGGCTCTGGCCAAACGCACATCCCACAAGTGTAACCACACCCTACTTGGATTTCTTTTCTGTCTTTGAACTGGAGTTAAGCAGAATGGGAGTGTAAGAATTGTGTTCTGATCTCTTTCCCCTCTGTGCCTGGGCAGAGAAAAAGGAAGATCGGCGCAAGTAGGTGTGAGATCAGAAGAGAATTATGCAGCTGATACTCTGTTTAAAAGGAATTCCGGTGTTCACCCCCACTCCAAAATATCAATGGACATTTCTGCCAACACACAGGCTGACACTGCAGTGTTATACTGATTGGCTTTCTATTTTATCAGGAAACATTTGTATAGCCTGCATAGCTCAAAGGTATAAGTCAAAAGAGAAGACCCCATATATTATAATCTGTAAATTTGTTCTTATCTTACAGTTTAAATTAAATCTCTCTGAAAGAATTGCATAATTTATGCTGCTTAGAAAAATGTTCAACATTTGTTTCAAATGTTAGGCCTCAGAGTGATTTTGTTTCTTCCACATTTTCTTTGTTGAATGAAAATTCATTCTTTAGGGAAAAAGAAACTTCCTTGAAGTAAGAAAGTCATCATACTTATTTTGTATGAAAAATGTTGAATGTTACTATTGGAGGAAAGTGAATGACAATACTCAGATTTGGGATTGGCAGAACAGAAGAATAGAATAGAATCAAGTATTCTGAGATCTTAGACATTCTTTAAATCATCTCCAATTTTTTTTTTTTAACATGAGAAAATTTTTGGATTAGTTCAGCTTAAGTTTGAAGTTTGTCTTCAAAACTAAGTAACTTGTTCTTTGTTTTAAATTTTAACTTTTAGTTATCCCTGGCCTTGTCAAAGGTAGTTATTTTTTATTATAATTGTATTTTTGTAGATACTCATGAATATTATGGAGGAGAATGTCTTCCATGGGATTGATGGTGACCTCCCTCACTATTTTGAGTGACTTTGCCAGCTATATCTTTTACATAGCTATATATATTTATATGCCTGTCTAGTCTATGTATTTCAAAAATGTAATCCATAGAAAAAAATGCATTTGTTTGGGGACCCAGCACACGCACATGCACATACATAACTAAAACATATGTTTTCTTTTTTGTCTTTACTTGTCTTCTCTGTGCTTCAGTTCTGTCTTCTTTTCTGCTTAATTAAAAACCTAGTCCCAATTCACTGAAAGGATTTTACAAACCCACTTAAGGGTCTAAACTCACAGTTAGTAAAGGCATGATTTTGAAAAAAATACCATTGGCTTATGATGAAAATCCCTATCTGCTGTAAAAGGAAGCTGAGGATGGTTTTGGTATGAGTTCCTAGGCTTTGGTGGTCGCTGTTGTAGAATCAACCCATTCTCTACTCCTGAGCTAGATGGACAATGGCCATGAATTTGACCTCAAATAGCCTTTATCTCTTTATCTTTCTAGAATTTCTTGATGTCACTAATTAACTGTATTGACCCTGTAGTGCTGGAAAGAATGGTGGCAAGCTCTTGAAGCACATTCTGTATGTATACTATCAGCTGTAAGTATATATTTAATAGCTTTAGGACTTTAGATTTCAGTAGCTGGAGGAGAAGGCGGGGGAGGGAGAGAGAAAGAAACCAAGAGAGAGCAAAGTTCATTAGTGTATTCAGCAGGAGACTCAATCATAAAGTGCACTTAGAACTTTCAACATACTGAAAGCTTTAATTCTGTCCAATACTTAAAATCTTACATGAATAATTGTATCATTTTCCTGCTCTTTATTCATTAGACAACAGCACTGTGTTAAACCTCACAGCAGAGGACAGTTTTCGTTTTTTGCCAAGTTGATATCCGTGAACTCTTCCTCCATGAACAGTAACTCACATTTCTTCTTGGAGACCATTTCCCCTGCCCCTCTCTCAGTTCTTACAGTGAAAGTCATAACATCAGGAACCAATTCTCAGCCCTGTTTGTTGGATTCTGAGGTGCTTTCCTCCCCACTGCTGATTGCACTTGAACCCCCAAGTCTATTCAGCCTCATCCTGAACTTCAGGACCAATATTGAGAAGAAGGGACAGGAGCCTAAACTGTCCTGTGATTCATCATCATGATTTTCCTCCTAAACTGGTTTCTAACTTTGTGCCTCAGTTCTGTTAATGGGCCACCCCCTTGATATATGGAGCCTGTGCCACTGTATGTAATTTGTCCCTGTGCCACTGTATGTAATTTGTCCCTGAAAATCTGATGCTTTGCCTTATTCTTGCTTGGATCTAGAAATACAGATTATGAATATGTTAATTGTCTGACCTCATGGGTACTGCTGACATGACTTACTTGCCTTTCTGTGAACTCCTGGAGGACCGCCTTCCGGTCATTTGGCACCTCATGGTAAGAAGTGCTCTTATTTCCCTGTAAAGGCCACCTGAGGGACTCTTTGCTAGGCTACCCCTTATTGTTTGCTACAGAGTTGCAGATACAGAGTGGTGTTCTCTCACTGGATCTCTTCCCAGCATCTGCGGCAGTCAGTTCCAAATGCCTGTCCCTCTCTCAAGGATGAGTCTATCATCAGAGCCTCGCCTCGCCTTCATTACTCTGCTGTTACTTAGACAACATCTGGTAGATTCTCAAGATACATGAAACTTTTATTTTTCTTTCTCTATGTCCAGTACAGTATTTTGCTCAGGAAATAGTTGTTAAACAAGCATGCCCATTTGAAAATTTGCATTGCTTGTCACAACTGTCGTTTTGTTTGAAGGGTCACAAAAGGAAAACTTGTACCTTGATAACTGTTTTAAGTAAGAAGAATTTGGAAGGAATGAATCTGCTTTTTCAAGACTTATTATGAAATAAAATGTCAAAAGGATGTTTATTAACTGCAAAATCCAGACTGTTTCATTTTGGTGCTACAGCTTTTGAGTATGTTCCATATAACCTCAAATAGCTTTAAAATATATTTTTTATCAGGATAAAAGTAAAGTGTTTTGATGTTAAACTGTTTGATGACACAACAAAGTAAGAAAGAAAGAAAGGAAAAGAAAGAAAAACTGAGGGCGGGAGAGGGCAGTGGGAGAAAAGAGGGAGGGAGGAAGCAAGGAAAGATGGAAGGAAGGGAAGAAAACATTGTATTCCACTGCAGTCTGCGGATGGATGGCACTAAGATCTTGCACTCTGTTGGTTCATTTGGAAATGTTATGCTGAAGAAACTGCAAATTCAGTTTAATTAATATTGTTAGGTATCAAGTTACAGTTGGCAAAAACAACACCCTGTTAATAGAGAAAAAATTGATTGTTATGCCTCCTAAGGAAATGTGTTAAATTTGGGGTATAATGACTGAGAGGACATTATGTTGATAAGTTATATATAAATTAACTAATAAAAGTGTATTAGATGAATATATTAGAGACTCTTCCCTGAAAATGCCCATGAGATTGAAAAGTTCTCTAAAATGTCTTTGTGGGCTTGTACATTCAATAATTTTAAAATACAATTGAAATGTTTATTTGGCCCTTCTTACAGATAAGCTTGTCAACCTTGCATAGACAGATTTATCTCCTGGGTCTGGGTCTGAGAAGAGCAAAAGAAAAGATTCAGCTGGGAAGGGGTGACTGCAGGAAGGAAAATCAATGTAGTAAGAGAGAATACAGGACAAAATACAGCTACAAGTGCTTTAAATGCAGATCATGGACTGTTTGACTTTTGCCAGTTTTGCTTAAGCAACAGCATATATTAAAACTAGCTTTCAAGGAGCTCCTTGTCTCAGTAGATAGGCAGATGTGCAGACAAATAATTGGGGTAGAATGTAATGGCAGAGCAGTGGAAAGAGCAACAAACTGTCTGGTTAAGTGAGCCATGAAGGTTTCACAGTCTAGTTCTCCAAGGAAGCTAAGAGTTTGTTGGATGAAGAGGAAGAGAAAGGCTTTGCAGGGAAGAGACTAGCTAGAGCAAAGATGTCAAGCAAGAGGCATGTTGAGGGAAAGCGTAAATGGTCTGGTGTGGCTCTAGGAACAGTATATACTGGGGAAGGGGTTTCTGGCATGAAGTGATGAGAAAGGCAGATTGGAACCAAATGATGAAGGATGTTTGAGAAGGAAATGGCAACCCACTCGAGTGTTCTAGCCTGGAGAATCCCAGGGACGGGGGAGCCTGGTGGGCTGCCGTCTATGGGGTCACACAGAGTCGGACACGACTGAAGCGACTTAGCAGCAGCAGCAGCAGCAGAGGATTTTGGACCCGACCTTAGCAATTTAGGGGCTTCCCTGGTGGCTCAGGTGCTAAAGAATCCGCCTGTAATTCAGGAGACCTGGGTTCGACCCCTGGGTTGGGAAGATCCCCTGGAGAAGGGAATAGTTACCCGCTCCAGTATTCTGGCCTGGAGAACTCCAGGGTCAGGGGAGCCTAACAGGCTGTAGTCCATGAGGCCATAAGAGTCGGACACTGAGCAACAGACGCAACACTTGGAGATGGGACATTTGGAAGCGATCAGTTCTTCCGCTGAATATAGCCATGATTTATACTTCTGAGTCTTCTATTAATAAGAGGATAAGTTTAGTTGCATTGTTATTCCCTTTGCAATAGTGTTCTCTTGCCCCAGATGTGATCTTCACACACTCCTTGGGCACATCTGCTGCTGTTTAATTTTAATGATAACTTCTTGTCCTTGTATTTTTTCAACTTGGGTTGGTAAGCTTTGCTTGTGGTGTCTACTCAAGGTGCTTAGAGCTGCCTTGGAATGTTTATCTCCTCCATCACACTCTTGTGGTATCATCAGAGGTTTTTAAAGAGGAAAAGGACAAGGAGATAGTCAATAGTCTTCCTTCTAGGCAGTCTACCTGGAACACTTAAGTTGAGAGCCTTGTTAGAGGACACTGCTGCCGTCTGGGTCATTGCCACCACTCACTCATGCTTTCCAATCTCAGCTAAGTGATGTATCCATCACACACCACTTTTAGTTTCCCAAGTGGCTCAGTGGTAAAGAATCTGCCTGCCAGTGCAGGAGACGCAGGTTTGATCCCTTGGTTGGGAAAACTCCCTGTAGTAGGAAATGGCAACCCACCCCAGTATTCTTGCCTGAAAGATGCCAAGGACAGTGGAGCCTGGTGGGCTACAGTCCATGGGGGCACAGAGAATCAGACACGACTAGCTCACATGCACCATGCTTCCCAAACTTTCACAGCTTCCTTAAAGCCCTACCAAGTGCCCACACCCTGTTGCTTTCTTTTCTCAAGGAACTGGTGATTGCCTTTGCTTCCCAGACTGTATTTGATCCCTGGAGTATCTGAGGGTTTTATCTGTTTATCCATGGTTAACCAAAGTCACCTAACATTCTTACCATTGTCATCCATGGCATGGATAGCCCTGGACATATGACATCTATGTCAGTTCAAGCAAGGCTTGTACCTGCTTCATAAAGTAGGCTATTCATCTGTTTGATGTATAATTATTGAGTACCTATTATGTAAGGGATGTTTTAGACACTGAAGAGAAAAAGGAGAGTAAAACAAATGAGCCATCTGTTCCCTGGAAGTTCATGGCTGCGACAGTGGTGGGCAGACTACAGCCTGTGGATCAAGTCTGGCCCATCATTTTTTTTTGAACATAAAACTTTGGAAACGTAGTCATGTTGCTTATGTCTTGCCTATAGCTGCGTTCATGCTATAACTCCGAAGCTGTGCAGTTGTAACAGAGACTGATAGGCCTGAAAAGCCCACGTTTACCGTTTCACTCTTTACAGGAAAAGTTTGCTGATCCCTGGTCCAGAACAGTGCTTCTTGAACTATCTATAATCAAAGAACTATCTATAATCAAAATACTATAGATCGTATTTTATTTGTAGTAAGAGATCACTTAACATAAGATCTACCCTTTTAACCAGTTTCTAAGTGCATATTATTGTTGACTGCAGGTGCAGTGTTGAACAGCAGATCTCTAGAGCTTTTTTATCGTTCTTGACTGGAATTGATTAGTAATTCCCCGTTTCCTCCTCTCTCTAGCCCCTGACAACCACCATTCCACTCTTTGATTCTATGAATTTGATTATTTTAGATACTTTATATTAGTGGAAGTATTCAATATTTACCTTTCTGTGCGTGGCTTATTTTTCTTAGTATAATGTCTTCAAGGTTCATTTATGCTATTGCATATTGCATAATTTCCTTTTTTTAAGGTCAAAGAATATTCTATTGTGCATATATACCATGTTTTCTTTATCCATTCTTCTGCTGGTTGATATTTTTGTTATCTCCACATTTTGGCTATTTTGAATATTGCTGTAATAAACATAAAAGCACTAGTATCTTTCAGAGGTCCCAGTTTAAATTCTTTTGAATTAATACCTACAAGTGGAACTGCTGGGTTATATGGTAGTTTTATTTTTAATTTTTAGGGAAATATTCCTTATTGTTTTCCATAGCAGTGGCACCATTTTGCATGCCCACCAGCAACATACATGGGTTCCAATTTCTCTGTATTCTAACCAATACTTCTTATCTTTGTGGGTTTTTCTTTTCTTTTTTTTAATGATGGTCAACTTGACAAGTATGAGGTGATATCTCATTGTGGTTTTGATTTGAATTTCTCTGATGATTAGTGATGCTGAACATTTTTTCATATACTTGGCCTGTTGTATGTGTTCTTTACAGAAATGTTTATTTAAGTCTTTAGTTCATTAAAAAAATCTTATTTATTTATTTTTGCTGTATGTGGGTTCTCCTCTAGTTTGGGGAGCGGGGGCTTTTCTCCAGTTGCAGAGAGCGGGAGCCACGCTCGAGTTGTGGTGTGAGGGCTTCTCATTGAGGTGGCCCCTCCGGTTGTGGGGCAGGGGCTCTGGGGCACCCGGGCTTCAGCAGCTGGGCCGCTGGGCTCTAGAGCACAGGCTCAGTAGTTGTGGCACATGGCTTAGTTGCTCTGCATCAGGGATCTGACCTGTGTCTCCTGCATCGGCAGGTGAATTCTTGACCACTAAGCCACCAGGGAAGCCCTTTAGTGCATTTTCAAATTGGGTTATTAGGTTCTTTTTTTGTTTGTTTTTTTAACTATTGAGTTGTAGGAGTTCCTCATGTTATTTTAAAGAATAACCACTTTTCAGATATGTGATTTGCTAATATTTTCTCCCATTCCATAAGTTGCCCGTTAATTACTGCCTTTGTGAAGTGAAGTGAAAGTTGCTCAGTCGTGTCCAACTCTTTGCAACCTCATGGGCTATACAGGCTGTGGAATTCTCCAGGCCAGAATTCTGGAGTGGGTAGCCTTTCCCTTCTCCAGGGGATCTTCCGGACCCAGGGATGGAACCCAGGTCTCCCGCATTGCAGGTGGATTCTTTACCAGCTGAGCTTCAAGGGAAGCCCAAGAATACTGGAGTGGGTAGCCTATCCCTTCTCCAAGGGAACTTCCCAACCAAGGAATTGAACTGGGGTCTCCTGCATTGCAGGTGGACTCTTTACCAACTGAGCTATCATATCAGGGAAGGCAAAGAAATTATTGCCTTTACTGTGTAGAAACTTCTCGGTTTGATGTAGTATCACTTGTTTATTTTTGCTTTTGTTGCTTGTACTTTTGGCGTCATATCTATGGAATCATTTCCAAGGCCAGTGTCGCTAGGCTTTCCCCCTCTGTTTCCTTCTAGGCGTTTTACAGTTTTGGGTGTTATGTTTAAACCTTTAATCCATTTTGAGTTGCTATTTGTGTATGTAAAGTAAGGATCCAGTTTCATTCTTTTGAATGTGGATATCCAGTTTCCCTACACTTTCTGTTGAAGAAACTATCTTTTTCCCATTGTGTATTCCTTGTCAAATATTAACTGACCACATATTCATAGATATATTTCTGGGCTTTCTACTCTGTTTTGATTTTATGTTTTAATTAAAATGATATTGTGCCATATTATTTCGATTATTCTAGTTTTGTAATATATTTTGAAATTAGGAACTGTGATACTGCAGCTTTGTTCTTCTTTCTCAATATTGATTTGCCTAGTCACTCTCTTTTGTGGTTTCATATAAATTTCAGGATTACTTTTTCTATTTCTGTAAAAAATGCCTCTGTTATATTGATAGTACCTTGAATCTGTAGATTATTTTAGGTAGTATAAAGCTGAAACTCCAGTACTTTGGCCACCTGATGCGAAGAGTTGACTCATTGGAAAAGACTCTTTTGCTGAGAGGGATTGGGAGCAGGAAGAGAATGGGACGACAGAGGATGAGATGGCTGGTTGGCATCACTGACTCAATGGACCTGAGTCTGAGTGAACTCCGGGATTTGGTGATGGACAGGGAGGCCTGGCGTGCTGCGATTCATGGGGTTGCAAAGAGTCGGACACGGCTGAGCGACTGAACTGAACTGAACTGATGGACATTTTAACAATATTAATTCTTCCAGTCAATGAAGACAGAATATTTTCCATTTGTTTGTATCTTATTAGTTTCTTTCATCAATGATTTGTATTGATAGTTTTCAGTATACAGGTCTTTCACCTATTTAGTTAAGGTTATTCTTTTTCTTGCTATTATAAATAGGATTGTTTTCCTATATTCCTTTTCAGATAGTTCATTGTTAGTCTATAGAAATGTGACTGATTTTTGTATACTGATTTTGTAACTTGCAACTTTACCAAATTTATTAGTTCTAATAGCTTTTTTCCTTCTAAACTTTTTTAAAATTTAGTTTTAATTGAAGCAATAAATAATTGCTTTATAATATTATGGCGGCTTCTGACCTACAACATGAATCAACCATAAGTATAGATATGTCTCTTTCTAATAATTTTTTTAAAAATGGAATCTCTAGGGTTTTCTGTACATGAGATTTGTCTTCCCACATGGCGCTAGCAGTAAAGAACCCGCCTGTCAGTGCAGGAGATGCGGGAGACGTGGGTTTGATACTTGGGTCATGAAGATCCCCTGGAGGAGGGCATAGCAACCCACGGCAGTATTCTTGACTCAAAAATCCCATGGAAAGAGGAGCCTGGCAGGCTATAGTCCGTGGGGTTACAAAGAACTGGACATGACTGAAGCGACTTAGAATGCACACATGCACATACATGATCATATTTTCTGCAAACATGAACACATTTACATCTTTTCTAATTAGAATGGCTTTTATTTCCATTTCTTCCTAATTTCTCTGGCTAAGGCTTCTGATACTGTGTTAAGTAAAAGGGTGAGAATGGACATCCTTATCTTGTTTGTGATCTTAAAGGATAAGCTTTCAGCCTTTCATCATTGAGTATGTTGGTGTGGGCTTGTCATAATGATGAGGTACATTTTTTTCTATACCTAGTTTATTAAGAGTTTTTATCATAATAGTTGTTGGATTTTTTTCAGATGCTTTTTTGCATCTATTGTGATGATCATATGATTTTCATTCTTTATTCTATTAATGTTGTGTATCACATCAATTGGTTTTTGTATATTGAAACATCCTTGTACCCCAGGAATAAATCTCACTTTGTCATGCTTTATAATCATTCTATTATGCTATTGAATTTGGTTTGTTAGAAGTTTGCTGCGGATTTTTGCACCTGTACACATCAGGGCTATTGGCATGTAGTTTTCTTGGGGAGTTTTTGTCTGGCTTACGTATCAGAGTAATGCTGGCCTCTTAAAATGGGTTTGGAAGCGTTCCCTCCTTTTCAGCTTTTTGAAAGAGGAGGATTGGTGTTAATTTCGTCTTTAAATGTTTGGTAGAATTCATTAGCGAAGCCATCTGGTCCTGGACTTTTCTTTTTTGAGAAGTCTTTGGATTGTTGATTCAATCTCTTAGTTGGTTAGAGGTTTATCCATACCTTCTATGTCTCCATGATTTACTTATAGTGTGTTTTTAGGAATTTACCCATTTCTTCTAGGTTATCCCATTTGTTGGCATACAGTTGTGCGTCATAGTCTCTTATGATCCTTTGTTTCTTTGGCATCAGTTGCAGTGTCTCTTCTTTTATTTCTTAAGAAAATTAAAAAAATATATATTTTGGCGGAGTCTTTGTTGTGGCACACAGAGGCTTCTCCAGCTGTGGAGCACAGACTCTAGAACGTGCAGCCTGAGCAGCTGCAATGCATTCTGTCCCCCCTACATTGGAAGGTGGATTCTCAACCACTAGACCACCAGGGAAGTCCCTGTTCTTTCATTTCTGATTTGAATATTTAGAACTTCTTTTTTTTCTTAGACTGGCCAAATGCTGTTAACTTTATTTTTTTCAAAAAGACAACTCTTAGCTTCATTCCTTTTTTCTTGTTGTTTTTCTTTTTTTTATTTTAAAAAGCTTTTAATTTTATATTGGTGCATAGCTACTTAACAATGTGATAGTTTCAGGTGTACAGCAAAATGGCTCAGCCATACAAATATGTGTCTCCATTCTTCCCTAAACTCCCCTCCCATCCAGACTGCCACATAACACTGAGCAGAGTTCCCTGTACTATATGGTTGGTCCTTGTTGGTTATCCATTTTAAATATACTTGCTATTGTTTTTTCATTTTCTATTTCATTTATTTTTGCTCTTACCTTTGTTGTATCCTTCCTTCTGCTAGTTAGCTTGTTCCTCCTTTTTCTAGTTCCTTTACATGTAAAGGTAGATTGTTTATTTGAAATATTTTGTGGTGTGATTTCAATCTTAAGTTTGTTAGGGCTTGCTTTTCGATCTAGCATATGAGCTATCCAGGAGAAAGATCTGTGTGTGCTTGAGGAGAACATACATTCTACTCTTGCAGGTAGAATGTTCTACATATATCTGTTACCCTATGGTTGCTCTGTAGTGTTCTTCAGGCCTTCCCTTTCTTTCTTCTTAAAAAATTGCTTATTTATTTTCAGTTGTGCTGGGTCTCTGCTGCTGTGTGTGGGCTTTCTCTGGTTTGCAGTGAGTGGGGGCTCCTCTTTGTTGCATTGCGTGGGCTTCCCATTGCGGTCACTTCTCTTGTGGAGCATGGGCTCTGGGCGCGTGGGCTTCCGAAGCTGTGGCTTGCAGGCTTTAGAACTCAGGCTCCGTAGTCATGGTGCATGGGCTCAGTTGCTCCATGACACATGGAATCTTCCTGGACCCGGGATCAAACCCATATCCCTTGCACTGCCAGGTGTTTCTTATCCACTGAGTCACCAGGGAAGCCCCAGGCCCTCCATTTCTTTACTGAACTTCTGTTCAGATGTTCTAGTCCATTACTGAAGGTAGGAAATTGAAGTCTTCTACTTTTGTTGTACTGATGTTTATTTCTTCTTCAGCTATGTAGACATTTGTACGTATTGTTTAGGTGCTGTGACCTTGGATGCATATATAATTCTTTTTTTAAAATATAAATTTATTTATTTTAATTGGAGGTTAATTACTTTACAGTATTGTAATGGTTTTGCCATACATCAATATGAGTCCGCCACGGGTATACACGTGTTTTCCATCCTGAACCCCTCTCCCTCCTCCCTCCCCATACCATCCATTTAAAAATGATAACCAAAAGAGTCACAAGTGACAAAGGATATTATATACTGATAAAAGGATTGATCCACCAGGAAGATATAAGAATTATATATGCATTTAGGGAATGCGGAATGCATATATAATTCTTATATCTTCCTGGTGGATCAATCCTTTTATCAGTATATAATATCCTTTGTCACTTGTGACTCTTTTGGTTATCATTTTTAAATGGAATGTCTTTTTCAGTCTGTGTTCTCTTTTGGTTACCATTTCCATGGAATATCTTTTTCCATCTTTTCATTTTTGGCTTATGTGTATCCTTAAATCTAAAGTGAATTTCTTATGGATAACATGTAGTTGGGCCTTGTTTTTTTATTCATTCCTCCATGCTATATCTTTTGATTGGAGAATCTAATCCATTTGCATTTAAAGTAATTATTGCTATGGAAGATTTTACTATTACCATTTTATTAGTTATTTCTGTTAAGATCAGTTTAAAAATTTAAAAAGTCAATCATGGACAGATGCTTTTGTACATTATAATAAAAATGAATTACTAGAAAGACAAAAAGTCAAATATGAAAAATACAAGCCACAATTATGCATCATATTGCTATAAAAGTTTCTAATACTTAATTTTAGTTTCTATTTCTATCTCCTGGAGGATAAGTAATAAATAATTTGCAGATCAGCACTGGCCAGTAGACCATACTTTGAGTAGTGCTACTCTGAAGGACAGAAGGAAATCAGTCAAGTAATAACCCAAATAATTATCCTAGATTAAATTTCAGTAACAGCTATGATTAAAAATCATCAAATTATATGTGACCTAGTTGCAGGGGAGATCAAAACAGGAATTTCTGAAGATAAGAGATCTGAGCTGAGGTTATTACATGAATGTGAATTAATCATACAGAGTATACTTTTAGCAGAATCTGATGACAATAAGACAGGATCTATGGAAACAGAATTACTTGTGCAAAAACCTTGTAGTGGGAAGGAAATTAATACACGTTTGTAACTGAGTTAAGCACACTATGTGTGGTGTTCAGTCACTCGGTCGTGTCTGACTCTCTGTGACTGCATGGACCGCAGCAAGCCAGGTTTCCCTGTCCTTCGCTTTCTCCCGGACTTTGCTCAAACTCATGTCCATTGAGTCGATGATGCCATCCAACCATCCTATCCTCTATCACCCCCTTCTTCACTTGCCTTCAGTCTTCCCCAGTATCAGGGCCTTTTCTCATGAGCTGGCTCTTTCTATCAGGTGGCCAAAGTGTTGGAGCTTCAGCTTCAGTGTTAGTCCTTTCAGTGAATATTCAGGGTTTATTTTCTTTAGGATTGACTGGTTTGATCTCCTTGCTGTCCAAGAGACTCTCAAGAGCCTTCTCCAGCATCACAGATCAAAAGCATCAATTCCTTGGCTCTTAGTCTTCTTTATGGTCCAACTCTGACATTCATACATGACTGCTGGAAAAATCACAGCTTTGACTATATGGGCCTTTGTCAGCAAAGTGATATCTTTGCTTTTGAATATGCTGTCTCTGTTTGTCATAGCTTTTCTTCCAAGGAGCAAGCATTTTTTAATTTCATGGCTGTAGTCAACATCTGCAGTGATTTTGGAGCCCAAGAAAATAAAGTCTGTCACTGTTTCCACTTTTCCCCCCATCTATTTGCCACAAAGTGATGGGACCGGATGTCATGATCTTCGTATTTTGAATGTTGGATTTAGACCAGCTTTTTCACTCGCCTCTTTCACCTTCATCAACAGGCTCTTTAGTTCCTCTTCACTTTCTGCCATTAGGGTGGTGTCATCTGCCTATCTGAGGTTATTGATAGTTCTCCCAGCAATCTTGATTCCAGCTTGAGCTTCATCCAGCCCATTATTTCACATGCTTCCCTGGTGGCTCAGAGGTTAAAGCGTCTGCCTGGAATGTGGGAGACCCGGGTTCGATCCCTGGGTCAGGAAGATCCCCTGGAGAAGGAAACGGCAACCCACTCCAGTACTCTTGCCTGGAGAATCCCATGGAGGGAGGAGCCTGGTAGGCTACAGTCCATGGGGTTGTAAAGAGTCGGACACGACTGAGCGACTTCACTTCACTCTGCATATAAGTTAAATAACCAGGGTACAATATACAGACCTGATGTACCCCTTTCCCAGTTTTGAACCAGTCCATTGTGCCATGTCCTGTTCTAACTGTTGTTTCTTGATCTGCATACAGGTTTCTCAGGAGACAGGTAAGGTGGTCAGGTATTCCCATCTCTTAAAGAATTTTCCACAGTTTGTTGTGATCCACACAGTCAAAGGCTTTGGCATAGTCAATGAAGCAGAAGCAGATGTTTTTCTGGAACTCTCTTGCTTTTTCGATGATCCATCGGATGTTGGCAATTTGATCTCTGGTTCCTCTGCCTTTTCTAAATCCAGCTTGTACATCTGGAAGTTCTTGGTTCACATACTGTTGAAGCCTAGCTTGAAGGATTTTGAGCATTAACTTGCTAGCATGTGAAATGAGTGCAATTGTGTAGTAGTTTGAATGTTCTTTGGCATTGCCCTTCTTTGGTATTGGAATGAAAACTGACCTTTTCCAGTCCTGTGGCCATGCTGAACTTTTCACTTATTCCCCTTAACAAACCAGTGTATTTTTCACTTATTCCCTTTAACAATCCTGTAAGTTCATTATCTTACTCATGCTCTCTGTCCTCAGTTAAGCAATACATTAACATACCTTTTTTTTATCATTGAATTAATAGATAATTAATTATTACTTATTAATTATTACCGAGGAGTAGAGATGTGAAATAACTTATTCAAAATCACTTAGCTGTCTAGTAGGGGGTAAAATTGGATTCCAAGACTATTTGATGCCACAGTCTGTTCTTTTATTCACCATACTATGCTACTATCATATTTGACCTGAATAACCCGTTTTCAACCCTGAGTCATTTGCCTCCAGTTCCCAGCAATCTTAAAATACTGCCTTATTTTTCCTGTCTTCCTTGATAAAGCTGGAATCTATAATTAGATTGATCATACTTCCAATTGTTTCCACTGAGAAAATCGATGGAGAAGCAGAATATTCCATGAAGGCTAGTATTAGGCACCACAGCCATTTATAATATCTTTCTAAAGGAGAGGTATGTAGCTCATATCAGAATCAGGTTCATCTGTGAGTAGTAAGAACTCCAAAAAGAATAGTTGCTTCAAGATAGAAAGTTGTTTCTCTTTCATGTAAAAATCCAGAGACAGGTAGCTCAGACCCTGTTGTGTGAAACCATCAAGACTCTAGGCTTGTTTCCTGCTTTTCTGACACCCATAGCAAGCCACTTCATGACCCAAGATGACTGTTTAAATGCTGTATTCATTTCCTAGGGCTGCTGTAACAAAGGCTATGGACTAGGTGTCTTACAATTATGGAAGTTCATTGTCTAACAGTTCTGGAAGCTGAAAATATGAAATTAAGGAGTATGGCTATACTCTCTCTAAAGCATGTGGTGAAGAATCCTTCTTTGCCTCTTCTCACTTCTGCTGCTTGTGGGCATTCTTTGGTTTTCCTTGGCTTGTATATGTATTAGTCTGATCTCTGCCTCTGTTGTCACTGGGCTGTCTTCCTTCTGTGCCTGTCAGGGTGTCTTTGCATGGTGTTGTTCCTTTATGTCTGTGTTCAGAGTTTCCTCTTACTAGTTGTATTAGATTAAGGCTTGCTCTAACAACCTTATTTTAACTTGTTTACATCTGCAAATACTTTATTTCCAAATAAAGTATCATCCACAGGGACTGAGGGTTAGGAATTCACTGTATCTTATTTTTCAGAAGAAGGTACAACAGGTTCCAACATTCTATTTACCTTCCATCCTGTAAAAGTAATAAGGAGAGAAGCTATGATTCTTTCCTTTAAAGACGCTTTCTATATGGTAGATAAAAAGTTTTGCTTATGCTGGTCATAGTTGGGTGCAAAGAATGTTGACCAACTTTGTGACCAGCTAAACTGGAGATTCCGTTACTAAGGGAGAAGAAATGAATTCATATTGAGTGACAGCAAGCAATCTCTGCCATGTGGTCTAAAATTGCTCTTTATTATTTTAATTTTTAGAAGTCTGACTTTTAATTAACATTATTAATGGTATTAAGCAAGATGACACCACTCTTATGTGGTGGCAGAAAGTGAAGAGCAACTAAAAAGCCTCTTGATGAAAGTGAAAGAGGAGAGTGAAAAAGTTGGCTTAAAGCTCAACATTCAGAAAACGAAGATCATGGCCTCTGGTCCCATCACTTCATGGGAAATAGACGGGGAAACAGTGGAAACAGTGTCAGACTTTATTTTGGGGGGCTCTAAAATCACTGCAGATGGTGATTGCAGCCATGAAATTAAAAGATGCTTACTCCTTGGAAGGAAAGTTATGACCAACTTAGATAGCATATTCAAAAGCAGGTACATTACTTTGCCAACAAAGTTCCGTCTAGTCAAGGCTGTGGTTTTTCCAGTGGTCATGTATGTATGTGAGACCTGGACTGTGAAGAAAGCTGAGAGCCAAAAAATTGATGCTTTTGAGCTGTGGTGTTGGAGAAGACTCTTGAGAGTCCCTTGGACTGCAAGGAGATCCAGCCTGTCCATCCTAAAGGAGATCAGTCCTGGGTGTTCATTGGAAGGACTGATCATGAAGCTGAAACTCCAATACTTTGGCCACCTTATGCAAAGAGTTGACTCATTGGAAAAGACCCTGATGCTGGGAGGGATTGGGGGCAGGAGGAGAAGGGGACAACAGAGGATGAGATGGCTATATGGCATCACTGACTCAATGAACATGAGTTTGGGTGAACTCTGGGACTTGATGATGGACAGGGAGTCCTGGCGTCCTGGTGTCCTGGTGTGCTGCGATTCATGGGGTTGCAAAGAGTCAGACACGACTGAGCGACTGAAGTGAACTGACTGAAGCAAATAGCTGTACAGAAATATGCTTATTACATTTTACCATGGAGGCATAGCAACAAGTTTACAAAAAACTATAAAGAGAAAAAGTATATTATTAATGCATTTGAGCAGTTCCTCATATAATATTATATACTTAAAAGAAATATAAGGAATGGGCTGTGCTCTCAGACAACATAAAATCTAGTTGAATGGGTCTGAATCTTTTGAATTTCATAGATCAATAACTTTTCTGGAGAATAAAAAATGGGAGGGACAGATAAGAGAGAAAAGTCAACTTTTTCTTTTTATTTATTTTCGGCTGCACTGGGTTTTCTTTGCTACACGTGGATTTTCTCTAGTTGTGGTGCACGGACTTCTCATTGCTGTGGGTTCTCCTGTGGAGCACGGGCTCTAGAGAGCACAGGCTCAGTAGTTGTGGTGCCCAGGCTTAGTTATCCCATGGCATGTGGAAGTTTTCCTGGACCAGAGATCAAATCCATTTTCCCTGTACTAGCAGGTGGGTTCTTAACCACTGGACCACCCATGAAGTCCTAAAATTGCTCTTCAAATCAGTTTCTCTGATCTAGTGATTGCGTATTCCTATGCAAGCTGGTTTTAGAAAAGGCAAAGGAACCAGAGATCAAATTGCCAAAATCCATGGCATTATCGAAAAAGCAAGAGAGTTCCAGAAAAACATCTATTTCTGCTTTATTGACTATTCCAAAGCCTTTGACTGTGTGCATCACAACAAACTGTGGAAAATTCTTAAAGGGATGGGAATGTCAGACCACCTGACCTGCCTCTTGAGTAACCTATATGCAGGTCAGGAAGCAACAGTTAGAATTGAACATGGAACAACAGACTGGTTCCAAATAGGGAAAGGAGTACGTCAAGGCTGTATATGGTCACCCTGTTTATTTAACTTATATGCAGAGTACATCATGAGAAACACTGGGCTAGATGAAGCACAAGTTGGAATCAAGATTGCTGGGAGAAATATCAATAACCTGAGATAGGCAGATGACACCACCCTTATGGCAGAAAGTGAAGAGGAACTAAAAAGCCTCTTGATGAAAGTGAAAGAGGAGAGTGAAAAAGTTGGCTTAAAGCTCAACATTCAGAAAACAAAGATCATGGCATCCGGTCCCACCACTTCATGGGAAATAGATGGGGAAACAGTGGAAACACTGTCAGACTTTATTTTTTCAGTCTCCAAAATCACTGCAGATAGTGACTGCAGCCATGAAATTAAAAGATACTTACTCCTTGAAAGAAAAGTTTTGACCAACCTAGACAGCATATTAAAAAGCAGAGACATTACTTCGCCAACAAAGGTCTATCTAGTCAAGGCTATGGTTTTTCCAATAGTCATGTACAGATTCGAGAGTTGGATTATAAAGAAAGCTGAGTGCTGAAGAACTGATGCTTTTGAACTGTGGTGTTGGAGAAGACTCTTGAGAGTCCCTTGGACTGCGAGGAGATCCAACCAGTCCATTCTAAAGGAAATCAGTCCTGAATATTCATTGGAAAGACTAATGTTGAAGTAGAAACTCCAATACTTTGGCCACCTGATGTGAAGAGCTGACCCATTGAAAAAACCCTGATGCTGGGAAAGATGAAGTTGGTAGGAGAAGGGGATGACAGAGGATGAGACGGTTGGATGGCATCACTGACTCAATGGACATGAGTTTGAGTAAACTCCGGGAGCTGGTGATGGACAGGGAGGCCTGGCATGCTGCGGTTCATGGGGTTGCAAAGAGTCAGACATGACTGAGTGACTGAACTGACTGACGACTGATGGGATTGCAGTGTTTGATACTCTCACCGAAAACTACCCAGTAGATCCCCTGTTTTAGGCTGGGGCAGAGATATATGGCTTCCTGGAAGTTTCTAACAAGCCCGTACCATAGTGTGATTGTGACTTAGTGATGTGATCCTGAGCTAGGTAGTCAACTTCTCTGAGTCTCAATGTCCTCATTTTTATATTAAGGATAATATCTATTTCATGTAATTGAAGTATAGCTTAAGTTGGATAATATATATGTGAAAGTTCCTGACATAAATAAGTACTCTATATCTGATTATTTTAATATGAATCCAGGAAGGAGAAAAACAGAAAAAGAAGGAGGAAGGGAAAGAAAAATTGCTTTCTGTATGTAACGTTCTAATGAAAAGAAAACCTTATGTAAAGAAAATCTGTATTTTCTTCGGTGTCTTTTTAAGCAAGTCGTGTTTCTTCTGAGAAAACATCAATCTACTTGCTCTCAGCAGTTTCTTTGATGAGATATAAAGCCATCCCACACATTTTGAATTTTATTTGAAGGGTACTTCTTAACTTCCCTCATGGCTCTGCTGTATCTGAGCTGGTAATCTACCTACAATGCGGGAGATCTGGGTTTGATCGATTCCTGGGTTGGGAAGATCCCCCGGAAAAAGGAAAGGCTACCCACTCCAGTATTCTGGCCTAGAGAATTCCATGGACCGTATGGTCTGTTGGGTCGTAAAGAGTCAGACACGACTAGTGACTTTTACTCACTCAGCAGATAATCTTTCCTGACCTGATCACAAGGCAATTACTGCTATTATTACAACTGAGAGGAATTGTCCACATGACTCCTCAGGCATTGCATAGGTTTTCCAATAAGTATTATAGCAGAGTCTTCTTGTTGTCCCCAATATCCAGTCCCCTCTCTTTTTCTATGTGGTTGAATGTTTAGCTTGAGTACGTGGCCACCCCAACCAATGATTGCATTTCTCAGCCTTTCTTGCCACTAGGTGTGGCCATATGATCCAGTCAATGTGTTTAACCTTAAATAATACAGTTTCTGGGGTCGTGTCATTAATCTTTCCCTGCATTTCTAGTCTCCTCCTGCTCTCTGTGATGTGAATGTGATCTGTGATTTCTTTGATGACTGCAGCTATTTAGGACAGGAGGAAAACAAGGTAACTTAAGCCCTATGTTCCTAATACCATGGAGCTGCCATATCAGCAAGTTCTGCTTAAACTTGGATTGTTATGTGAAAATTAACTATTTTGTTTAAATCACTGCTATTCTGGGTTTATTACAGTCGTTGAACCTGTATCTTAAAAAGTACAGAATTTGGTACCTAAAATGATCAGGTAGAAGTGGTACCAGAACATAGTTCCTGCAGTCTGGGATGTTGACTATATTATTATACAACTGAATGAGATTTCAAAAACTGTCATCTGCAATAACTTGGATAGTGAACCAAACACTCATGGAGACCATGGCTCTAAGAGAAAAGGTAAAAACAAGCAAACAAACAAATAAAAAAGTCAGGATATGGGCATCTATTGACTGCTTCTTTAATTCTTTCAACAAAATTTTCAAGGTGAATATAGATTCAGACTGGATTGAGTCAATTGCAAGCAGAGATGGAAAGGAATGCAACTTTCCAAAATGAAGTTCTTTCTACCTAGGCCAGAAATCTAAGTTTACTAAGCATTGAATAATTTAGGAAGAGTTGAAGGAACCAACTGATTCTGCAGACCAAACTAGCAATGATAAAGGTGTTTGTTAATGGTAGGAGTGGCAAGAAGATGGTTTTGGTTCCTTGTTAGTCTCTACCAACTGCTTCTCAAAGCAAGTCCAAATTAAAAAATAATGCATTTCAAATGGATTTTCCTCAGTGTTTTGCAAGAGCATTGTTGCAAACTTTAATGGTTTATTGATTGGCACAGTTCAGTCCAGTTCAGTTGCTCAGTCATGTCCAACTCTTTGCGACCCCATGAATCGCAGCACGCCAGGCCTCCCTGTCCATCACCAACTCCCAGAGTTCACTCAGACTCACATCCATCGAGACCGTGATGCCATCCAGCCATCTCATCCTCTGTCGTCCCCTTTTCCTCCTGCCCCCAATCCCTCCCAGCATCAGAGTCTTTTCCAATGAGTCAACTCTTCGCATGAGGTGGCCAAAGTACTGGAGTTTCAGCTTTAGCATCATTCAAAAGAAATCTCATATAAACTTATCTAGCTCAAAGATCTTCAAAGCAAAATATGTAATCCTTGGGGTAAAAGGAGATATTCCAGTGGGTACTTGGACACATATAAGTTTAAGAGGATCCAGTTATCAGCCTACCGGGCTCCTCCGTCCATGGGATTTTCCAGGCAAGAGTATTGGAGTGGGGTGCCATTGCCTTCTCTGGTAAATATTAAACTTTTGTGCTATTCTTTCCAAAATTGATCTACCTAAGAATTTATCCCATTATATTTCTCTTTTGCTGCCTTTCTTTTTAAAATTGTCCTCCCACTTGACTGAAAAAGGTCTGCTATTTGCTCATCTGCATTCTAGCATACTGCAAATGTCCACTCCTTTATGATGTTTGCAATGATCGATGACTAATAGTAATGATGAGGAGCTTCCCTGGTGGATCAGCAGTAAAGGTCCCCTTTCCTGGTGGCTCTGCTGTATCTGAGCTGGTAATCTGCCTACAGTGCGGGAAACCGGATTTGTTGGCAAATCTGTCTGCCAGTGCAGGAGATGCGAGTTTGATCCCTCGGTCTGAAAGATCCCTTAGAAAAGAAAATGGCAACCCACTCTAGTATTCTCGCCTGGGAAATCCCATGGGCAGAGAAGCCTCGTGGGCTATAGTCCATAGGGCTGTGAAAGAGTCAGATACAACTTAGCGACTAAACAACAATACTAATGCTAACCAGAAGACTTTTAATGAAACATTTTGGCCATTGTTGTTTTAGGGGGAAAGCCATTTAATTTCAACTTTTATGCATAGTTTTATTGCAAAGAAATATTATGGAGATGATTACTGTAAGACAGAAAACACAAAATATATTACATCATGTAATTCTGTGAGGGAAGTTAAAAGGAAATAAAAATTCAAGGAACAAAAGGAACTGTTAAAGAAGAACTAGTACACATGTTTTTAAAATGAATGATGGTGGTGTCAAATCACTATATTATTATTTACATTCTTTTTGACACATTTAAAGGAGTTGTTTTTCTTGTTCAGTTGTGTCTGACTTTTTGTGAATACATGGACTATGGGACTCCAGGTTTCCCCGTCCTTCACAATCTCCTGGAGTTTGCTCAAACTCATGTCCATTGAGTTGACAATGCCATCCAACCATCTCATCCTCTGTCATGCTGTTCTCCTCTTGCCCTTGATCTTTCCCAGAATTAGGGTCTTTTCTGATGAGTTGGCTTTTCACATCAGGTGTCACAGTATTGGAGCTTCAGATTCAGCATCAGTCCTTCCAGTGAATATTTAGGACTGATTTCCTTTAGGATGGACTGGTTTGATCTCCTTGCTGTCCAAGGGACTCTCAAGAGTCTTCCCCAGTACCACAATTTGAAAGCATCAATTCTTTGGCGCTCAGCCTTCTTTATGGTTCAACTCTCACATCCATACATGACTACTGGAAAAACCGTAGCTTTGACTACATGGACCTTTGTTGGCAAACTGATGTCTCTGCTTTTTAATATGCTGTCTAGGTTTGTCATAGCTGTTCTTCCAAGGAGCAAGCATCTTTATTTTTATGGCTGCAGTCATCATTTGCAATGATTTTGGATCCCAAGAAAATAAAGTGTCACTGTTTCCATTGTTTCCCCATTATGAAGTGATGGGAGCGGATGCCATGATCTGAGTTTTCTGAATGTTGAGTTGTTTTGTTTAAATTTTTACATATTATTTATTTACTTGACTGCATTGGGTCTTAGTTGAGGCATGTGAGATATAGTTGCCTGACCAGGGTTTGAACTCAGGCCCACTACACTGCGTGCATGGAGCCTTAGCCACTGGACCACCAGGGAAGTCCTGAACGTTGAGTTTTAAGCCAACCTCTTTCATTTTCATCAAGAAGCTCTTTAGTCTTCTCAGCTTTCTGCCATTAGGGTGGTGTCATCTGCATCTCTGAGGTTATTGATATTTCTCCCTGCAATCTCAATTCCAGCTTGAGCTTCATCCAGCCTGGCATTTCGGATGATGTTGTTATAATAACCACTTTATTAAAAAATGTCACTATGTACAATATGTCTGAATTTCACCTTTTTCTACTATTTAAACTTATAAGGTAGAGGTTATATATTTAGGTTTTAAAATGTCGGTGGGACTTCATAGTATTTAAGGATTCTTTAATTGTATACTCAAGCAAAAATATTTGAAGACCCCATTTCTATTACCTATTGTAACTGGATTACTCCCCATAAGCCCTTCCTATATAGAAGTATGGACCCACTGTTGCTCAGAGCAAATAATGCTTTTGTTTATAATTGCTGATAATTTCCAGATGGTTCATATTGTCTATGAGAGCCAAATGAAATCAGTAGAAGTTTTGTCTGCATAAAGTGTAGAAGTTAAGCTTCAGACTTGGGTAGAATGGATGAGCCTTTCAGTTTAAGTCTAAACAGTAATATTAGGTTATTTGAAGTGAAGAAACTTATATGGAAACACTAACAATGTATGCTTGTCTTTTTTTCCTTCTTTTGATGAGGTTTCCATTTTTTCTTTTTCCCAGAAAAGGTTGAAAGTATATTTTCTCATTCCTTCCATATTTGATACTGTTACATGGAGATAATCTTGCTGAAACAATGTTATTGTACATGCTTTTCTTGTATCCAAAGCAAATACTAGTTTCCAGTCTTTTATATTTTTTCAAATAGAACTGTTAAGAATTCCCAATTATGCACTGTATTAATCCTGCTATAGCTAGAAGGCTTGGCAAGTATGTTCTAATGAAACATTGTATACCTTATTAGGTTTGTTGCTTAAAAAAAAAAAAATCAGATTGGAAAGAAGAAGTCAATGGAATGTTTTTAAAAAAACACTTAAGCTTAATTTTCTAGTAAGGAAAAAAGTATCAGACTTGTGTTAATACCTTGTGTTAATCAGATCACCTTTTAAAAATACTGTATAAGAATGGGGATTGAACCTTACTTTAACAAAACTTCACTTTCTCTGAACATAAATTTCCTTTCCACCCTAGTTCATATGAGTTGTTCCTATTAAAGTCAACACACAAGTTGTTCCTATTAAAGTAACAAATCACGGTATAATTTGTCTTGTAACTGAAATATGTTGATTTTCCATATTTTCTACCCATTTGAAATAAGAGGAATAAAATTTTCATTTATCTTATAAATGGAATTTATTTGTTTTATAAATGCATTTATTTTATAAGAGGAATAAAATATACATTTATTTTATCTGTGGAGTTGAATACTCGGTGGGGAATTTACTCAGCCACATTTCTCTGGGAACTGCTCATTCTGCCACAGGATATTTCCTTCCCATAATAATCTTATTTCTATGAAGATGCCCATTTTGGGCATGAAAATAGTCAATTGATTGGACCTAGGGGTTGCAGCTGGTGAAGGCAATGGCACCCCACTCCAGTACTTTCGTCTGGAAAATCCCATGGATGGAGGAGCCTGGTAGGCTGCAGTCCATGGGGTCGTAAAGAGTCGGACAGGACTGAGCGACTTCACTTTCACTTTTCACTTTCATGCATTAGAGAAGGAAATGGCAACCCACTCCAGTGTTCTTGCCTGGAGAATCCCAGGGACGAGGGAGTGTAGTGGGCTGCCGTTTGTCTATGGGGTCGCACAGAGTCGGACACAACTGAAGCGACTTAGCAGCAGCAGCAGCAGGGGTTGCAGCTGTCCTCTTCTCCCCAACCTGAGTTGAGCCAACCAGGCTGTCTTCTAGAAAGTCGGGATTGGAGCTGAGAGACTGGAGTTTGCTCTCCACCTGGCCTCATTGCTTATAACCATGGAGTTGGAATACAGCCTGTCTTTGGGAAAGAATAACTGGTTTATCCCTAACATTAATTGGGCCAGGAGCAAGAGTAGAAATGATGGCCCTCATATCATATATTTAAATGTTGGAAAAGAAAGAAAGTGAAAGAAAGTGAAGTTGCTCAGTCATGTCCAACTCTTTGCAACCCCATGGACTGTAGCCCAACAGGCTCCTCCATCCATGGAATTTTCCAGGCAAGAGTACTGGAGTGGGTTGCCATTTCCTTCTCCAGGAGATCCCAACTCAGGGATCGAACCCAGTTCTCCCACATTGCAGGCAGCTACCAGGGAAGCCCAAATGTTGGAAAGGCATATAGTAAAAAAACAATTAAATATGGTATTTTTACCTTCTTATCTTGACAAATATAATTTATAACAACCTTGGAGGTGGAGTTTGAAAATTTAAAGTTCTGAGATTCTTCAGAGTTCCACAAAGGAATGTGACTTTTGAGGGAGAGATGGTCTGTAGCTGCTCCTCTTTCCATCAGGCACCACAAAGGGCCATTCACTGCATATACTAAACACCTCAGGAGCTCATCAAAGCACCATTCACCTTGGCCACACTTTGGGACTGGAGGGGCACACCTGCAGAGCAGTCTGTCCTCAGGAAAACAGACCCACAAAAGAGGCTAGTGCAAGTCCTGGGAATAAACTCAGGCCTGCTGAGGGAAGAGAGTTCTGCGGCCTCAGGTGTCTAGACCATTTGTTTTTTCGAAGGGCTATGTGGGCTCTGGAAAGGCAAAGTATTATGTTGTTGTTGTTGGTTTGTTTTGCTTTTTTAAAAAAGCTTTATTTTTTAGAGCAGTTTTAGGTACATGTTTAGCAATAGTGAGCCGAGGTTCTTATAGCAGCATTTCTATATACTCTCTGTGCCCATTCTTACACGGGAGAGACTCTGCGTGTGTTGAAGGTATATCTTTTTAACCCCATAGACTCTGCCTCATGGGAAAGGGCAGAGTCTGAGAAGGGCAAGAGGTGAGTCTCTAAAGCTCTGAGGCCTGGGCAGAGGTCACTCTTGTCTGGGTCTAAAGGTGATATTGAAGAATAAGAAGATAAGTTCAGTTCAGTCGCTCAGTCGTGTCCGACTCTTTGCGACCCCATGAATCGCAGCACGCCAGGCCTCCCTGTCCATCACCAACTCCCGGAGTTCACTCAGACTCACGTCCATCGAGTCCGTGATGCCATCCAGCTGTCTCATCCTCTGTCATCCCCTTCTCCTCCTGCCCCTAATCCCTCCCAGCATCAGAGTCTTTTCCAATGAGTCAACTCTTCACATCAGGTGGCCAAAGTACTGGAGTTTCAGCTTCAGCATCAGTCCTTCCAAGGAAATCCCAGGGCTGATCTCCTTCAGAATGGACTGGTTGGATCTCCTTGCAGTCCAAGGGACTCTCAAGAGTCTTCTCCAACTCCACAGTTCAAAAGCATCAATTCTTCAGTGCTCAGCCTTCTTCACAGTCCAACTCTCACATCCATACATGACCACTGGAAAAACCATAGCCTTGACTAGACAGACCTTAGTCAGCAAAGTAATGTCTCTGCTTTTCAATATGTTGTCTAGGTTGGTCATAAGTTTTCTTCCAAGGAGTAAGCGTCTTTTAATTTCATGGCTGCAGTCACCATCTGCAGTGATTTTGGAGCCCCCCAAAATAAAGTCTGACAGTGTTTCCACTGTTTCCCCATCAGTTTCCCATGAAGTGATGGGACCAGATGTAGAACTAATAAAGCGAGAGACACGGCAGAAAAAATTCCAGGGCTCTTCCAATTCCTGGTTCTAGCCCCTTGCAAGTTTCTGCTGTTTTCCTGCTCTAGTTTTGTTTTGTTTTTCAGATACTACATTACTCTTCTATTTTTTTTAAATTGCAAATTTATTCACAGGTTGCAGGTTTTTTGTTGTTTAATTAAAAACAATTGATACATAGTTAATGTACAATATTATATAAGTTATAGATGTACAACATAGTGAATCACAATTTTTAAAGGTTATACTCCATTATACTGAAGCTGAAGGTCCAATACTTAGGTCATCTGATCGCAACTCATTGAGAAAGACTCTGATGCTGGGAAAGGTGAAGGCAAGAGGAGACAGGAATGACAGAGGATGAGATAGTTGGATGGCATCACTGATTCCATCTCTTATGTCTCCTGCATTGGCAGGTGGGTTCCTTACCACTACCGCCACCCGGGAAGCCATAAGTGATATCATACATATTTGTCTTTCTCTGTCGACTTATTCACCTAGCATAATATTCTCCAAGTCCATTCATGTGGTTGCAAATTGCAAGATTTTATTCTTTTTTATGGCTTTCCACGTGGTGCAGTGGTAAAGAATCTGCCTGCCAATGCATAAGTTGTGGATTCAGTATCTGGGTTTGGGATGATTCCCTGGACTAGTAAATGGCAACCCACTCCAGTATTCTTGCCTGGGAAATTTCCATGGACAGAGGAGCCTGGTGGGCTTCAGTCCAGAGGGTCGCACAGAGTTGGACACGACTGAAGCGACTGAGCAGCAGCAGCCACATGGTAGTTCTATTTTTAGTTCTTTGAGAACTCGCCTTGCTGTTTACCATCCTTGCTGTGCATATTTGCATTCCCCCAATGGTGTCTGAGTGTTTCCTTTGCTATACATCCTCACCAGCATTTGTCACTTGTGTTCTTTTTGATGATTACCATTCTGAGATGATGCTCGTTGTGGTTTTTATTTGCATTTCCCTGATGGTTAGTGATGTTGAGCATCTTTTCATGTGCCTGTTGGTCACTTGCATGTCTTCTTTGGAGAAATGTCTGTTTAGATCTTCGGCCCATCTGTTGATCAGGTTGCATATTTTTTGATGAGTTGTATGACCTGTTTATATATGTTGGATGAAAATCCCTTATTGATCATATAATTTGCAAATATTTTCTCCCATTCAGTATAGATTGTCTTTTCATTTTGTCATTGGCTTCTTTTTTTTTTTTTCCATTGGCTTCTTTTGCTGTACAAAAGCTTTTAAGTTTAATCAAGCCCCATTTGTTTATTTTTGCTTTTATTTCCTTTGCTCTAGGAGACTGATCCAAAAAAATATTTCTATGGTTTGTTTGTCAAAGAATGTTCTGCCTATGTTTTCTTTTAGGAGTTTTGTAGTTTCCAGTCATACATTTAGGTCTTTAATACATTTTGAGTTTATGTTTGTATATGGTGTTAGAGAATTATCTAATTTCATCCTTTTACATGCAGCTGCCCAGTTTTCCCAACACCACTTACTGAAGAGACTGTATTTTCTCCACTGTATATTCTTGCCTCTTTTATCATAGACTAATTGATCATAACTGCATAGGTTTATTTCTGGGTTCTCTATTCTGTTCTGTTGGTCTGTGGAGACAATATGGCATTCTTATAAAACATTTCTCCATTTTTCTTAAGCTAGTTTTATGTGGTTTGCATTACTTGTAATCAGTGAGATCTAAGAATACTATGATACCAACTAGGAGACTTTGAGTTGCTAATGCAATTAAAATTTCATTACTTGAATTTCATTATCTGAATTTACTTGAGTTTATATTGTACTTACTTTCAAAATGATGTCACACTCATTTCATAATCCTTAACATATCTTGTGAAGAATCACTATTTCCATTTTGCATATATAGAAATGGGAGCTCAGCTAACTTGCCCAAACTTCCAAATAAGATTTCCTTCTGGGAAATAAGATTTCCTTCTGGGAAATCTTGCTTGAAAGAGATGGGACTTTGGTATCTCTCTCTCAGACTTTGGTATGCATGAGAAAGTATATCAGCAAATGATAACAGTGACATCAGGCAGACAACTCTTCCCACAGAAAATTTTAGAAACGAGGTAACAATTGGTCAGAACATCATTTGTATTCATTTTTAAAACAAGGATGATCGTTTTGAAATTCCCCCTGAGAAAGTGCAAACGACAAGAATGGGAGACTTCAGTCGTCAACATCCTCTTCTTTTGTGGCTCACACTAGGTGCTGAGCCAAAGGTGCACTTTCTGTGTGTGAGTGTGTAAGATATAAGCCCAGGAATTCCGCTCCATAGACTCACTGGGAAGTTGGGATGGGAGAGGGAAGTAGGTGTTAAATGTCTCACCGAGGAGTGCAGAGATTCCTTAGAGTTTTAGGCATCTACAGGTGTCTGGTACTATTTCTGGTTATAGTATGAAAGAGAAGGTGTGGTGTGTGGGCAGAGAGCTTTCCTGTGGTTTTGACAATCTGCCTCCCTGAAAATGGAGCTGGGGCAGGTGCCTAGAGAATAAATTTACTGGAGGTTAACAGCCCCTTTAAAAGTAGCACAATGAGTGGTGTATGTGTGTATATGTGTGTGTTTTGTGTATCTCAAGCCAACTAATGTACAAAGATGGTTATGGAAAAACAGAGACCCCATAAGAATAACCATCCAAAAAAGTCTTAAATAAAATACTTTTATACAATACAATGTGATGGGATAGGCATTATTTTTCTCAATTTACGGGTGAGGAAACAGGCTCCAAAATGAGGTAATTGGACCAAGATTATATAGTTAGTAATAATTAATTGCTAGACTTCTTCTTATACCATGAGGTCAACTCCAAAGTCCCAACGTAACACAGTCCAAGTGTCAAATATAAACATGTTTGATATTTGTAGAGCTGCTATATCGAAACTGAATATCTTAGGGTCATTTTTCCCTGCCCCTGCATTGCTTCTGTCACCCTGGGCCAGTGTTGCTCCCACCATCTTGCACTGCTTGGCCTGATTCTGTGATTCTGTTGTTCTCTACTGCCTACTTGTAGTGGATGATTAGTCTACCACAGATCTACGAATCTGAATCTCTAGGTATCAGCTGGGAATTTGCATCTTATCACACCATTCCAAATAAATCTCAGGTACACTGAACATTGAGAAACATCAGGTAGATATTTTTGGGGAGTGAGAGTTAGGAATAGGTACGAAAAGGTGAAGAGGGGAGCTGCATTACATGTTGAATGTATGAAATGTACATATCACATCACATATTTGATCTGCATATTTACATATGTAAGCATGCTTAATTTTTCATGTTCATTTTAGTTATTTGGAGCCCAACTTCAAATCCAAACTGAGTTAGAAATCCCTAATTCCTTGGAAGAAAAGTTATGACCAACCTAGATAGCATATTGAAAAGCAGAGACATTACTTTGACAACAAAGGTCCGTCTAGTCAAAGCTATGCTTTTTCCAGTGGTCATGTTTGGATGTGAGAGTTGGACTGTGAAGAAGGCTGAGCACTGAAGAATTGATGCTTTTGAACTGTGGTGTTGGAGAAGACTCTTGAGAGTCCCTTGGACTGCAAGAAGATCCAACCAGTCCATTCTGAAGGAGATCAGCCCTGGGATTTCTTTGGAAGGAATGATGCTGAAGCTGAAACTCCAGTACTTTGGCCACCTGATGCGAAGAGTTGACTCATTGGAAAAGACTCAAATGCTGGGAGGGATTGGGGGCAGGAGGAGAAGGGGATGACAGAGGATGAGATGGCTGGATGGCATCACGGACTCGATGGACATGAGTCTGAGTGAACTCCGGGAGTTGGTGATGGACAGGGAGGCCTGGCGTGCTGCGATTCATGGGATTGCAAAGAGTCGGACACGACTGAGCAACTGAACTGAACTGAACTAAACTGAACAACAAACAAACCACACAGATTTTCCCTAATTGAGTGGAAATGTAATAATAGAGAGCCCACACACCTAATTTGATTGATTAATTTTAATTGGAGGATAATTGCTTTATAATATTGTGATGGTTTTTGCCATACATCAACATGAATCGGCCTTAGGGACATGTGTCCCTCCCATTCTGAACCCCCTCCCATCTCCTTCCCCAGCCCATCCCTCTAGGTTTTCCCAGAGCACTGGCTTTGGGTGCCCTGCTTCATGCATTGAACTAACTTTGGTCATGTTTTACATATGGTAATGTGTATGTTTCAATGCTATTTTCTTAAGTGATCCCACCCCTGCCTTCTCCCACTGAGCCTAAAAGTCTGTTCTTTACATCTGTGTCTCCTTTGCTGCCCTATATGGAGGATCATTGGTACCATCTTTGTAGATTCCATATATATGCATTAATACACAGTATTTGCCTTTCTCTTTCTGACTTACTTCACTCTGTATAATAGGCTCCAGGTTCATCCACCTCATTGAACTGACTCAAATGTGTTCCTTTTTATAGCTGAGTAATATTCCATTGTGTATATGTACCACAGTTTCCTTATCCACTCATCTGCTGATGGATATCTAGGTAGCTTCCACGCCCTAGCTGTTGTAAATAGTGTTGCATTGAACACTGTGCTGGGAAAGATTGAGGGCAGGAGGAGAAGGGGACAGCAGAGGATGAGATGGGTGGATGGCATCACCGACAGTGGACATGAGTCTGAGTGAACTCCGTGAGTTGGTGATGGACAGGGAGGCCTGGTGTGCTGGGGTTCATGGGGTCGCAAAGAGTCAGACACGACTGAGTGACTGAACTGAACTGAACTGAACACTGGAGTACATGTGTCTTTCAATTCTCGTTTCCTTGGGGTATATGCCCAGCACTGGGATTGCTGGGTCGTATGGCAGTTCTATTCCCTGTTTTTAAGGAATCTCCACACTGTTCTCCATAGTTTCTGTCCCAGTTTGCATTCACACCAACATTACAAGAGGGTTCCCTTTTCTCTACACCTTCTCCAGCATTTATTGTTTATAGACTTTTTGATGATGGCCATTCTGACTGGTGTGAGATGATACCATTGTAGTTTTGATTTGCATTTCTCTAATAATGAGTGATGGTGAGCATCTTTTCATGTTTGTTAGCCATCTGTATATCTTCTTTGGAGAACTGTCTGTTTAGGCCTTTCGCCCACTTTTTGATTGTGTTGTTTGTTTTCTGGTATTTATTTGTATGAGCTGCTTATATGGCCATATGGCCTCAGTGATGAAGACCACATCTTAAAGTCTCTTTCTAGAAAGAGAACAATTGCCAAGAAATGTTGTCAGTTGTATAGAAAGTTAGAACTAAATGGAGGCTCCTAATGTAAGCAAATAGTGATCTATTTGTAATCTTACCATTACATATGTCCTTTAAAATTGTCATAGTTTTGTCTTCCACCCGTAACCTGAAATCAGACGGATTATATTCTTTGAAGCCAAAGATGGAGAAGCTCTATACAGTCAACAAAAACAAGACCGGGAGCTGACAGTGGCTCAGATCATGAACTCCTTATTGCCAAATTCAGACTTAAACTGAAGAAAGTAGGGAAAACCGCTAGACCATTCAGGTATGACCTAAATCAAATCCCTTATGATTATACTGTGGAAGTGAGAAATAGATTTAAGGGTCTAGAGCTGATGGATGGAGTGCCTGAGGAACTATGGAATGAGGTTCGTGACATTGTACAGGAGACGGGGATCAAGACCATCCCCATGGAAAAGAAATGCAAAAAAGCAAAATGGCTGTCTGGGGAGGCCTTACAAATAGCTGTGAAAAGAAGGGAAGCAAAAAGCAGAGGAGAAAAAGAAAGATATAAGCATCTGAATGCAGAGTTTCAAGAATAGCAAGGAGAGATAAGAAAGCCTTCCTCAGTGATCAATGCAAAGAAATAGAGGAAAAGAACAGAATGGGAAAGACTAGAGATATCTTCAAGAAAATTAGAGATACCAAGGGAACATTTCATGCAAAGATGGGCTCGATAAAGGACAGAAATGGTATGGACCTAACAGAAGCAGAAGATATTAAGAAGAGGTGGCAAGAATACACGGAAGAACTGTACAAAAAAGATCTTCATGACCCAGATAATCATGATGATGTGATCACTAATCTAGAGCCAGACATCTTGGAATGTGAAGTCAAGTGGGCCTTAGAAAGCATCACTACGAACAAAGCTAGTGGAGGTGATGGAATTCCAGGTGAGCTCTTTCAAATCCTGAAAGATGATGCTGTGAAAGTGCTGCACTCAATATGCCAGCAAATTTGGAAAACTCAGCAGTGGCCACAGGACTGGAAAAGGTCAGTTTTCATTCCAATTCCAGAGAAAGGCAATGCCAAAGAATGCTCAAACTACCGCACAATTGCACTCATCTCACATGCTAGTAAAGTAATGCTCAAAATTCTCCAAGCCAGACTTCAGCAATACGTGAACTGTGAACTCCCTGATGTTCAAGCTGGTTTTAGAAAAGGCAGAGGAACCGGAGATCAAATTGCCAACATCCGCTGGATCATGGAAAAAGCAAGAGAGTTCCAGAAAAACATCTATTTCTGCTTTATTGACAATGCCAAAGCCTTTGACTGTGTGGATCACAATAAACTGTGGAAAATTCTGAAAGAGATGGGAATACCAGACCACCTAACCTGCCTCTTGAGAAATCTGTATGCAGGTCAGGAAGCAACAGTTAGAACTGGACATGGAACAACAGACTGGTTCCAAATAGGAAAGGGAGTACGTCAAGGCTGTATATTGTCACCCTGCTTATTTAACTTCTATGCAGAGTACATCATGAGAAACGCTGGACTGGAAGAAACACAAGCTGGAATCCAGATTGCCAGGAGAAATACCAATAACCTCAGATAGGCAGATGACACCACCCTTATGGCAGAAAGTGAAGAGGAACTAAAAAGCCTCTTGATGAAAGTGAAAGAGGAGAGTGAAAAAGTTGGCTTAAAGCTCAACATTCAGAAAACGAAGATCATGGCATCTGGTCCCATCACTTCATGGCAAATAGATGGGGAAACAGTGGAAACAGTGTCAGACTTTATTTTTTGGGCTCCAAAGTCACTGCAGATGGTGATTGCAGCCATGAAATTAAAAGACGCTTACTCCTTGGAAGAAAACTTATGACCAACCTAGATAGTATATTCAAAAGCAGAGACGTTACTTTGCCGATTAAGGTCTGTCTAGTCAAGGCTATGGTTTTTCCTGTGGTCATGTATGGATGTGAGAACTGGACTGTGAAGAAGGCTGAGCACTGAAGAACTGATGCGTTTGAACTGTGGTGTTGGAGAAGACTCTTGAGAGTCCCTTGGACTGCAAGGAGATCCAACCAGTCCATTCTGAAGGAGCTCAGCCCTGGGATTTCTTTGGAAGGAATGATGCTAAAGCTGAAGCTCCCGTAGTTTGGCCACCTGATGTGAAGAGTTGACTCATTGGAAAAGACTCCGATGCTGGGAGGGATTGGGGGCAGGAGGAGAAGGGGACGACCCAGGATGAGATGGCTGGATGGCATCACGGACTCGATGGACGTGAGTCTGAGTGAGCTCTGGGAGATGCTGATGGACAGGGAGGCCTGGCGTGCTGCTATTCATGGGGTCGCAAAGAGTCGGACACAACTGAGCGACTGAACTGAACTGAACTGAATTGAACTGAACTGAACCCGTAACTTTTTAAAGAACTTATTTCTTTTATTCACTTATTATTTTTAGTTGCTCGGGTCTTCACTGCTGCGCGCAGTCTTCCTCTTGTTTCGGTGAGAGCGGGCTGCTCTCTGTTGTGGTACAGAGACTCACTGCGGTGGCCTCTCTCACGGCAGCACACAGGCTCGAGGGGCACAGGCTTCAGCAGCTGCAGCAGGAGAGCTCAATCGTTTCGGCCTGCGGCTCAGTAGACGCTGCTCACGGGCTCTAGAGCAGAGTCTTAGGAGTTGTGACACATGGGCTTAGTTGCTCCGCAGCATGTGGAATCCTCCCAAACCAGGGATTGAACCCATGTCTCCTGCTTTGGTAGGCAGATTTCTATCCACTGTCCCACCAGGGAAGTCCCACCTTTAAAATTGTAATCCACTGGCATTTGGTTTGACTTTGTGTGTAACTGGGCTTCCCTAGTGGCTCAGACCATAAAGAATCTGCCTGCAATATAAGAGAGCCAGATTCGATCCCCGGATGGGAAGATCCCCTGGAGAAGGGGATGGCAGCCCACTCCAGTATTCCCGCCTGGAGAATCCCATGGCCGGAGGAGCCTGGTGGGCTGCAGTCTGTGGGTCACAGCGTCAGCCGTGACTGAGCGGCTGTCACTATCACGTGTGTTACTAGAGTCTCAGTTTTCCTAGTGGCATTTATTGAACAGTTTCCCTTTCACACCCTTCTGTGAAGTCCGCTCTTTTCAAAAATTCACTTTTATGTGTATGCCAATGACAGTTCACTGTCTTTATTACTATGTCACAATAAATCTCTAAATTTGGTAGGCAGATCTCTCTGATCTTATTCTTCTTTAGAGATGTCTTACTTCTGTGTGACCCTATGAGCTTCCATATAAATTTCAGAATGGTTTTATAAAATATTATCAAGAATCCATTTGGGGTTTTGATCATAATAGGTTTGACTTTATAAACCAGTTTGCATAGGTTGGCACTTTTACGATATAAGGTCTTTTGTTTTCTCTTAAAATTTGTATTATGAAAAATTATCCATCACTTAACTTTAACAAATATAAACATTTTGACATACTTGTTTCATCTATCCTCCAGTTATTTTTACTGAAGTATTTCAAAGCAAATCTCAGAATCATATCTTTTCAATCCTTTGAAATGACATATACATCTCAGTATGCATATCAGAATGCATTTCAAAAATGGGGGAGATATTTTCTTCATTACCACATCAGCATTATCACATCTTGTGTTATTTTAAATGCTTTTTGTTCAGTTGTTGCTCAGTCACTCAGTCATGTCCAACTCTTTGAGACCCCATGGACCGCAGCATGCCAAGCTTTCCTGTATTTCACTATTTCCCAGAGTCTGTGCAAACTCATGTCCATTGAATCAATGATGCCATCCAACTATCTCATCCTCTGTCACCCTCTTCTCCAGCATCAGAGTCTTTTTCAGTGAGTCAACTCTTCAGATCAGGTGGCCAAATTATTGGAGCTTCAACTTCAGCATCAGTCCTCCAGTGAATATTCAAGGTTGATTTCCTTTAGGATTGATGAGTTTGATTACCAAGAGTCTTCCCCAGCACCACTGTTTGAAGACATCAGTTCTTTGGTGCTCAGTCTTCTTTATGGTCTAACTCTCACATCCATAGATGACTACTAGAAAAACCATAGTTTTGACTACACGGACCTTTGTTGGCAAAGTAATGTCTCTCCTTTTTAATATGCTGTCTAGGCTTGTCATAGCTTTTCTTCCAAGGAGCAAACATCTATAATTTCCTGCCTGTAATAACTGTCCTCAGTGATTTTGGAGTCCAAGAAAATAAAATCTGTCATTGTTTCAATTTTCCCCCCATCTGTTTGCCATGAAGTGAAGGGACTGTGTGCTATGATCTCAGTTTTTTGAATGTTGAGTTTTAAGCCAGCCTTCTCCTCTTTTACCTTCAGCAGGAGGCTCTTTAGTTTCTCTTCATTTTCTGCCATTAGGCTGGTTTCAGCTGCATACCTGAGGTTATTGATATTACTCCTGGCAATCTTGATTTCAGCTTGATGTACTGGCAGCCTGGCATTTCGCATGATGTACTTTGCATATAAATTAAATAAGCAAGGTGACCATTTACAGCCTTGACGTACTCCTTTCCCAATTTTGAACCAGTTCATTGTTCCATGTCTGATTCTAACTATTGCTTCTTGACCTGCATACAGGTTTCTCAGGAGGCAGATAAGGTGGTCTGGTATTCCCATCTCTTGAAGAATTTTCCACAGTTTGTTGTAATCCACACAGTCAAAGACTGGTATAGTCAATGAAACAGAAGTAGGTGTTTTTCTGGAATTGTCTTGCTTTTTCTATGATCCAGTGGATGTTGGTAATTTGATCACTGGTTCCTCTGCCTTTTCTAAATCCAGCTTGTACATCTGGAAATTCTTGGTTCACATGTTGCTGAAGTCTAGCTTGAAGGATTTTGAATATTACCTTGTTAGCATGTGACATGAGTGCAATTGTGCAGTAATTTGAACTTTCTTTGGCATTGGCCTTCTTTTAAAGTGCAGCACTTTACCAGCATCATCTTTTAGGATTTGAAATAGCTCAGCTGGAATTCCATCACCTCCTCTAGCTTTGGGTGTAGTAATGCTTCCTAAGGCCCACTTGACTTCACCCTCCAGGATGTCTGGCTCTAGGTGAGTGATCACACCATCATAGTTATCTGGGTCATCAAGACCTTTTTTTGTACAGTTCTTCTGTGTATACTTGCCATCTCTTCTTAATATCTTCTGTTTCTGTTAGATACATACCATTTCTGTCCTTTATTGTGCACGTCTTTGGATGAAATTTTCAAATTTTCAGTTCATATTCAGATTTCCCCAATTATCTAAAAATGTCTTTTTGGAGGAAATTTGATTTAGGACCCAAGCAAAAGAGTCTCACTATATTTGAATATTATGCCTTTTTTTGTGTTACTTCTAAAACAGAATAGTCCTTTTGGTTTTTCATTCTATTGATTTGTTGAAGAAACTGGATCAGGTGTCCTGAGAAATTCTGAATTTGGCACGTTTCTTCCTATAATGTCATTTAGCTTGTTTCTCTGTCTGTAATACTTCCTATAGACTGGAATTAGAGGTAGAAAGTTAGGTTCAAATTATTTTGGCAAGAATATATCTTGGATAATCCTGTGTATTTTTCACATGTATTATTTCCTGTTCCATCAGATAACATATAATGCAGGGTTACTTCAAATCCTAAAGATGATGCTGTGAAAGTGTTGCACTCAACATGCCAGCAAATTTGGAAAACTCAGCAGTAGCCACAGGACTGGAAAAGGTCAGTTTTCATTCCAATCTCAAAGAAAGGCAGTGCCAAAGAATGTTCAAACTACCGCATAATTGCACTCATCTCACATGCTAGCAAAGTAATGCTCAAAATTCTCCAAGCTAGGCTTCAACAGTATGTGAACTGAGAATTTCCAAATGTTCAAACTGGATTTAGAAAAGGCAGAGGAACCAGAGATCATATTGCCAACATCTGTTGGATCATTGAAAAAGCAAGAGAATTCCAGAAAAACATCTACTTCTGCTTCATTGACTATGCTAAAGCCTTTGACTGTGTGAATCACAACAAACTGTGGAAAATTCTTTAAGAGATGGGAATACCAGACCACCTGACCTGCCTCCTGAGAAACCTGAATGTAGGTCAAGAAGCAACAGTTAGAATGGGGTGTGGAACAATGAACAGGTTCAAAATTGGGAAAGGAGTACATCAAGGCTGTAAATGGTCACCTTGCTTATTTAACTTGTATGCAGAGTACATCATGCAAAATGCCAGGCTGGATGAAGCACAAGTTGGAATCAAGATTGCTGGGAGAAATATCAATAACCTCGGGTAGGCAAATGACACTACCCTTATGGCAGAAAGCAAAGAGCAACTAAAGAGTCTATTGATGAAGGTGAAAGAGGAGAGTGAAAAAGCTGGCTTAAAACTCAACATTCTAAAAACAAAGATCATGGCACCCAGTGCTATCAATTCATGGCAAATAAATGGAGGAAAAATGGAAACAGTGAGAGACTTTATTTTCTTGGGCTCCAAAATCACTGCAGATGGTGACTGCAGCCATGAAATTAAAAGATGCTTGCTCCGTGGAAGAAAAACTATGACAAATCTAAACAGCATTATTGAAAAGCAGAGACATTACTTTGCCAACAAAGGTACATATAGTCAAAGATATGGTTTTTTCAGTAGTCATGTATGTATGTGAGAGTTGGACCATAAAGACAGCTGAAAAGTGAAGTTGCTCAGTCGGGTCCAACTCGTTGTGACCCCATGGACTGTAGCCTACCAGGCTCCTCTGTCCATGGGACTTTCCGGGCAATAGTACTGGAGTGGATTGTGATTTCCCTCTCCAGGGCATCTTCCCAACCCAGGGATCAAACCTGGGTCTCCTGCATTGTAGACAGACGCTTTACTGTCTGAGCCACCATGGAAGTCAGCTGAGCACCAAAGAATTGGTGCTTTTGAACTGTGATATTGGCGAAGACTCTTGAGAATGTCTTGGACTGCAAAGAAATCAAACCAGTCAATCCTACAGAAAATCAATCCTGAATATTTATTGGAAGGACTGATGCTGATGTTGAAGCTCCAATACTTTGGCCACCTGATGTGAAGAGCCAACTCACTAGAAAAGACTCTGATGCTGGCAAAGATTGAAGGCAGGAGGAGAAAGGGACGACAGAGGGCAATTGACTGGATGGCATCACCGATTCAATGGACATGAGTTTGAACAGGCTCCAGGAGATGGTGAAGGACAGGGAGCCCTGGCGTGCTGCAGTCCATGGGGTTGCAAAGAGTGGGACATGACTGAGCAACTGAACAACAGTCTCACTTTAATGTTGTTTAGATTGCTCCATCAGTACAAGTAGGAATAGTCTGATCCCTTCATTTCATGCTTTCCCATCATCCATTAATCTAATGGTATTCCCGTCCTTTGAGGAACATCAGTTCGGTGCAGTTCAGTCGCTCAGTCGTGTCTGACTCTTTGCAACCCCATGAATCATAGCACGCCAGGCCACCCTGTCCATCACCAGCTCCATAGGCTGAATCAATTACTTCATTAGGATTTACAAATGGCAAGTTTCTGTCATTTTATCTGCACTTATTAGCTGATATTTTTGATGAATGGAGCTACCTGTTCTCATCTACCAAAGATACTTGAAAGATAGTTTTCTCTCTCTGAAATTTAGAGTGACAGGATAACTGTTTAATTTTTTTGCTTTTATTGTAAATTTACAGAGTGGTGATTTGTCACCCATGGAAGTTTCCATGGTATCTAACGAGTTTTGTTTTGCCCTCCCCTCACTTTTAAAGCATCCTTCTGAACCCGTTATTAAGTTGTATATGTTCACATGCACTACTAAATTGCAATCTTTATTCCTCTTGATGCTTAAGTTGTCCCTCTTTGGTTAGTGGGAGACTCTTCACGCATGTTCCTATGTCCCTAGGACATGGCCACATCACTTTTTGATAACTTTTTTGCTTTCTGTGATGACAGGATTTCTCAGACCCATATTTCCCATTTCCTGTCACAGACATGAAATCAACCATTTCTTAAAGAAGTTCCTGTTCCTTTTTGTGGTGAATAGTGTGTGAAAACCAAGGACAGGAATGATTTTCCTTCTAGGCCTTTTCATTTTAAAATGAAAAAATTTTGCATAGATGACACATAATTTGCATAATCAATTCTGTTTTCTATAGAAAGGCTGCTTCTGCACTTCTCATTTTCTCTCATGCATTTATTGCACTCATAGCAAGATCTTTCTTCAGGAATTTCAGTCTCTACAGCTTTTGCTGTGGCTGACACAGGCAGTATTTAACGAGCCTGTTCTTATGATCATAATTGGGTCAATAATTCCTTTTTCCGTCATATCCACAGAAGGGTTTTGTGTGAGATTATTTTATTTCATTATTATTTATTTGTAGAATTCACTTGTGAAGCCTTATGGGTTTGGGGATTTCTTTGTGGGAAGAAAAGTATTTCTTTGTTGAAAATGAATTTAACTTATTCAATAGATATATGACTATCCAGATTTATTATTTCATCTGTGTCAGTTTTATTAACATGTATTTTTAAAGAGGTTTGCCTATTTCATTTAAGTTGCTTTAATTTATGGCATAAACTAGCTCATAGTATTTCTTATTATTCTTTTAATATCCATAGGATTTGTAGTGATTTTATTTTTGATGTTTATAATTTATAGTTCTTTCTTTGTACTTACTGATCAGTTTTAACTATGGGTTTATCAATTTTGTTGACCTTTTTCCTTTTGGCTTTGTTAACTTTTTCTATTATTTATTTTATATATCATTTGATTTCTGTATTATTTTCTTCTACTTTCTCTGGGTGTTCTTTGCTTTTGTTTTTATATAATTTCCTAGAGCTATTTTATGTCTTTCTTTTTTAAAAAATGAGCATTTAAAGCTATACATTTTCTTCTGGGAACAAATTTTACTATGTTGCATTTTCCTTGATATTAAGTTTGAAATCCCACAAAATTTGAAATATATTTTCATTGTCATTCTCCTGTGTTATTAATTGTCTGTATTTTCAATATGGTCATTACTTTGTAAATATTTTCTAATTTCCCTTGTGATTCCTCCATCAACACCATTTAAAGTGTGTTATAATTTCTAAGTATTTTAGATACTTCTGAGTTTTTTGGTTTTGAAAATTTTTTGATTTCTAAATTATATCCTTTATGCTCAAGAGCAAACTCTGTTTAGGATTTCAATCTCTTAAAGTTATTTAAAATTCATTAAGACTTGTTTTACTAAGTGTTTGTTTTGGTAAGTGTTCCATGTGCAATTGAAAGAATGTGTTTTCTGCTCTCATCAGTTATAGATTATATACATTTATTTAGGTCAAGCAGGTCGATACTATTGTTTACTTTTCTGTATTTTTGTTGAGTTTGTCTGATTGTTCTATCAGTTTCTGAGAGAGGGTGTTAAAATCTCAGTGGTGGCTTTGTTTATATTTCTACTTAATTTTGTCCCTTTTGTTTCATGATTTTGGAAGTGTATTCCTGGTGATTATTGAGTGTTTAATTGTTATAAAATGTCTCTATCTCTGGTAATGACCTTTGTCTTGAATTGTATTTGAACAGATACTGATACATCTCTTTTGCCTTCTTATGCTTACTATTTATACGATAAATCTTTTTCCATCCAATTACTTTCACCCACTCTGTGTGTTTGTATTCAAAGCTGTCTTTTGTAGGCAGCACAGAGTTCCTTTTTTGTCCATTCTAAAAATCATTTTCTTATTTTGCAATCCCTATTTTTTTTTTTTTTTGCCTTATTTTGTTAGTAGGTCCTTATGTACTATATTGAATAGTAGGAGCGATAGCACTATTCCTTATCTTGTTCTGGATCCTGAGGAAATATATCTAAATTTTCACCATTAGCTGTAATGTTTGCTTTAGTTATTTTTGTAGATATTCTTTATAATATTAGTAAAGTTCTAGTGTTCTTAGCTTTTCCTGCGTATATGTGTTAAATCCATAAAATGCTTTTTAAAAATCTATTTAAATTATTATTTTTGGTATTCTTTTAAAATTTTTATTTGGAATAATAAAACAAATTAGTTTAGAAAAATTTTTGGAATAATTTGTATAAGGAATAGATTACTTCTTACATGAAATTTTGGGAGCATATACCTATAAAATTATTTGCACATGGGGTTTCTTGGGGTGTTTTCTAAGAAGGTCTTTGATTACTACTTCAACTTATTTAATGAATATTAATTTATTCAAGCTTTCTATTTGCATTTTAGCTTAAAGTTAAATTTATTAATTTCATCTAGTTTTATATTTATTGACATATTGTTATTTATAGTATTTTTTAACCTCCATTGTATTTGCATTGTTTGTATGTATTTTTCTTCTTTCGTCTAATTTTAAAAGGCCTAGGTTATACTCCTCTCCGTGGGGGAGGAGAGATGATCCCAGATTGGAGAGCCTCTGGGCTGGACCACTTTCTATCATGTGGTCCTTTCACCCTGACCATATCCCACTTAGTGACTCTTCCCTGGGCTTATAGATCCTTTTAGAAGCTGTCTTCCACAGCTGTAACTATAAAACTTGACAAATGGTGACAAAGGGTAGGAAAAAGAGTGAAGAAATGAGGGAAGGGAATGCTAAGGATGGTCTAGCCTGCCTGTTGTAGCTTTTTATTCTAACTCCAGCCGAACTCCTGTGCTGTCCTGACGCTCTTGTTGGCCCTGGTTTGGAGAGGGGCAATGACGTTTTAGGGTGATGTGTTAGAAACGGCCACTATTAGAAAGCCTTTTACCAGCCTTTCTCCTACTGTTGCATCTCAGTCTTCTGTACTTGGTTGCTATCTTACCCTCATCCCTCTGCTCCCAGTTACATCAGGCCTTAACTTCTATCCCTAAGAGTTTTCTATACTTTTTGTACAATATTCTGAGATTCCTCAACCTCCATCTCACTTCTTTGGCATCTTCAGAGTTTGATTTCTAGAGAGAGAGCCAGAAGCTCATGTTAATTTTCCAAATTTTTTAGGACAATCCATAAATTATTTGTAAACTAGAGAATCTATTTAACCTGTGTGTAATTCTAATTTATTTTTTATTAATTGTGATAGTTATCAATGCTGGTCATCAAAATATTTTTGCTTTCTCCTAGTCATAGAGTAGGATTGGAGTTCCTTACCCCTTTGTTAAAATTTGGTGTGCCCATGTGATTTGTTTTAGACAATGAAAAATGAGCCTAAGTCTGTGTTTTACCTCTGGTGGAATCCTTAAAAGTCATTGCCTGATTTGCCATTCTTTCCTATATTCTCTGCCATGCCCTAGTTCAAGAGTTGGCAGCATTCTTCCGTCAAAGACCAGATAATAAACATTTTAGACCTGTGGTGTTAGTTGCAGCTACTCAGCTCTGTCGTAGTGGGAAAACAACCATAGGCAATACATAAATGAAAGAACATAGCTATATCCCCAAAACACTTTACTTATGGATATTGAAATAGAAATTTCATATAGTTTTAATATGTTATAAAATACTATTCTTTCCAAAATTATTTCAACACTTAAAGAATGTAAAAATCATTCTTAGTTCCTGGGTCAAAGAAAATCAGGCAGGAGGACAGATTTAGTCTGCGGGTCATAGTTTGTTGGCTCCTGTTCTAGGTGAAAGCTACTCAATAGACCTGATTCTTAAGGGAAGGGAAACAGAGCCAAGCCTTGAGCTGATCCAGGAAGGATATCCTCTGGTGTGGCGGGGTCCGGGGGGCGGGGGCAGGGGAGGAACTTGTCATCTTCAGCCACTAAGATTCTTTCAAATTACAGCATTAGCTAGTCCAATCCATTACACTAATTCTGTGTTTAAATGATAAGACAGCAACTTTGAGTAACTAGAGGAGAAACATCAGTGGAAAGATAAAGAGAGAAAGGCAGCTGAGAAAGGACCAGGAGGAATCCGGGTTGAAAGTTAACGAGCTCATTAAAATTCTGACAGATTATTCATTCTTTTCTTCTGAATCTCATTTCTTTAAATCCCGATCATTTGCCAATTTGCACATTTAATACTGTATCTTCTACTCTTTCTGGGACACTGGTATGTTTACTGTTCCAAATAATTAAGAAAAAAAAAGAAGGTCATGGAAGTACTTAAAGTAGATCTGAAAACTGCGTCAAAAAGTCAGGAAGGCCAAAATAAGGAGCTCTGTTAAGAGACATTCCATCAACCAAAATATCTTTTCTCTTCTCTGCCATGGCAACTCCAAAATAGTACAGAATATGTAATATGCAGTATCCTTATTTGAACCAAGATGCTGAGAATTGTGCAGCTAACAAATGTTTATTTTGGTGGCAAAAAGCAGCAGTCTCAAAAGCAATTGTATTGAGATTAATTCTGTAGCATTTTTTTGAGATTTCCCAATTGTTAGAGGCAGATTCCCGAGACACTCAAGATATCACCTTTCCAATGGCTGAAAACTGTATATTCACCTTGTGTGTCTTTGTAATTGCAGGAGCCCTGTTCTGACACAGTTGGTGTGTGTTAGATAATCTTTTTGGATGTGCCAGAACAGGAAAGAGAAGAGATGTTTGTGGTGATAAAGGTTGCTCTTGTAGGCCTCTTGCCCTAGAAATGTTGGTGGGAAAACAGTCCTTATTTGATCATTTTTGGGGTGAGGGAAATGAAAATAAGTTGTGTGTAGAGGCTCTAACTCCCTCAGGGCAGCTGAGTGGGAGAGAGTCTCTTTGGAAAATCTACAGTTTCTTCTTACAAAACAATGTAGCCTCTAAGAAGTTGAAAACATTTGGAGAAAGTGCAGCAATGAAAAGCATTATTGTGTGAAGGACAAAATCTCAAGAAAAAAAAAAAAAGAGTTTCTATAAAAGATTTACTTTTTTTTCTTGGAAATCTTCTGGCCTACAGTAATATGATTTGTTTAAAATATGGCACTTAAATATTTAAATGTAGCAGGCCCTATGTGTTTAATTTCTTTGTTTAACTGATGCATAGTTTCCCAACTATGTAGTGACTGGTGTAAAATGTGAGGCTGTTCTATATTTATGTGGTTCAGCTTTCCAGAATATTTGGATACTGACTTTAAATATGTACAGTATCATTCCTTTGCAGCAGTGTTGACAATGTCTGAATCCATTAATATTAGACGCCTTCCCCTGTCATCCACATTTCTGAAGTATGGTTAACAATGAGAAAAGTAGATTAAATTTATCAAGTGGTTTATCAGAAATGCAGGGTCTGCAGAGAGTTACAAAGTTAAATTTCCGTTCACTATATGGAAGGTCTGATGCCTGATAAACTTTTATTTATATTTTAAACAATTCTGGCTTTAGTGTATGGATTGATTGTTTCTGCACTATCTGTGTGTATTCTGATGGAATTACAAATATTTAATAGTATGAAACATGGAGCAAGGCATTAAGCATTTAAAAAATAATTAGCCACTTCACTGTAAAAAGCAATGGGAAAAAAGTTTAGAAGGAAAACAGAAGTGAGATGTTAAGATCCAGTTAATGGCTTTACACAGAATGAATCTGTCTTCTAACAAAGGTTTGACTATTCTGGTGCCCTGCAGCACCAATACATTGTTTTAAAGGATAAAAGAGTGAATGTGGATGGTCATGACCTCTCTGGATGCATGGACCCTCTCCTTGGGGCTGACGTTCACTGGAGGAAGGTCAGTGACAAGAATTTGGCCTCGAAGGAATCATAAGTGGATGAACAAGCAGAGAATACGAGAGAGTACATTTTTTATCAATCAACCTTTATGAGTCTCTAGGAAGGGTGTATATGTTTTAGAAAAAGAAGTCTCCACTCCTTCGGAATTGGGGCCCAGGGCAAAATGAAAGAAAGAAGATGAAAACAGGTTAAGAGACTAAAGAAAGCTAACGGGAATTTATATTATAATGTGTGTACTGAATTTCACAATGTACAGTGTTCGAAGTAAACATGATTTTAAATAAAGCAGATAGTCCCAAGATATAAGGTTTTTATGACTTTAAGAGTTCTTAGGCAGTTGCACAGACTTTTGTAGATCAAAGAATGTGACAAAACGTTTCTATGTATTCTTTAAGAGACCAATAATCTGAGAGGTTTGGTACAGCATCCTAAAACAGTTTATCCACATGAGGAAAAATCTGTTTCTTAAAAGACTATTTTTTAATTTTGTTTTTGCTAGTCTAATTTTATTTTGTTTCTTTGAAATGTTTATTGATATATATGTATGGAGAAGCACACAAATAGCACATATATATTGATAGTTCAAGGTATTTTTTACAAAGTGAACACATCCTGGTAATTAGATGTACTCAGTCCAGGAAACAGAATATTATTAGAAAACCTCTGTCTTCTCCTTCCCAAAATGTAACCATTATTCCTGTCTCTTAACTCTGTGTATCAGTTTTTCCTGTTTTTTTGTTATTGTCATTTTTTTCTTATTTTGTTGAAACAGAATCTGTTAGTAGGTATTCCCTTGTATTAGGCTTCCTTTGCTCAACATTTTGTTGTAAAATTCATGTTGTTTCATTCAGTTCAGTTCGGTTTGGTTGCTCAGTCGTGTCTGACTCTTTGCGACCCCATGAATCGCAGCACGCCAGGCCTCCCTGTCCATCACCAACTCCCGGAGTTCACTCAGACTCACGTCCGTCAAGTCCGTGATGCCATCCAGCCATCTCATCCTGGGTCGTCCCCTTCTCCTCCTGCCCCCAATCCCTCCCAGCATCAGAGTCTTTTCCAGTGAGTCAACTTTGTTTCATTAGCAATAGTTTATTCTAATTGTATGTTATTCCATCATTTGAATGTGTCACAATTTATTTATTGCTCTAATGTTGATAGAAATTTGAGTCACTTCCAGTTTCTGGCTATCACAAATAATGCTGCTATAAATATAGTCAGACATGTTTTTGTGTGAACATGCATATATAACTGTATTGGAAAGAAAATTACTGGTTGATAGGATATGAAGCAATTCACCTTAAATAAATGCCACCAAATAATTTTTTAAATGGTCGTAAAAATTACCCTATCTTCTGCTTTGGCTATTCCTATGAGACTGGCTTTCACAGACACAATATAAATACTAGACAACATGCAAGTATCAATTACCGGAAAGCATTGATAAATGAATGAAATTAGGCAGATTCTGGAGGGGAGTAAATCCTTAGGGGGAGGAAGTGGAAAAGAGTGAGCTCACATTGTGTTTCTTTTAGTCTAAAGACTGACTAAAACTGGTTCTGCATGGGATGTCTGTTGGTGTGTGTTGGCATTAGCCCTACCATAGAGCCTGTAGGTCACCTCAGGCCAAACAGCTAACAGGGAGGGAGTACAGGTCTACCCATCAGCAACTGGATTAAAGATTTATGGAGCATGGCCCTGCCCACCAGAGCAAGACCCAGTTTTCCCTATAGCTAGTCCCTCCCATCAGGAAGCTCACACAAGCCTCTCATCCTCATCCATCAGAGGGCAGACAGAAGAAGCAAGAACTATAGTCCCACAGCTTCGAGAGTGAAAACCACTGTCACAGAAAGCTAGCCAAAGTGAAAAAAGAAAGCTGTGAGCCGTACTATGCAGGGCCAGTGGTGGGTCAGGCTGGAGAGTTCTGACAACTCATGGTCCACTGGAGAAGGGAATGGCAAACCACTCCAGTATTCTTGCCTCAAGAATGCCATGAACAGCATGAAAAGGCAAAAAGATATGACACCGGAAGATGAGCCCTCCCCAGCCAGGTTGGTAGGTGTCCAATATGCTACTGGCAAAGGGTAGAGAAATTGCTCCAGAAAGAATGAAGAGACTGGACTAAAGCAGAAACAGTGCTCAGTTGTGGATGTGTCTGTTGGTGAAAGTAAAGTCTGATGCTGTAAAGTACAGTATTGCATAGGAACCTGGAATGTTAGGTCCATGAATCAAGGTAAATTGGATGTGACTGCAGTCATGAAATTAAAAGACACTTGCTTCTTGAAAGGAAAGCTATGACAAACCTAGATAGCATATTAAAAAGCAGAGACATCACTTTGCCAACAAAGGTCCGTACAGTCAAAGCTATGGTTTTTCCAGTAGACATATACAAATGTGAGAGCTGGACCATAAAGAAGGTTGGGCGCCAAAGAACTGATGCTTTCAAATTGTGGTGCTGGAGAAGATTCTAGAGAGTTCTTCGGACTGCAAGGAGATCAGACTGGTCAATCCTAAAGGAAATCAACCCTGAATATTCATTGGAAGGACTGATGCTGAAGCTGAAACTACAATACTTTGGCCATCTAATGCAAAGAGCTCACTGGAAAAGCCCCTGATGCTGGGAAAGACTGAAGGTAAAAGGGGAAGGGAGTGGCAGAGGATGAGATAGTTAAATAGCATCACTGATTCAATGGACATGAATTTGCACAAACTCTAAGAGATAGTGAAGGACAAGGGGGCCTGGCATCCTGCAGTCTATGGGATCACAAAGAGCTGGTCTCAACTTAGTGACTGAACAACTGTATGTGTGTGTGTGTTCAGTCATGTCCGGCTTTTTGTGACCCCATGGACTGTAGCCTGCCAGGTTCCTCTGTCCATGGGATTCTCCAGGCAAGAATACTGGAGTGGGTTGCCATTTCTTTCTCCAGAGTATCTTCCTGATCCAGAGATCGAACCGATGTCGCCTGTGTCTCCTGGATTGACAAGTGGATTCTTCACTGCTGAGCCAGATCTTTTATCTCTGTTTACCTGTCGATAGACCTTTAGGTTGCTTTCATGTCTCATCTGTTGTAAATAGTGCTGCTATGAACATTGAGGTGCGCCTACCTTTTTGAATTAGAGTTTTCTCCAGATACGTGCCCAGGAGTGGTAACTCTGTTTTCAGTTTTTTTTGGGAACCTCCATACTGTTTTCCACTGTAGCTGTGACACTTTCCATTCCCACCAATAGGATGGGAGGGTTCCTTTTTATGCACATCCTCTCCAGCATTTGCAGTTTTTATACTTTCTAATGATGGCCATCCTGACTGGTGCGATGTAGTACCTCATTGTAGTTTTGAGTGTTCATCTAATTTTAGATAAGAGAAGTGTTCTGGGCTGAATTGTGTCCTTCCCCCAACCACCAAATTCATATGTGGAAGCTCTAACACCCAGTAGTTCAGAATGTGACTGTATTTGCAGATAGGACCTTTATAAACACTGAGTTAAAATGAGGTCTTTAGAGTGGGCCCTAATCCAATCTGATGATTCCTTTCTCAGCTCCCAGCTCTGCCAACTTGTTTTATTATAGGAGAACACTATTGGTCCCTAGACTGTGGATTAGAAGCATGGATTTGGTGTGTGTGTTTGATCTTAATTCCAATTTTAGACAATCCACTGACTTTTAGTAATCCAGCCTATCCTTGTAGCTTTGAACAAGGCTATCCTAATCCCCCCAGGCCTGCTCTAAGCATGCCTCAAACTCTGTCTCCTCCTTATTTGTTAGGAGTTAACCTTTTCTGGAATGCTGCCTTAATTGACCTTTCTTTTGTTGGGTTATACCACACATCCACAAAATTAGATCTTATAAAAAGCAAAAATCTTCATCTTGTTGAAAGTTTGACCTTTGTCACCACAGAAAACTTTATCTACTTCTGTGTATCTTCCTTCTTATACCTTTAAATGCAAATAATAGTTATAGCTCCAGGATGCAGAAATATGCAAATATTTTTGATGTTTTGCAGTTCAATAAAAGCTCATTTCTGTCTCTCTTTTTCTTTAGAACACATTCGTAATATTAACTTTAATATAGGGTAAGTGACCTCTTTTGGATACCGGATTATTAAGAACACTCAAAGAATTAAGACTAAAAGTATTGATTGGCTTCTCTGGGAATTGTGGATGCTTGTTAAAACCAGAATTTGGTGAAAGGAATAGTGCCCCAAAGTAATCACAATAAAGGGATGAAATGAAAAGCCGAGTTAGAGTAGGTATCAGCTCACAAACACGTGTGTAAGAAAAGTAAATTGTATAATTTTTCTGTAATTGAAATTAATATTCATTCTGAAAATTGTTACATGGAGTGGCTGAAACATCACCTCAGTCAGTTCAGGATTTCACCACCACTATCTTTCCCTAAGCTTATGGCTGGTTTGCAACACCATTTACAGAATATCAACACAGCAGTGAGGAGCTTTTACATCTTCCCTGGGTTATTTTATCCAATTGATGCTGGGAGGGATTGGGGGCAGGAGGAGAAGGGGACGACCGAGGATGAGATGGCTGGATGGTATCACGGACACGATGGACGTGAGTCTGAGTGAACTCCAGGAGATGGTGATGGACAGGGAGGCCTGGTGTGCTGCGATTCATGGGGTCGCAAAGAGTCAGACACGACTGAGCAACTGAGCTGAACTGAACATGTGGGAATGTGCTGAGATGGACATTGTCTGGTCCTGTTCATCAGTACTTGCAGGTTGATGCTGAACTGCCCCTCGCTTATGGTCTACTGGGAAGGAGAAATCTTTGTTTGCTAGTTGTCCCCTCTATGAGCTATAAGCTTCCTATGAGTGGTCTTAGCCTCCTTCTGCCTGCACTTTCCCTTCAGCCAGTGCTACTACACTGGTCCTGTGCTTTACTAAACGCTAGAATCTCAGAGTTTCCCTAGTTTCTTGAGAATCTTCTGAGAAAGGGAACTCAAGCCTCTGTCATTATCCATCTTCCCTCTTCCCTTGCCCAAATCCTAGACTTGGTGGTGGGAAAAGTCGGGGCTGTATACTGTCACCCTGCTTATTTAACTTATATGCAGAGTACATCATGTGAGATGCTGGGCTAGACAAAGCACAAGCTGGAATCAAGATTGCTGGGAGAAATAGCAATAACCTCAGATATGCAGATGACATCACCCTTATAGCAAAAAGCGAAGAGGAGCTAAAGAGCCTCTTGATGAAAGTGAAAGAGGAGAGTAAAAAAGCTGGCTTAAAACCAACATTCAAAAAACCAAGATCATGGCCTCCGGTCCCATCACTTCATGGCAAATAGATGAGGAAACAATGGAAACAGTGACAGACTTTATATTTGTGGGCTCCAAAATCACTGCAGATGGTGACTACAGCCATGAAATTAAAAGATGCTTGCTCCTTGGAAGGAAAGTTATGACAAACCTAGATAGCATATTAAAAAGCAGAGACATTGCCGAAAAGGTCCATCTAGTCAAAGCTGTGGTTTTTCCAATCATCATGTATGGATGTGAGAGTTGGACTGTGAAGAAGGCTGAGCGCTGAAGAATTGATGCTTTTGAACTGTGGTGTTGGAGAAGACTCTTGAGAGTCCCTTGGACTGCAAGGAGATCCAACCAGTCCATCCTAAAGGAGATCAGCCCTGAATATTCACTGGAAGGACTGATGCTGAAGCTGAAACTCCAGTACTTTGGCCACCTGATGTGAAGCACTGACTCATTTGAAAAGACCCTGATGCTGGGAAAGATTGAAGGTGAGAGGAGAAGGAGATGACAGAGGATAAGGTGGTTGGATGGAATCACCGACTCAATGGACATGAGTTTCAGCAAGCTCCAGGAGTTGGTGATGGACCAGGAGGCCTGGCATGCTGCAGTCTGTGGGGTTGCAAAGAGTTGGACATAACCGAGCGACTGAACTGAACTGAAAGTCAGAACACAGGACTCCTGTAGAGACCCAGAGTCCATATTCTTTTCTTTCATTCTCTGCATCATCAGACCTGATTTCCAAAGAGAGTCGTAAATACTGCCTCTAAATGATAATATGATTGCACAAAGATATTATTTACAGCATATGTGTATTGTCCTGAGCTCTTTGTTTAGCTACTTTTGAAGTTCTATAGGTCAGGTCCTAGAGACTCAAAAGTTTTAAATGTTGACATTTCTTTGTTCTAAACTGCCTCAACTGCCACCTAATGGGATAATGGGTCATATGTGAACAGGAAGTATGGAAAAAAATGAAATCAAATAAAATTAACCAGAAAACACAAAGTTAGTGATTATAACAAAACTGGAAGAATGCATAGAATTGAAACGTAACTACTAATTCAAATCCATGAGCCAAAAATTTCAGTTGCCAAGGCTAAGAAGATAATCCAAACAAACACTAGACAGATGTTAATCTGTCTTTTAAAATGCATGAATCTAGAAAGATTTAAACAGGAATGAATTGAAAATGAGGTATAGTAATCAGTAGCAATGAGAGATGCCCAGAAGATGGCCTAGAATCATTTTAAAGTTCTTCATAAAGGCAGTGACTTCTTGCCTTAGACTTATGTTCAGGTCCTGTGGGTCATGGATGAGAGGCAAGTTGTTTTTTTTTTTTAACATAGACCTGTTTTTCTCCCCAATTTTACTGAGTTGTAATTTGACATATAGCACTGTATGTGTGTAAGATGTACAACATAGTGATTTGACTTCATGAAATGATTATCATAATAAGTTTAGTAAATAGCCATTGTCTCAGATAGATAAAAAAATAAGAAAAAGAAAAAAATGTATTTCTCTTGATAAGGGGCAAGTTTTGAGTGGTTAGAGGCAGAGGGTGGATAGATATTCTGGCTACTGTATCAGTCTACAAATATCCAGTGGAGCTGACTTGGATCCAGATATGATCTATAACTGCCTGAAAGGGTTTCGTTCTTTTAAACTCGGAACTTTATAATGACAGTACAGTGGACTGAGAATGACAAACCACACTGAAGAATATACTACATATGGTTTGCATTGATTATAAACTGTGACTCAGTGGTTATGAAAATGGACTTTACTGTTCAAAATGGCTTGGACTAGAATCTTGGTTTTATTACTTACAAACTTTTTCATCTTAAGGAAATTACTTTGCCCTTTGAATTTCTGTTTCTTTATTTGCAAAAATGGTAGTAGTAATAGTAGCTGCCTGATGGAGTTGTCAGGATTCAAAGTTCAAATGAATGAGTTCATTTAAAATGCTTTTGTAAGTCTTCAATAAAATTTAGCTATATTTTCATTATATATGATCCTTATCATTATTGGGTGATATGTTTTCACAGCATTAACTTCCAACCCTTCCCACTAGAACGGCAAAATTCTCACAGAGATTTCATTAGGAGAACTTTGTTGATTTTTTTCCTGTCTTCTTTTCTAAGTTAATTCCCCTGATTCTCTGTCAGTCACTGTTTCTCTCCAGTGCTAGTTCTTCCTCCACCCTTGTTTGTGTCCAAATGGTTACTCTGCATTGTTGGGAACATCCCACTCCCCTCCAGCTTACAAAGGATTATCTCAGGTTTTCTATCGGCACTTGTTTGGATTTCATCCTTTCAGTTGTCCTCAACATTAACTGTACTTCTGCACTTCTCTTCCTACTTAGGGCTGTCTGCATCGGTGCAGTTGCTGAAACTTACGGAAGTTGGAGCTCATTCACTCAGTAGGATTCACTGAGCTCCTGATATGTGCCAGGCACTGTGTTCTGTGCTGCAGCACAGCATTCCTGCCCTCTTGAAGCCTTCAGAATACAATAGGCTCTTATAAAAGGCCTTCAACCACTGCTTCTTCTTCCGGGGATGTCTGAGCATCCTTGGCCAGCCTCCTTGTTCTGCACATTCTTTGATATGCCGATAAGACGGGACAGATTTTTTTATTCTGCTCTGTCCATTTTCTTGTAGCTGTGCTTTTTTCTGCACAGAACTCATTCATTCCATAATCTGGTGTTGCAGCATTGGTTCTTTGGCTCCAATAGTGCTTAAGACACCTTGCTTTCATCATTTCGTATTCACTTTTTTGTAAGGACTCTAGTGGGGATTGTGATTTTTTAAGTCTGTGTATTGTATTGAAGAACAAGGTATTTACTATAGTATAGGATTTATTGGTAGTTCAATAAACTGGGATTATAGCTCTGATTTTTCAGCTTTTAAGCCAAGTATTTTGGGGTAGCACTGTTAATATCACATTCCTGTTTTCTCATCTGCAAAAGAGACTAATAACTCTTACCTTGAATGGTGCTTTAAGAGAAGAGTTGATGCATATATAGTATCTGATGCAGTGCCTCAAAATTATGCTTCAAAGGAAGGTTGTATTGAACTGTACAATGTATCGCATCATCCTCTCATTTGTGTTCTTGATGCTATAAAAATCTACCAATATTTATTGACTATTTGCCATGTAATTTCTGGGCATGATTCAGAGATTAAGAGAAAATATCCAGATGGCATTATCCTTTGGGTCAAGGAAAACTGAGGAAGAAAAGAGGGGGGTGGAGGACTAGAAGAGTAAGAGAGATCATAATCAGGGACTTTTTTTTTTGCTTATAGAACTTAAAAGCCGAGTCAAGTAGCTTAAAGCAATGTTAGTTTATTATAAGAATTCTGGGATATTTTAAAGGATTCAGTGTAAGAAAATACACTTGTTGCTTTATGAAGAAATGGAAAGATATCAGTAATTAAGAAAGATTTGTTCTCTTTTTTATTCCTGGTCTTATTTTTGCTTTCTCTTGTCACATGGCCTTATGCCTCTGCCTGTTTCTGAATTTGTCATCTTGCTTTCTTCTCTCCGAAATCTGGTTCATTCTGCTTCCTTATTAGCGCAGTTATACCCAAATGGCCACCCTTGTTCCAGTACAATGTCTTTCTAGCTCTAGTTGACTCCCACTTACTGGGTTTTTAGTTCCGAGTTCTCAAGTGGGAGGGTCTGATAGGACCAGAACAAGGGTCAGATGTCCACTGTAATCCAATCAGCTCTTGGTTGCAGAGGAATGAGGTTGTGTGATATAAACAGACGGATGAGGCAGCTCTCAGAAGAGGGCGTGAGCTGGGCAAACGCAAGTGTGTTCATGACAAGCAGTGAGCTGAGTACCCAGGACAGGTTTAATTCAGAGTGTGGTTGCTGAGAAACCATTTGGAAAAACAGCTTATGGCAGAGGTTCCAAACGGTGTGTGTGTGAGAGAGAGGAAAAGAGAGAGAATACTGAATTCCCATTATAGAAACCAGTCTTAAAAGGGAAAGAAACTAATCTTCCAGATACCAAAAATGGGTGTAAGAACAGTAGGTTATCCTTGGGCTGGAGGATGGAAATTGTTTAGACTGTCCAGAAAACTGGAAACCGGAGGAAGACAGAACTTAGAGGAAAAGCCCTCTGAAGGGGTGTGTGTGTGTGAGAGAGAGAAAGAGACAGAGGCTCTTAATTTCTTAGTGCAGTTTTAACTTATACATGTGCCTAGAGTGGGTTTCCTGAACCTGTAAGGGGCTTAGATCATGCCAGCCCTCCAGCTTTCGCATAATAATACTTTTGTGTGAAATATTGTCTAAATGAGAGTAAATATGAGAATAAATAATAAAAACAGAAGGAAGTTAGTAGAAATGAAGGCATGATGGGGGAAAGGGAGACAGAGAGAGAGAAAGAAAGGGGGAAGAGAGGAGGAGACAGGAGGGAAGCTGGGAGAAATTGTTTGGTAATTTAAACTTAGACTACACTAAGTACTGGAAAACTGCTTTAGAAACATTAGCCTTTTAAAAACATACACCCAGAAATTCTCATCCAATAATGGTGAGTTGGTTGAGTCCTTGGACTGAGTGTGCATGTTGTTCAGAAATGGAAGAAAGGTGCTATGAGAGAAGAGTCAGAAGAGAAAAGTTTAGGTCCAGGACTATAGTTTTCTCCTAGAAAAATGTTGCTCTTTTTTTTTTTTTTTTTTTTTAAGTTTTGGTTAAATGTTAACACTGTGTTGAAACTCTAACAATAGATGAATTTGGGGTCAAACTCTAAAGTGCCTGTTCCCAAGCACCATTTAAAAACATATATATTCACAAGAAACTTAGCAGTGATTATTCCTGGGGAGTAGGATTGAACTGGAGAAGGCGACGGCACCCACTCCAGTACTCTTGCCTGGAAAATCCCATGGACAGAGGAGCCTGGTAGGCTGCAGTCCATGGGGTCACTAAGAGTCGGACTCGACTGAGTGACTTCACTTTCACTTTTCTGTTTCATGTATTGGAGAAGGAAATGGCAACCCACTCCAGTGTTCTTGCCTGGAGAATCCCAGGGACGGGGGAGCCTGGTGGGCTGCTGTCTATGGGGTCACACAGAGTTGGACACGACTGAAGCGACTTAGCAGCAGCAGCAGCAGCAGGATTGAACTTGAGGAGGAGATAGAAGAGGGATGTCAGTTTTTATTTTTTACTCCTCTGTAGTGTCTGACTTCAAAAAATAATTTAAAGTTTTATTATAGCTAAAAGAAAACAAAAAATATTATCTATGTTAAAAGCTCCCTCAGTTCAGTTCAGTTCAGTCGCTCAGTCGTGTCCGACTCTTTGTGACCCCATGAATCGCAGCACGCCAGGCCTCCCTGTCCATCACCAACTCCCGGAGTTCACTCAGACTGGCGTCCATCGAGTCCATGATGCCATCCAGCCATCTCATCCTCTGTCGTCCCCTTCTCCTCCTGCCCCCAATCCCTCCCAGAATGGAAACATATTAATTGGAACAACTGTTTATTTCCAACTTCATTGGGGTATTAGGTTTTTGTATAAGTGGGTTTTGTTGTTCCTTTTAAAATTGCTGAAGTTTATCTTCTTCAGTAGCAACACTTCAGTTATTTTGAGTGAAAATCAAAGTTACATCCTGCCCCCTTGCCTTAAAAAAGAATATTTGATGATACAGGGATATGATGATTAGGGTAGAAATTCAGACAAAAGTTTACAAAGTTCAGTAACTTGAATTTTAAGTGAATTTCTGATTTAAAATAGAAAGACAGCCCAATGCACAGTTGGAATGTAAGTTGTTCTTTTAAGAGTACAGTATGTGGTTCTAGGATTCTAAAATAAGGACATGGAAAACAAAGAAAAAAAATCTGTTAAGTAATAATGACTTCTAAAGCCAACTGTTCTTAAGTATTTTAATATTAAACTGAGAAAAAGTTGATGCTATTTATTATTGTAATCATGGCACTGTTATTTAAAATGGAAACCGAATCAAACCCAACATGTTGCCTAGCAACCTCGAGAAACAAACATTTTACTTTGTTTCTTAAGTAACCGACATTAAAATGCTACCAAAGATTCCTAAAAATACCTGCCTCTGAGTTCAGTTCTCGGTTAATCTTTTTAGTTCTCAAACACAATTTTTTTCCCATTAGACCATGTGACATTAAAATTCCTAAGCTGCAATTTAGTAGTTATACCAGTAATTTATCAACTTCTTTTCTTTTTAGATCTTCAAATAATTTTAAATTGCTTTCAATGTTAGTGCTCTAAGATAACAAATCAAATATCTACAAACATGGATTACTTAGGAAAACTTTTCTTTTGGCTTAGAACTTAATGGTAAGGGAGATGGCATCCAGCTGAAAAGTTTTGGTGCTTGAGATGTGTGTTGAACAAAATAGTTTGCAGTTGTCTTTTACAAATGAATTTCCACTAACTGAATCCTCATTCTACAGATACATGTTTCATGCAGGAGGGGGTAGTTGCTCCATCACTTGTCCTGTGTTATCAGAGCAGGATTATAAGATGTTATGTCTTCAAGATCAGGGCCTTGTCTAAATAGGAAATCTAGAAATCACCTAAACAAAGAGACAGCTATGTGACTCAGAGGAGAGTGAGTTTATACTTCTGCTATGAGAAATATCTGCAAGTCATTGCATTTTGAAAATATATTTTAAAAATATTGAATATTTAACAAGTTATCTTTTGTCTCATTTGCTTACAGATAAATGGAGATAAATCAGGTGGAGAAGACATATTATAACATGGTTAGAAAGATAACTACTGTTTAAATTTGGATAAAGAAAAATAATTTATTAAGTACTTATTATGTGATGAACACTCGGTGAATACCCTATATTTAATCCTCATAACTACACTTGAAGTAGGTAGCTAGAGTTACTCATTTTAAATATGTAGAATGAATGGATAGGAAGTTTAGGTATTTTGCCCAAGGCCACACATGAAAAGTGGCAGAACCAGTTTCATACCTAAGCCTGTCTTGGTTCCAAAGGTCTAGTTCATGACCATGAGGGCACATTTAAGTCCTCTTTTATTGTTCAGTATTAGCCAATTTGTTTATACGAGTAGGTTTGCATTCTGTTTTGAAATTTTTTTAAGATTGTCAGATAGTCAACAGATTAATAAATTACTGAAAACCAGACCATTTGTTTTTGCTTTATTTAATTGAGTTAAAGCTTTACTCAGTAAATCTTATAATAAAGCAAAGAGTTCTTACGTGTATGGGCTATATACCAGCTTACCTTAATTTCCTGTTGTGTTTTATATAATTTTATTTTCCTAGAGCTTAGCTCAGAGCCTTAAATATAAGTGCCCAGTGAAAAATTGTTGAACAAGAGAATCTAGTTTATATTTAGATCTTAAGTGTGATTTTTTTTTATTGCTGTGTCTTGTGTGTGTTGACTATGGCAAACTATGAATCACAATAATAGTAGCACATCTATTTTGCTTGGTAGGTGTAAGACTGTGTTAAATGCTATAAATATGATAACTCATCTAATCTTTGCAATAATCTTATGAGATTACTAGTATCCCTATTTTACAGATGAGGAAACTGAGGCAGAGAGCAATTAAGAAATTTGCCAAATCGTATAGCTTGTCAGTAGTGAAACCAGGCTTTGGACTCAGGTTGTCTGGTTCCAGAGACTTATGGTCTCAATAGCAGTAAGAGAAGAATTGAGTAGTACCAGCTTAACTGTAATCAAAGGTATGGTTTTTCCAGTAGTCATGTACGGATGTAAAGTTGGACCATAAAGAAGGCTGGATGCTGAAGAACTGATACTTTCAAACTGTGGTGCTGGAGAAGACTCTTGAGAGTCCCAGAGAGGACTGCAAGATCAAACTGGTTAATCCCAAAGAAAATCAACCCTGAATATTCATTGGAAGGACTGATGCTGAAGCTCCAATACTTGGGCCACCTGATGTGAACAGCCTCCTCGTTGGAAAAGACCCTGATGCTGGGAAAGATTCAAGGCCAAAGGAGAAGGGGGCGGCAGAGGATGAGATGGTTAGATAGCATCACCAACTCAATGGATGAATTTGAGCAATCTCTGAGAGAGAGTGGAGAACAGAGGAGCCTGGCATCCTGCAGTCCCTGGGGTCACAGATCAGACATGACTTCGCAACTGAACCACAAAGCTTACCTGGAGAACATCAAATTGCCTTTTCCTTCTTTTTCCCTACATCTACCCTCATATTGTGCCACAACTCATCCACTTCTTTCACTCTCACCCCACTCCTTTCGGTCACTCCCCCAAATTACACTTAGGATGGACAAATAATTTATCATTATAGACAAGAATACTCTTGAGAGTACAGTTCAATTCAGTTCAGTTGCTCAGTCCTGTCCGACTCTTTGTGACGCTATGGACTGCATCACACCAGGCCTCCCTGTCCATCACCAACTCCTGGAGTTCACTCAAACTCATGACCATTGAGTGGGTGATGCCATCCAACCATCTCATCCCCTGTCATCCCCTTTTCCTGCCTTCAGTCTTTCCCAACATCAGGGTCTTTTCCAATGAGTCATTTATTTGCATCAGATGGCCAAAGTTTTGGAGCTTCAGCTTTAGCATCAGTGCTTCCAATGAATATTCAGGACTGATTTCTTTTAGGATGGACTGGTTGGATATCCTTGCAGTCCAAGGGACTCTCAAGAGTCTTCTCCAACATCACAGTTCAAGAGCATCAATACTTTGGCACTCAGCTTTCTTTATATTCCAACTCTCACATCTATACTTGACTACTGGAAAAACCATAGCTATGACTCGGTTCAGTTCAGTCACTCAGTCACGTCCGACTCTTTGTGACCCCATGAATCGTAGCACGCCAGGCCTCCCTGTCCATCACCAACTCCTGGAGTTCACTCAGACTCACATCTATCGAGTCAGTGATGCCATCCAGCCATCTCATCCTTTGTCGTCCCCTTCTCCTCCTGCTCCCAATCCCTCCCAGCATCAGAGTCTTTTCCAATGAGTCAACCCTTCACATGAGGTGGCCAAAGTACTGGAGTTTCAGCTTTAGCATCATTCCTTCCAAAGAAATCCCAGGGCTGATCTCCTTCAGATTTCTTTTAGGATGGACTGGTTGGATCTCCTTGCAGTCCAAGGGACTCTCAAGAGTCTTCTCCAACACCACAGTTCAAAACCATCAATTCTTTGGCGCTCAGCCTTCTTCACAGTCTAACTCTCACATCCGTACATGACCACAGGAAAAACCATAGCCTTGACTACACGGACCTTAATCGGCAAAGTAATGTCTCTGCTTTTCAATATGCTATCTAGGTTGGTCATAACTTTCCTTCCAAGGAGTAAGCGTCTTTTAATTTCATGGCTGCAATCACCATCTGCAGTGATTTTGGAGCCCCCCCAAAATAAAGTCTGACACTGTTTCACTGTTTCCCCATCTATTTCCCATGAAGTGATGGGACCAGATGCCATGATCTTCATTTTTAGATGGACCTCTGTTGGCAAAGTAATGTCTTTGCTTTTTAATATGTTGTCTAGGTTGGTCATAACTTTTCTTTCGAGGAGCAAGCATCTTTTAATTTCATGGCTGCAGTCGCCATCTGCAGTGATTTTGGAGCCCCCAAATATAAAGTCTGTCACTGTTTCCATTATTTCCCCATCTATTTGCCATGAACGGATGTGACCAGATGCCATGATCTTAGTTTTCTAAATGTTCAGATATAAGCCAATTTTTTCACTCTCCTTTCACTTTCATCAAGAGGCTCTTTAGTTCTTCTTTGCTTTCTGCCTATAAGGGTGGTGTCATCTGCATATCTGAGGTTATTGATATTTCTCCTGGCAATCTTAATTCCAGCTTATGCTTCACCCAGTGCAGCATTTCTCATGAGATACTCTGTATATAAGTTAAATAAGCACAATATACAGCCTTGACTTAATCCTTTCCTGATTTGAAACCAGTCTGTTGTTCCAAGTCCGGTTCTTACTGTTGCTTCTTGACCTCCATACAGATTTCTCAGGAAGCAGGTAAGGTGGTCTGATATTCCCATCTCTTTAAGAATTTCCCACAGTTTCTGGTGATCCACACAGTCAAAGGCTTTGGCATTGTCAATAAAGCAGAAATAGATGTTTTTCTGGAACTCTTTTGCTTTTTCGATGTTCTGGCAGATGTTGGCAATTTGATCTCTGGTTCCTCTACTTTTTCTAAATCCAGCTTGAATATCTGTAAGTTCACAGTTCATGTACTGTTGAAGCTTGGAGAATTTTGAGGATTACTTTACTAGCATGTGAGCTGAGTGCAATTGTGCAGTAGTTTGAGCATTCTTTGCCATTGCCTTTCTTTGGGATTGGAATGAAATCTGAAATTTTCCAGTCCTGTAGCCACAGCCGAGTTTCCCAAATTTGCTGGCATATTGAGTGCAGCACTTTCACAGCATCATCTTTCAGGATTTGAAATAGCTCAGCTGTAATTCCATCACCTCCACTAGCTTTGGTTGTAGTGGAGGCCCACTTGACTTGGCATTCCAGGATTTCTGGCTCTGGGTGAGTGATCACACCATCATGATTATCTGGGTTGTGAAGATCTTTTTGTATAGTTCTGTGTATTCTTGCAACCTCTTTTTAATATCTTCTGCTTCTGTTAGGTCCATACCATTTCTGTCATTTATTGAGCCCATCTTTGCATGAAAAGTTCTCTTGATAGCTCTGTTTCTTGAAGAGATCTCTAGTCTTTCCCATTCTATTGTTTTCCTCTGTTTCTTTGTACTGATCACTGAGGAAGGCTTTCTTATCCCTCCTTGCTGTTCTTCGGAACTCTGCATTCAAATGGGTATCTTTCCTTTTCTCCTTTGTCTTTGCTTCTCTTCTTTTCATAGCTGTTTGTAAGGCATCCTCAGACAACCGTTTTGCCTTTTTGCATTTCTTTTTCTTGGGGATGGTCTTCATCACTGCCTCCTGTACAGCATATGGACTCACATCCATGGTTCTTCAAGCACTATCTATCAGATCTAATCCTTTGAATCTATTTGTCACTTCTACTCTATAGTTGTAAGGGATTTGATTTAGGGCATACCTGAATGGTCTTGTAGTTTTCCCTACTTTCTTCAATTTAAGTCTGAATTTGGCAATAAGGAGTTCAGGATCTGAGCCACAGTCAGCCCCCATTCTTGTTTTTGCTGACTCTATAGAGCTTCTCCATCTTTGGCAGCAAAGAATGTAATCAATCTGATTTCAGTGTTGACCATCTGGTGATGTCCATGTGTAGAGTCTTCTCTTGTGTTGTTGGAAGAGGGTGTTTGCTATGACCAGGGCATTCTCTTGGCAAAACTCTATTAGCCTTTGCCCTGCTTCATTCTGTACTCCAAGGCCAAATTTGCTTGTTACTCCAGGTGTTTCTTGACTTCCTACTTTTGCATTCCAGTCCCCTATATGAAAAGGACATCTTTTTTGGGTGTTAGTCGTAAAAGGTCTTGTAGGTCTTCATAAAACCGTTCAACTTCAGCTTCTTCAGCATTACTGGTTGGGGCATATAGACTTGGATTACCATGATATTGAATGGTTTGCCTTGGAAATGAACAGAGATCATTCTGTCGTTTTTGAGATTGCATCCAAGTACTGCATTTTGTACTCTTTTGTTGACCATGATGGCTACTCCATTTCTTCTAAGGGATTCCTGCCTGCAGTAGTTAAATTTGAGTTAAATTCACCCATTCCAGTCCATTTTAGTTCACTGATTCCTAAAATGTGGATATTCACTCTTGCCATCTCCTGTTTGATCACTTCCAATTTACCTTGATTCTTTGACCTAATATTCCAGGTTCCTATGCAATATTGCTCTTTACAGCATCAGACTTTACTTCCATCACCAGTCAGATCCACAACTGGGTGTTGCTTTTGCTTTGGCTCTGTCTCTTCATTCTTTGTGCAGTTAGTTCTCCACTGATCTCCAGTAGTATATTGGACACCTACCAACCTGGGGAGTTCATCTCAGTGTCCTTTTCATCTTTTCATGCTGTTCATGGGGTTCTCAAGGCAAGAATACTGAAGTGGTTTGCCATTCCCTTCTCCAGTAGACCATGCTTTGTCAGAACTCTCCACCATGACCCGTTCGTCTTGGGTGGCCCTACACGGCATGGCTCATAGTTTCATTGAGTTAGACAAGGCTAGCACCCCACTCCAGTACTCTTGTCTGGAAAATCCCATGGATGGAGGAGCCTGGTGGGCTGCAGTCCATGGGGTCGCAAAGAGTCGGACATGACTGAGTGACTTCACTTTCACTTTTCACTTTCATGCATTGGAGAAGGAAATGGCAACCCACTCCAGTGTTCTTGCCTGGAGAATCCCAGGGACGGGGAAGCCTGGTGGGCTGCCGTTTGTCTCTGGGGTCGCACAGAGTCGGACACGACTGAAGTGACTTAGCAGCAACACTGGAGCAGCGGTTGTGCGGCACTGGAGCAACTGTGAGGAGATACCCCCCATTCAAGGGCAGAGAAGCCCCAGCAAAATGGTGGGAGGGGTGAAATCATGTTTAGAATCAAACTCCATATGCACCAGAGACGCTCAGAGAGCTCAAACATACCTTGTGTGTACCAGAACCCAGAGACCCCACAGAGACTGAGACAGAACTGTGTTTGGGTGTCTCCTGAGGAGGTACGGGTCAGCAGTGGACTGCTGCAGGGCAGGGGCTCTAGGTGCTGCAGACCTGGGTAAGGCATAAGCCCACTTGGAGGAGGTCGCCATTAACCCCACCATAGAGCCGCCAGAACTTACACAGGACAGGGAAACAGACTCTTGGAGGGCACAGACAGAACCTTCTGCACCAGGACCCAGGAGAAAGGAGCAGTGACCCCACAAGAGACTGACCCAGACGTGCCCTGAGTGTCCAGAGTCTCTGGTGGAGGGGTGGGTTGACAGTGGCCTGCAGCAGGGCTGGGGGTACTGAGTATAGCGGTGCCTGCAGTGGGACCTTCGGAAGGAGGACGCCATTATCTTCACTACCTCCACCATAGTTTGGCCTCAGGTCAAACAACAGGGAGGGAACACAGCCCCACCCATCAAACAGAAAATTGGATTAAAGATTTACTGAGCAAGGCCCTGCCCATCAGAACAAGACCCAGTTTCCCCCTCAGTCAGTCTCTCCCATCAGGAAGCTTCCATAAGCCTCTTATCCTTCTTTGAGAATAAAAGGTGGTCCTAATTGGATGGAATGCCAGGACAAAAAGCATAAGCACAGACTACCCTGGAAACCAGGATTTTGGGTCTCCCTGTTGTTGTTTGGAGTTTCCTGAAGTAAGCACAATGAAATAGATGTACAAACTTTGCCAGCCCATATTACAGGATATTAAGCTGTTTCCAATAATTTACTTTTTTTTTTTTTAAAGCTGCAGTGTATAATATTATGCTTTCATGTTTCAAATCTATGTGTGAGTAAATCTATAGGATAATCTTTGCTGGGCTAAAGATTATATATACTTGTAGCTTTGATAGACATTGCTGTAATTCACTCCAAAAAGGTTTTACCAATACATATTTCTATGAACATGCGTGAAAGTGCCAGATCCCAAATACTTGCCAACAGACTGCATAAAACTAGAGCTTTGCCTATGTGATAGGTGAAAAATGACATTTCAGTGTGAAATATATTTGCAGTTCTCATTTTTATTTCCTTTTTATAAGCTATTTGTACTCTTTTCCTATTTTACTTTTTCTGTTGGATGGATTGCTTTGCTATTTGACTTGTGTGAGCTCTTAGTAACATTGGTTGAAATGTATTTTCCAAGTCCATTATTTGTGTTTTCATTGCGCTCATGATAATTTTTGCTATGCTGAAAATTTTTCTTTCTTATAATTGTATTTATTTGTATTACGTGTTTAGGTTTTTATTCAGACTTAGGAAGTTTCTTAAAATCTAAGTTTGTATTTAAAAAAAGAACAACATGGTTTCTTTAATTTTATAGTTATTTGTTACATTTCTATAATTTATCCACCTGAAATTTATTTTGTGTAAAGGGGCTAACAAATAGAATAAACTTAATTTTCAGAAGACTACCTAGTTTTCCAACACTATTTGTTAATCCATCTTTGCCCACAACCTGTAATGCTACTTGTTGTTTTTCAGTCCCTCAGTCGTCTCTGACTCTTTGTGACCCCATGGACTGCAGCACACCAGGCTTCCCTGTCCTTCACCATTTCCTGGAGCTTGCTGAAACTCATGTCCATTGAGTTGGTGATGCCATCCAACCATCTCATCCTCTGTTGTCCCCTTCTTCTCCTGCCTTCAATCTTTCCCAGCATCAGGGTCTTTTCCAATGAGTTGGCTCTTCATATCAGGTGGGCAAAGTATTGGAGTTTCAGCTTTAACATCAGTCCTTCCAAAGAATATTCAGGGTTGATTTCCTTTAGGATGGGCTGGTTTGATCTCCTTGCTGTCCAAGGGACCCTCAAGAGACTTCTCCAGCATCACCGTTCGAAGGCATCAATTCTTCAGCACTCAGCCTTTTTTATTGTTCCTCTCCACATCTGTACATGACTACTGGAAAAACCATAGCTTTGACTATATGAACCTTTATCGATTAATGTCTTTCTTTTTAATACATTCTTTAGGTTTGTCATTGCTTTTCTTCCAAGGAGCAAGCATCTTTTAATTTCATGGCTGCAGTCACCATCTGCAGTGATTTTGGAATCCAAGAAAATAGAGTCTGTCACTGTTTCCATTGTTTCCCCATCTATTTTCCATGAAGTGATGGGACTGGATGTCATCATCTTCATTTTTTGAATGTTGAGTTTTAAGCCAGCTTTTCACTCTCCTCTTTTACCTTATCAAGAGGCTCTTTAATTCCTCTTTCCTTTCTGCTGTAAAAGTCGTGTCATCTGCATGTCTGAGGTAATTGATATTTCTTCTGGCAGTCTTAATTCAGCTTTTACACTAAATTCTAGTGTGTATTTGACGCTAATCCTGGATTTTTTGTAGTGTTTCATTGATCTCTCTGTTTACATTTATGTAGGTAAAGGTTGTTTTAATTATCATAGCTTTATTATATATTTTAAATATCTAATAAGGCTATTTCCTCCACTTTATATATATATTTTGCAGAATTATCCTGTTCTTTTATGTCTTCTTTATATATAAACTATGAAATTAGCTTGTCTAGTTGTGTGGATACATAAAATTTTTCTCCTATTGAATGGTTTACAAATACACACACAGACATACCAAACCCAAACTCACACATAAAACAAATAAGTTCTTTCCTACCAAAAAACATAGTTACTGTTACAGTTCTTAGAGTATATATGTTTATACACATCATACACACATGTTATTTTATGAACTCAACCATACAGATAAACAAGAGTATATAAGAACTCAATATCAAAACATCACACATATATTACTATTTGCACATTTCTTTAAGCAATCACAGGGCTTTTCTTCCATTATAGTTAGGCTGTGAATTTTCTCCAATTTTCTAAGAAGAATAGTTTTTCAGCCAGTGGGTGAGGTCAAGAGAATGTCAATTTAAATTTATTTTCCTGTCTTTTCTATCTTCTCTCCTTCAGCGCTGTCAAGATTTGTCAGTGACATCAACTGGTACATTCCAACTTTTTTTTAGAAAACTGAAGAAGTCGGGGAAACACAATTACCCAAAAATGCATTGTCCATACTCTTTGGTCCTTTTAATCCCAGAGAAAAATTTAGAGAAGTGTTTCTTTCTGTAGTATAATTCTATTGGATTCACTCAATTTACTCATATTTACTTAAGTATTCATTCATATTTGCTCCATTTATTTTATGACTTTTAAAAGAGAAAGAAATGTTTTTGCTTTTAGTAACTACTGTATTTATCTCACATGAGTCCATAGTCGTCATTGTGGAATACAAACAGAGCTCTGTGTTAGACTTCACAGCTCCCTTCTAACCCACAGCTATCCTGCTTACTAACACCGTGTGGCCATTCTCTTCAGTCATCCCTGCTGGATTCACATGGCTCATTTTAGATTTTTTTTGTTTTTGCTTTTCTTGGTAAACGTACCAGTGTGGCTTCCAGAAGGAGAGATGTTGACACATAAGTGATGTGTCCAACAGCTAGTAGTCTTTTTTTCCCCTTGATTGGCTTTGTTTGATTTCTCCCCTAAATGAAGTTTTTAGAATATACGAAGAAAATCTCTTTGGTAAGAAAAAACAAAATTTCAAAAAAGAGTTTTTCTCATCACTATCCAACATCTTTGTGATGATTTTGTTCCTGAAGATAACTTTAGAAAGTCATCTCTGGACCATGAGAACACAAATTTGTCCTGACTCTTGACAGCCCTCAGTATTCTAGATGAGGACTTCTCTAAACAAGTAGCTTAATGTGATGATTGTGAATGTTTGGGAATTCCATGCTGGATGTGTGAGGAGAAAAGTGTCACTGTTTTAGGAGGTGAACGTTACTGCTTAGACTGAATGTTCACTGATGTCTTGCAAAAGAAACATTAACTGTGCAATAGCTAGGGAAGCAATTAAGGTGTGTGTGTGTGTGTGTGTGTGTGTGTGTGTGTGTGTTTAGCCAAATACTGCTAAGGTATTAAGGTAGGCTTGGAAGTCAGACAGACTTGGATGGGAACTCTGGCTATACAACATATAAGGGTCATGAGCTTGGGCATACTGGTTAATCTCTCTAGACCTCAGCATCTTCAGTCATTTTAATGGTGTGTGTGTGTGTGTGTGTGTGTGTAAATGCTAACTTTGTTGAATTAGCTAAGATATATAAAAATACCAAACCAAGTGGTTAAAAAATAATAGATATTAAGTTTAAAAACTGCCTCTAGTAAGAGTATAATATAAATATTAAAAAGCCAGAGTCACTTATATGTGGAATCTAAACAAACTGAACTTGTGAAGACAGAGAGTAGAATGGAGGTCAGTAGGGGCTAGGGGTTGGGGAAATGGGGGGATGTTGTTCAAGGGTATAAACTTGCAACTAGTAGATAAATAAGTTCTGGAAATCTAGTGTGCAACACAGTGATAATAATCATCAATACTGTATTATAAAAGTCAAAGTTGCTAAGAGACTAGATCTTAATGGTTTTTAATGCAAAAAAGAAATAATTAAGTGACATGATAAAGATGTTAGCTAACACTACAGTAGTGATTGTACTGCAACAAATAAATGCACCAAACAACAACAAAAAAAGGTTAGTTGATAAGAACTAAAATAAGTCTACAAACTGAAACCTATATAACTGACTATATAGTCTCACTCTTTTTGTAATTAGCAGAGTACTCCTGGTTTCACTTCTTACTGGCTTTATTGCCTCGTGTCAGTCACTCAGTCATGTCTGACTCTTTGTGACCCATGAAATAGAGACCATCAGTCTCCTCTGTCCACGGAATCAGCCATTCCCTATAGTGAGTGCTATATGTGTTAATACTGTAATTACCTTATTCAGCTCTAAAGGGAATGAAATAGAATTTGTATCGTAATGTCTTCTTCACAATACATGCTAAGTCACTTCAGTCGTGTCTGACTCTTCGCGACCGTGTGGACTGTAGCCCACCAGGCCCTCTGTCCGTGGGATTCTCCAGGCAAGAGTACTGGAGTGGGTTGCCTGCCCTTCTCCAGGGGATCTTCCCGACCCGGGGATTGAACCCATGTCTCTTATGTCTTCTGCACTGGCGGGCGGGTTCTTCACCACTAAGTGCCACCTGGGAAGTCCTCTTCACCGTGAATAATCAGTAAATATTAATTGCTGTGGCTGTCACTGTTTGGGTCTAGTTCCAGCTCTACATTAGTTCTTGGCATACCACAGTCAGATTAATTTTGTGCAAGTAACACTTTTGCCATGTTTTACTCACGCTAAACTCTCTCAGCGATTGCCTACCCTTGTAATAGTGGTCCTCCTTAGACTACCTCTAACCTACTCCTTTTAATTTATTCCCCAGGAATGTGTCACCTAGTTAAAAGATTTTCTCCTCATTCACTGTTCGTCAAGAACTGTGACTAGTCTGAAATTTTACCTTACTTAGAAGCTAACAAATCAGCCTGCCACAGTTTCAGGGAAGACTTGAAATTCCTGGGTCATTACTCACAGCCCAGCAATCAGCATGAGCCTCTTGTCTGCATCCATTATTCTCACTCCCTGAATCCCAGTGGGGAGGGGGAGCGGAGGAGGGGGAGGCAGAGAAGCCCGGTCGGAGCTCTTCTTGCAGTGAGCTTGCGCCATAGCTGAGGAAGTGCAAGCTCAGTACGCCTGATAGTCTTTGGAACTCAATAAATAGTAGTTTCAGAGAGCTTAGTTGCAATGTAGAATCTGAAACAGTATTTGTTACTATATTGTATTAAAATTATCTCCATCTTTGAGCAAATGTTTTACCCATGTATAATTGTGTGACATATTGATCTTTTGAAAAATTTTGGTTTTCTAGGTTACATCAGTCTCCTAATACTGACACATTTCCATATACAGAATAAAAGATTACATTTGTTCATGTCATTTTTAACAGTAACAGAAAAAAAAATCTTTAAATATTGGGAAACAGTGAGGCTCACGGAATCAGATGTAAGATTTCCCAAATTTCATTTTTCCTAATATCCTAATTAAGATGACTTATATGCTTTTCTAATCTTCATGAAAAAAGTGTTTTAGATATTCAGCTTGAAACTCAAGGATTCACATAATTGCTTTTCTTTGAGACAAGCATTGTTTCAATATGTCAGAAGTGCTTTATATGTACTTTTAAGTTAATCCCACAGCATATTTGCTGCTGCTGCTGCTGCTGCGTCACTTCAGTCGTGTCCGACTCTGTGTGACCCCATAGACAGCAGCCCACCAGGCTCCCCCATCCCTGGGATTCTCCAGGCAAAAACACTGGAGTCGGTTGCCATTTCCTTCTCCAATGCATGAAAGTAAAAAGTGAAAGTGAAGTCACTCAGTCGTGTCCGACTCTTCTCGACCCCACGGACTGCAGCCCACCAGGCTTCTCCATCCACGGGAGTTTCCAGGCAAGAGTACTGGAGTGGGTTGCCATTACAGCATATTTAAGAGTTAAGATTTTGAAAAATCAGTACCTTTTGATGGAGCAGTAATGCAGTAACATTCTAGTAGAGCTGCCGCCACTGACTTACTTGTGTTGTTTTCAGCAGTTGTATCACTGTTGTGTTTTGCACCATTGGTATGAATGTCAACACAGTGAAAATAGCAAATAACATCTTAGTATTTTTATGAATATAATTTTGACTTTGTGGACACCTGGAAAGGGTTTCCGCAGTCCCCAGTGATCTTGGATCATTTGTGAGAACTGCTGAGGTAGGGAGACCTGTTAGGAGGCTGTGACATCAGGAACTTGAAACAGAATTGAACACAGAATGTAGAGCATGAAAGAAAGGTAATTTGAGAAATGGAGCACACTGATTCTAAGTCGTCTGTGAAAAGTTCAGGTAGAGATTTCTGGTAGCCTTTAGAAAACATGGGTCTGAATAGAAAGTCTGGTTTAATGATCTGTAAAATGGAGATGTCCACACATAGATTGAAGTCATGGGATTGTGACTGTCATAGTGGTTTAAGGTATAGGCTGCTTTATTTTAAATTCTAGTTCTGCCACTTTCTTTTTTTAACTTATTTTTATTATAGTTGAATTGCAGTGTTGTGTTAATTAAATAGCAAAGTGACTCAGTTATACACAAGCATTTATGCATATACATTCTTTTTCATATTCTTTTCCATTATGGTTTATCACAAAATATTTAATATAGTTCCCTGTGCTATACAGTAGGACCTTATTGTCTATCCACTCTATTTATATCAGTTTGCATCTGTTAATCCTAAATAGATTAACCACTTCTACCCTCTCCCAGGCTTCCCTGATAGCTCAATTAGTAAAGAATCTGCCTGCAATGCGGGAGACCTGGGTTCCATCCCTAGACTGGAAAGATCCCCTGGAGAAGGGAAAGGCTGCTCACTCCAGTATTCTGACCTGGAGAATTCCATGAACTGTATAGTCCATGGGGTCACAAAGAATTGGACACGTCTGAGCGACTTTCACTTTCACTTTTCCTACCCTCTCCGACCCCGCTTTCCCTTTGGCAACCATCAGTCTATTCTCCATTTCCCCAATTTTTGTTTCTGTTTCATATATAGGTTCACTTGTGACATATTTTAGATTCCATATGTAAGTGGTATCATGAGCTATTTGTCTGTCTTTCAGACTTACTTAGTATGATAATCTCTAGGTGAATCCATGTTGCTGCAGATGCTATTATTTTGTTCCTTTTATGGCTAATTAGTATTCCATTGTATGTATGTATGACATCTTTATCCATTCATCTGTCGATGGTTATATAGGTTGTTTCCATATCTTGGCTGTTGTGAGTAGTGCTACTACAATCATAGGGGTGCATGTATCATTTTTAAAATAATTTTTTGATGTGAACCATTTTGAAAGTCTTTATTGAATTTGTTACAAAATTGCTTCTATTTTATGTTTTGATGTTTGTCTGTGAGACATGTAGGACCTTAGCCCTTCAACCAGGGATTGAACCCCCAACCCCCTGCATTGGAAGGTGAAGTCTTAACCATTGGAACACCAGGGAAGTCCCTATCTTTTTGAATGATAGTTTTATTTGGATATATGCCCAAGAGTGGGATTGCTGGGTCGTGTGGTAATTCTATTTTTAGTTTTCTGAGGAACCTCCATACTGTTTTCCACAGTGGCTGTGCCAACTTACATTCCCACCAACAGTGGAGGAGTTTTCCCTTTTTTCATACCTGCTCCAGCATTAAAAAAAAATTATTTTATTTATTTTAATTGGAGGCTAATTGCTTTACAGTGTTGTAGTGGTTTTTGCCATACATTGACATGAATTAGCGTGGGTGTACATGTGTCCCCCATCCTGGACCCCCCTCCCAGCTCCTTCCCCTTCCCTTCCCTCAGGATCATCCCAGGGCACCGGCTTTGAGTGCCCTGTTTCACACCATTTATTATTTGTAGACTTTTTAACGATGGCCACTTTCTTAATCTGTCTGTTGGCATCCTCATCTAGAAAATGGATAACGTAATGGTATTTACTTCAAGTGGTTGTTATGAGGATTACATATGTTAACATTTGCAAAATGCTTAGAACAGTTTGGCATATAGTAATACACATATGTATATTAATTTATATGTGAAATCCATATGCATGTAATTTTAAGAATAAATGAAATAAAAAAACGAGAGTGTATGAGATTATCCTGGGAGAATATTGGGGAAGAAGAAGGCTGAGGAATGAAAGCAACTGATATTAAGAGAAAAGAAAAAAAACAAGAAGCCAATTAAAGAGACAGGGATGAGAGGTGAGAGAGGCAGGGGAAAGCTCTGGAGAGTGGTTTCTTGGAAGCCCAGGAGATGTGTGCAGCAGTGTGGATGCAGGCAGGAATGTAAACCCTGAGATGGCAGGTGCTGCATCTGCTCTGTTCTTGGCTGATTTCCCGGACTTAGCATTGTGCCTGATAGAGAGCAGGTGCCCAGTAATTATTTGGTGAATGAATATTGTTATGGAGAAGTCAGAAAAGATAAGGCCCTGAATATATTCACTTCTGATTAACAAATATAGGTCAGTTGGGGACTTAGACCCTATATAGTGCCAAACTAACATCAGAATCAGATGTGAAAATGTTCTTTGTAGTTTAACCCTTAGAGTCATTGTCTTTTATTTATTTATCTGGCTGTGCCAGGTCTTGGTTGCAGCCTGCAAGATCTTCGTTGTGTTATGTAGGATCTAGTTCCCTGAGCAGGGATCAAACCTGGGCTCCCTGCATTGGGAGCACAAAGTCTTAGCCACTGGAGCACCAGTGAAATCCTGAGTTATTGTCTTTTATTACCATGGTTCTGTTACAATTTGATGAAACCAGTGTGAAGTCTCAGTTTTTTAAATAAGTAGATTCTGCCCATGTTCACAGTAATATTTTTAGTCTTTTTTCCTAAATGCCAAAATCAGTCATTAGATAGAAGACCTGATCATTAACCAGGCCACTGGATGACTCAAGATTCTGTTATTTGACCTCATATTGAAAATATGAGGGCCAAGCAGAGTTTGTCTGACAAGCAGCACTGCCAGCGGTCTTTCCTGCTTTTCAGTTTTACTGCACAGGAAAAATATAATCAGATCTAAAGCACCACTTTTCCTTTTATTTGGGCCAGTGGCAGTATATCGCTCTTCACTGAGATTGATCTGGCTGTAAAAATCTGCGCATGAGAAGGTGGTTACAGCTGAATACCAGCAACACATTTTCTGGGCTGCTTAGATCAGTGGATTCCGTTTAACTTGTGTCAGATTAAATTTCCCTAATTATTACGTTAATTTTGCCACTTCCTTGCTCAGAAATGTTCTATGCAGTGTACACTGAAGCCTATTTAATCTGCCTAAGCTCCCTTTGGAACTCGCCCCTGAAGAAATGCTGTACTATGGTTACACTAGGCTACATTCTTTTCTCAAACACTTCATTTCGCTACTTGTTTAACTTTTGTTAGATCTATTCTTAGAAATCTTATAGTATTTATTTTGAATGGAATAGTATATATTATCTAATAGGTTATTACTGGTACTTAGGAACATGTCATCAATTTTTGTACGTTGCTTTTTTATTCATAAACCTGGTGGCTTTTAAAAATGGTCATGCCTGAATATAGGGGCTGTTGAATTTTCTGTGGAGACAACCATATTTTCCACAAATAAAGACATGTCTCTTTCTTTCCAAATATTTTGCCAAAAATTTTTATTGACTTGTATGTTTTAGAACTTACACTACAGTGTTCAGTAGAAGCAGAGATAACTGGCAGCCCTGTCTTTTTGCTGACATTTAAAAGAATGCTTCTCAAATTTCATCATTAAGCTATGTGATGAGTAAATGTACATGTGAGTCAGCATTCCAGATGTTTGTGAGATAGGGCTCTTGACCAGTCTGCCTGGGTTTTGTTCTAGCTCTGTCACTTATGGCAGTGTTCAGTTCAGTCACTCAGTCGTGTCCGACTCTCTGTGACCCCATGGACTGCAGCACACCAGGCCTCCCTGTCCATCACCAACTCCCGGAGCTTGCTCAAACTCACGTCCATTGAGGCGGTGATGCCATCCAACCATCTCATCCTGTCGTCCCCTTCTCCTCCCACATTCAATCTTTCCCAGCATCAGGGTCTTTTCAAATGAGTCAGTTCTTTGCAACAGATGGCCAAAGTATTGGAGCTTCAGCTTCAGCATCAGTCCTTCCAATGAATATTCAGGACTGATTTCCTTTAGGATGGACTGGTTGGATCTCCTTGCAGTCCAAGGGACTCTCAAGAGTCTTCTCCAACATCACAGTTCAAAAGCATCAGTTCTTCAGCACTCAGCTTTCTTTATAGTCCAACTCTTACATCCATATATGACTACTGGAAAAACCATAGCTTTCACTAGACAGAACTTTGTT
>NW_024070213.1:106687372-106723157 GCF_014754425.2 Oryx dammah | reverse complement strand
CCCCCCCCCCACACACACACACCTCAAAATGGATCAAAGACCTAAATGTAAAGCCAGATACTATAAAACTCTTACAGCAAAATATAGGCAGAACACTCTCTGACATAAATCACAGCAATATTTTTTGATTCATCTCCTTGAGTAATGGAAATAAAAATAAACAAATGGGACCTAATTAAACTAAAAATCTTTTGCACAGCAAAGGAAACCAAAAACAAAACAGAAAGTGCACAGAAGAAAATATTTGCAAACAAAGTGACTGACAAGGTATTAACCTTCAGACTATACAAACAACTCATGCAGTTCAATATCAACAAAATAAACAAGCAAAAAAACAATCCAAAGATGGGCAGAAGATCTATACAGACATTTCTTCAAAGACGACATACAGATGGGTAAAAAGCACATGAAAAGATGCTCAACATCACTGTTAGAGAAATGCAAACAGAAACCACAATGAAGTGTCACTTCACACCAGTCATCAAAAAATCCACTAACAATAAATGCCAGGGATGGTGGAGAAAAGGGAACACTGTTGGTGGGAACGTAAACTGGTACAGCCAGTATGGAGAACAGTATGGAGGGTTCCATAGAAACTAAAAAGAGTAACCATATGATCCTACAATCCCACACCTGGGCATACATTCTGAGAAATCTCTAATTAAAAAAGATAACATGCACCCCAGTGTTGACTGAAGCACCATTTACAATAGCCAAGACATAGAAGCACTCTAAATGTCCATCAACAGATAAAGACAATGTGATACCTATATACAATGAACTATTTAAAAGAATGAAATGATGCCGCTTGCGGCAATACGGATGGACCTAGAAAGTATCTTACTAAGTGGAGTAAGCCAGACAGATATCATAGGATATCACTTATATATGGAATCAAAAAAAGATGCAAATAAACTTATTTATAGAAATAGACTCACTGACATAGAAAACAAACTCATGGTTACCAAAGGGAAAAGGGAATGGTGAGGGATAAATTAAGAGTTTGAGATTAACATATACACACTACTATATGTAAAATATAGTATTAAAATATACACACTACTATATGTAAAATAAAATGACTTCCCTGATGGCTCAGAAGGTAAAGCATCTGCCTACAATGCGGGAGACCTGGGTTCAATCCCTGGGTCGGGAAGATCCCCTGGAGAAGGAAATGGCAACCCACTCCAGTACTCTTGCCTGGAGAATCCCATGGATGGAAGAGCCTGGTGGGCTATAGTCCATAGGGTTGCAAAGAGTCGGACATGACTGAGCGATTTCACTTAATACGTAAAATAGATAACCAACAAGAACCTACTATGTAGCACAGGGAACTATACTCAGTATTTGCAATAATCTCTAAGGAAAAAGAATCTGAAAAAAGTATAATATATATATATATATATATAATGGAATCACTGTGCTGTATACCCGAAACTAACACAACATTGTAATTTAACTATATTTCATTTTTTAAAAAAAGTTCCAATGAAGTTGAAAAACTGCAATATTTTAATTGTATAGATTATCTATATTCCTGGAAAAAATTCTGTGTTAAATCTAGGATTAAATTCTTGGGAAAGTGTAAAGGAATAAAGATATAATTTTTAAGAGAAAAAAACACTGCTCAGCCCAACTGGCCCTGTGGTTTGCTTTTAACTAATTTAACACAGATTGCCTTTCCAAAAGAGTTATAACACAAAATTAAATCAGCCAACAGAATTTTGAAAAGATAAAGATACTATGGGCTAAATAATATTTTAATTTTCACTGTCTCCTTTCTAAACTGAATTTAGAAGTCATGTTTCTTTTGGTGACGAAGTCAGAAAAAATAGAAAATATCAATCAGTGTCACTAATATTATTTGAGAAATACTCCTTTTCTTCCAGTCCTCAACTTTTCCCCTCAAATTTTGATCATTCCATACTAGTTATCTTGCCTATTTTAGTTGAGTGAATGTGATGGTGCATTGTCTTAAGACCAAGGCCCAACCTAGTAATCATGAGTGGAATTAAAATTCTAATAAAATGAAGCAAACAACCGAATGGCTATTTTAAGACTATCTTTCACCAATAACTTGAGAAGTCTGCATGCTGAATTTTTATTAAATATATATGCATTCAGAAGTTTACCATTTAAAAGAATCCTATGAATGTGTTTTGTAAACTGTAAATCAGAATACATTCAGTATTATTATTTTTATTTATAATATTTGTAAAATTAAAAATGGCCCCAGGCTACTTTCACATATAGGATTTGCTAACATAATACTTGCTACTGTTTAAGAGCAATTACCATGTGGTCAATTTTGTATGTAATGATCTCAGCCAAGTCATTTAATCTTTTGTGGTTGGTACTCCTTTTATCTCCATTTTACAAATGAAAAGTAAAAGATGCCTGGAGAATTTAAGAAACTGTCCAAAGGCATGCATCCAGTTAACAGGACAGCCAAGATGACAGGAGCAGGTCAGTTTGATTCTGAAGCATCAACATACACCTGTAATTTTGTGTGCATGTATCTGACTCTGAAGCATACTACATGCAATCAACACAAACATACTTGACAGACAAGGGCCCGTGATATCCTTCTTCAAGCAGTATTTTCTATGCAGAGTATTTTCTTCTTTCAAGTAGTATTTTCTTTTCTATTCTAAGAACTGCTTCTTTCGTGATTCTCCAGTATAATAGGGAAAAGAATGATAGCATTTTAGTATAGGTTCAGTCTTACAGAAACTGAAAAGTATTTAGTAGTACAATTCCTGTGACTTCACCAAGAATACACAAAATTTGACCAATATATGAAATACTTTGTAAAATTGTTAGCATTTTAATTTCCATCAGTTCTCTGACAGTTTCTGGTTGTTAATTTTACTTTTGTCTTAAACTATTTTGCAAGCAATGGCAAAAATATATGAATCCAGATAAGAAATGTCTGAACAAAATATGAATTTGGGACAAGAAATGTCCAGCAGTAGAATGAATTTCAAGATATTTCATGCTCATGTTCTTACAGCAGCAATTAAAAACAATGCAGTATGTGTTTTTATACTAAAAAATTAATCTCTACTTCCAGATACTCTTCATTTTTCTTTAGACGAAAGGAGATTTTTGTCATCCAGTAAGTTACTGTGGTGATGCAGAGCTCTGCTGTGATTAATCTTTTCAGATGGTGTGCTTTATATTTTAAAATACATGATAAGAAGTGTTTTGTTGTTTAATATGCTATTTTTTCCAAAGACAAAAAACAGTTAAAAGTACTCTAAACTTTGTACTTACTAAGTGTCCTCTATGATATTGCATGCTATTGTAAATTAACCTTATCAAAATGCACACTGACTCACAATGTGCATGGCCTGAGAAATTTGCTGTGTTATCATGTTGTGTTAACTTTGATTGTAAAATAAGTTTTCACCTAGATTTCTTCACAAGTTTCCTGGCTTATTATTACAATGACACAAGAGTTCTCTGTCTGATGGGTGGACTCTGGGTTCACATTCCACACAAGCTCATTTCAACTACTACAGGTAGTAATCTGTGAGAGCCAAGATGATCACATTCCTTGTTTCATACAATTTTTACTTCTACCCTACCCAATGCACAGCCAACTGTGCACTCTTTCAGATATCCCCCTAATGCCCAGAAGTGCCACTTTTATCCTAGGATAAAAATTGCTGTATACATTCTGAGGGGAGCATAGGAAAATGACTGCATTTGCAGGGACCCAGCAATTGAGTGTGGCAGAGATACTCAATTTCTTCAGTAAAGGATATGAATGGAGGTAGAGAAAGAAAATGCATTTGATTTCAGAATCCCAGATCTATGACAGAGGAGTCAATTCCCATGAGCCATAAGGCTGGATGGAGCCAAGACTCCTGACATTCCCTTGACTGTGAATAGTACTCAGAGTAATAATTCAAACAGAGGAAGGCAGACCCATGGCTACTCTAACCACATTTCACATTTTGGAATCATAGCTAACCTTGTTTTATTTATTAACTAATACACATTCCCATTAAGAGAATTAAAATAGTTTCATGAAGATACATTTTCTTCAAAGGACCTGCTTGATCAAACATCTGCCAAAAACACTCCTGAGCCAAAGATTTCAGTGATCACATCACACAGAAAATACCATTTCCAACCAGCACTCAAAGCTGACCTGTCAGTGTTCCAGACTCACAAAATGGTCTGGTTGAGAAACTCTGCCGAATGCCTTTCTCTGTTATCACTAAACAGAATCCTTTTATTATTTTTTTTTCTTTTTGGCTTTATGCCATTAGTGGTGATGCTTTAGTCACTAAATTGTGTCCAACTCTTGTGACTCCGGGGACTATAGCCCTCCAGGCTCCTCTGTTCATGGGATTTTCCGAGCAAGAATACTGGAGTGGGTAGCCATTCCCTTCTCCAGCGGATCTTCCTGACTCAGGGACTGAATCTGGTTACCCTGCATTGCAGGCAGCTTCTTTACCAGATATGCCATTAGTACCTCAGAGAAAAATGCTTCCATTTTTATCGAACCCTCACTGTCTCTCCTCTATAACCACATTTTCTTCTCCTAGAATCAGTCAACAGTCCTCTGTTTGGTCAAAGCTCCTACTCTGATAGAACTATACAGTTTGGGTTAATCAGAATCTTTAAACACCTCTACGTAAATCAACACAGTTAAAATAGATATTGTAGTCTTTCAAATCTGGTTTTTTGAGGTTACCTTCTAACCCCTGAGAGAGTAATTTCTGTGCTTACCTGCCCGCCTGTTCAGGCTGTCAGGACGTCCTTTTAGATGGTGTTATGTCATCTGTCTGCTCTTCATTGAGTCCCCTCCCTAAGAACCTTTGCCGATCTCCCCACAAAGCTGTCGGCAGTTTCTTTACCCTCTTTACTGCTTCTGCCCTCTTGCCCCTGAGGTAACTAGGTTTAGGACTACAATTTTAATTCAGAATACATGGTTTACAAAATAAGAATCTGTCAAGAGTTTGTTTTCACATGTGCTTAGTAATAAGGAAAATTCAACTCTTGCCACCCTGGAAATCTTACATCACCTCTTTGACAACAGCAAGAACGTTGCTTTCCTGTATGTATCTAAAAGTCCATTTCACCTTGTTTGGATGAAAGAAATATCAATCGGGCATCTACAAGTGCCAGGGTCTGTGAATACTGTGATAAAAAATTATATTACTCACTTATTAAGGTGGCATGTTTACCTTATAAGGTGAAATTTTAGAGTCAGCTGTACAGTCCTAGCCATTGGTTGGGATAATATTTTTAATTTGTACTAAAGACCAGAGAAAAGTCATTGGTGATTTGATAAGAGTCTGAAAGAATACTAAAGCCTATAACGAATAAAAACAATAGAAAAAAACAAAAATTAAGATCCTTTTGAAAGCATTACAGTAAATTCTTTGAATAAGTAACAGTCATTGTAGAAATAAATGTGGACATTGGAAAAATCAATGAATTGAAATACATAAACTAAAAACCTCACACTCAATATTTTATGAAACTTAGAAAAATCAATTAACGTTTTACCAGATAGATTCTTCAAAAATTTTCATTGAAAAGGAGGTACATATTAGTGTGAGAAATACATATTTTTACAGTAAAGGCAGTAAAATTGTTAACAAAACTGGTTAAGTAGAAAACACAGCTTCTTGCCACTGGTAATGCTGATTTAAGCTGCCCATCTATAGGCTATCATCTGTAGCTCTCTATTTGGACTATATTTTAATTCCCTATAGATTTCAACTAATTGACCTTGAGGGAAAGCTGAGTCTCTGTGACAATATGGTCTTCAATCACCACTGCCAACATAAATAAATGGTTCCTCTCTGGATCTATCAAGAGTAATCTGAGTGGAATTTAAGTTTTTGATAGACTTTGAAAAAAAATGAGCCCAGACATGAAATAATACCCTTTTCAACAAAAGGGCATAGGATTTAAGCTAAGATTCATGTAATAAAATGTGTTTAGCCCTTTATATTAGAAATTGGTCAGTTATCTTATTGAAATCTGGACAATTCCCAAATTGATTTACACACTAATGAATATGATTTGACAGTATCCTTCACTATTGTGAGTTAATAAGTTCTCTTATTCACTATAGTGTCTAAAACACTCTCCATGTAACGTTTTTAAGTTTTTTTAAATGTTAATAAAAAGTATTTTTGAGTCTCTATGTCTATAGATCACTTTATTTGAAATAGCACTCCTGAAATAACATTGTTGATTTTCATACACATTAATTTCTGTGAGTTTTTTATGCTTATCTAACCAAATAATTTTCCATAAAGGAATTTAATTTCTTCATCAGTAATAAGTCAGTGCATTTTCTTCATAGTAAAGGCCATCTCCTTTTCTACTTCCCTGCATAATTGTCCAAATTGCTATTTTTTCCCTGTTTACAAGTAAAACTTTAAAACTTCAAAGAAAAATAAAATTTAGAATGCAGTCAGTACTTGAGAAAAATACACTTGTTCAATATGAGGCTAAGAATCAAGGCAATGACAAGGAGACTACAAACAAAAACAAGGAAAAAAAACTGTTATTTGAAACAGGTAATTTATGCCAAAATATCCTCTCAATTTTAAGTTGTCTAGGTAGGTATTTATTTCAGTTCACACAAATTATGAGATAAGCACAGACTGGAAAATTTCATAAAAACAGACTATGAGATGCCTTGTTTCTCACATTATGTAAAAACAAATGTGAAGAATAGCGTATGTAAAATGACTGGGTTTAAGGGAGTGATACTGAAAAGTAAATAAAGCCAAAACACATCTTGTTTTATTAAATCTATTTTCTAAATTACTTATGTAGACAAGAGCAATTTTATTGTTCATGTAACTTCCTAAGTAGCACCTGTTAACTTCTGTTGTGAGAGGATTTGATATGGCTTTGTTTAGACTTGTATACTGTTTATTGATGCATCTATTGATATTTGTTTAAGCCTTTGAGTAGCATCTCATGAGAATTCTCCATTAATATTTTTGTGGAAAATTCATTTAATTCAGATATTCTCTCATAATAATCAGAGGACTTTTATTTAGTTTACTATGTATCTTAGTCTAATTACATCCACAGTTGTATATTTAACAATGACTTATTCACTGTCTACTACAAATAAGTTTATGAGCAGCTTGCAGTAAGCCAAATGTTAACCATGCCCCTGCCTTCAAGTAATACATGAACCGCAATGCATGGGTCCTTAATATATGTACTTATATAGCCATGATAGAAGATGGAAGGCGATTTGTCCATAAAAGTTTAGTTTCATAGAATGAAGAAATTATTTTCTCTGTAATAGAATAGGGTAAGGTCCTTAAAGGAGTTAACATCTGAATTAGCTATTAAGCAATCAGCAGCATCTGGTTGTGGTAAAACACCTGGAATGGAGAAACTAATAGAAAATATCTGTGGTGTAAACAGGGTAATATGAGGGGTAGCTATAAAGAATAATGTAAAAACTGCAGGCACAATTAGAAATGCTTTCACATGATAATGTGAAAAGAGATTACAGCCTTTATACTATTAGGGATTAATCTATAATTTGAATTGAGAACTAGGAAACCGACCTTTTCATTACTCTTTATTCTGGGACTCTGATTAGGAAGAATAGGAAATCTCCCTGCTTAATTTAGCACAATCTAGTCTTCCCAGTTTTGAGTAAAATTTAGGATATTCTTTTAGAAACAAAAAAATTCATTCATCAGTTTGGAAACAAAAAAAAATCATCCTTTTTATCAGTATCAATTGTAGAATAATCTGTAGAAGGAACTTGAGTTTCACAATAAAACTAGAACTAGTAATTATAATAGTAATGATAGCAAACAACATTTACATATTGCTTCCAAAGTCAGGGGTAGAAATTTCCTACCATTTTACATATATGAGCTTGATTTACATATATTTGCCCTATTGTCTAAACTAGAAACTAAGAAAGGTTGAGGTAACTTACTCAAAATAATATAGTTGGTAATTGTTGGAACAGATATTTGAAACCAAAAAGGGAACTGTATTTTGTAAGAATTCACAAATATTCACCCAAGTCTAATAGCTAAGCAGGTACAGTTTAAAATCACTATCTCTAAACACCTAAAACTGACACAACATTGTAAATCAACTATACTCCAATAAAAGAAAATAAAAACAAAAACAAAATCCGTATCTCTAGAGAGATCTTTCAAATGTAAAATAATAAAATCAACCTTCTGTAGAGTTCTTCACTGAAAAGATACTGACTATAAAGATAAAATATTAATACTTTTTAAATAAGAACAGATCATTAGTGAAAATAGAACAAGGATTTGAATAATTATCTGATGCTTCAGCTATTTCTTGCTCTACAAACTAGCTCTATTTCAGGTTATAGATAGCCCAGAAAAAATATTTTTGCCAGTACTACCTCAAATAACCCTGGATCCTCTGGGAAAAGAAAATCTCCCCACTACAGGATGGCTATCTGACAGTCCTTAAAAAGATGAATCAAAAGCTTGTCACTAAAGCAGATGTATGTTTGAACTTCACCATTCATAAACTGAATAATGTTCCCTGATATTATAAAAGTGATCTCTACACAACTCAAGAATTTCCAGTTCCACATGGTAACAGAGACATCGATCTTGTTAATTCAAGTATCTCGTTCATTTCTATCTTAAGCTCAGTTCTGAAGATTTGCCCAGCCTGACTCCCATTCCTTTCCTGTTTCTGAAGAGTATCGTGGCATCGGAACATTAGGGTACCAAGCACCTAAAGAGCTTGTGTAGTGTGGGTCTTTGATGTTCTTCAGTCGCCAAATTATGTCCGACTCTGTGATCCATGGACCGCACTACACCAGGACTCCCTGTTCCTCACCGTCTCGCAGAGTTTGCCCAAATTCATGGCCACTGAATTGGTGTGGATCTAGCTCACGGTTGCTTTTCTTGCTGGTCTTTGCTGAAGGGTAATTATTTTCTATGGGGATTGACTGCTGCCTGAGTTCCCACTGCATGTGTTGGAAGTCAGGACCTCCAATTCATATACTTCGTCTTCCTTTCCCCAAGTTAAGGAATTTTCTGATTCAATATCTCAGTCGGTCATCTCCATATCCACCCTTCTCCAGGGGATCTTCCCCACGCAGGGACTGAACCTAGGTCTCCTGCACTGTAGAGAGATTCTTTACCAAATGAGCCAGCAGGGAAGCCCATCTATCCAGTCAGTCAGGTTTCCTCTGTTGCCTCTTTAGAATCACTCTAAGGGGGTGTGAGAAGCCCACTAGCTCAGCCACCAAGACACTGCTCTGAAAGTGAAAGTGAAGTCGCTCAGTCGTGTCCGACTCTCTGTGACCCCATAGACTACAGCCTACCAGGCTCCTCCATCCATGGGATTTTCCAGGCAAGAGTACTAGAGTGGGTTGCCATTTCCTTCTCCAGATCTTCCCAACCCAGGGACTGAACCGTAGTCTCAGCATTGTAGGCAGATGCTTTAGCATCTGAGCCACCGGGGAAGTCTTTGCTCTAGTAATGCTATTTATCACTGTGATGCCATGCTGATTATGAGTTGCTCTACTAGGTTATACCCTGTGGAGCTGAGAAATACTTCCTTCTGCCTGGGGACACCTACAGCATTAATGAATTCCATCTTTCTTCTTGATAACAGTTACTGCAGCACCCTGTATTTTTCACCAATTCCTGTATTGTTATAAAATATACTCTGACTCATGTTTTCTTCACTGAAAAAACCCCTTTGTGACCATTTTCATAGTATTTATTAAGCCACATTTTTCCAACTATTTTTTCATTTGTCCTTTACTTCAAAATCCATATCCTCTTATATTTGTCACTTAAGAAATGTGGTAAAATTATCCCTGATATTTAAAATTATAAACTTTGATAAAGGTGTATGTTCTTCATTTTATTTCATACTTTGTACCTTTTGTGTTTGTTTGCAGTGCTAATTTGTTGCCCATGACAAATGTGTTATTAAAGATATGCCCATCTCTGAATTTGGGCGTTGCACAGTCTATTTGGCTATTTTACATTATTTCAATTTTTAGAGTATAAATAACTGGACTAATGAACTGTCACAAAAATATATATCTGAAGTAAATGAAATGACTGTCATTTTTTATGGTTATATATTCACAAAGACTCACTCAGGAAACAAGATTTAGGCAATTTGATGTCATTTTCCAAACAATCACCCTCCTTTATTCAGCATTCTTCATGGACAAAGAAAAAAGTTTCATTCACATTTACATTTTTAGGGCAATAAATACTATGTAATATGTTAAAAAGTGACCTGTACTGATGTAATGCCCCAAATGCCTAGCAATATAAAACATTACCTTCTTAGCTTGAGAGAAAAGCCAAATTATTATTTGGCCATATTTGGGTCCAAATAATATAATTTCAAAAATGATGTAGAATTTAAAATAATGATCACATGTCAGTTAAAGGTATAGCATGTTATAATTGCTGGTTTACCATGTTTTTCTCATTTTAATCTAGAACTCAAGAGCTGTACCCTCAACTCATAATGCATTTAACACAATCTCTGTTGCAGGTTACTTAGTTATAGAAAATCCATCAAGTAAGTTTGTTAAGTATCTTTTCTTCTTTTTGAATACCAACTCTAGATTCCCTGATTCAATGAATCTTAATGTGTGGTTCCTTTTTTGTATGTTTGGTAGAAAAACCTCCAAGCTGGATATAAATCATAAAAGCATGACTAATTGCATGGTAACTGGAGAAATGCTTTCTCTCTCTCTGGGGTGAAGCCTGCATGTCTGTATTTTAGCTTGGGAAGTAATACAGGGATATCTAAACTCCTCAGGGTTTAGAAACCATGTCATTATGAGAATGAGGTCACTGCAATATTTTATATCTTCTAAAACCTTGTAATGTATAAAATGTTCTCTGTATGACAAAGAGGTATTATATGCATTAGGATTCAATGATAACTTTATGCTCTTACACTTACTTGAAAAACTTTCATTAAAATGTGCAATCATTCATTTAAAGTCACTTAAAATTTGAAGGATTTCTGCACCATGAAATACAGAGAAAGTGAACTCAAAGGGGGAAAGCTAATTTTGTAAATATGACAGAGTGACTTTAAAGGGCTGTGTGGTTTTGAAATGTCCTGTGTCCTCTTAACTGGTCAACTATAAAGGCAGTGTCCAGACTAAAAGAAAAGAACTGAACCTAACATAACTCCATTTTATACCTTTCTTTGCTTGGAGGCCGATAAGCAAGAAATCCTTCCTGCAGCATGTTGAAGAGCTCTGCACAAACAACAACCTAAAGTTTCAAGAAGAATTTTCGGTATGTTACCAGCAGTTGTCACAACATTGCCAGACCTCCAGTCGTTTCACGTGTCACATTTCATGTCCCGTTTAAGCTTGCAAGGCCATGAAGGACTCTGGCCGTGATAATCAATACCCAATTACCAGGTTGATTGTTTGGATAGTAACATTACACTGAGCAGCCTCTGGTGCAACCTGAACGGAATTATTCACCTACTGTGTCAGGAAAAGGTGCTGCTCCTCAGACTTCTCCCAGCAAGGGCAACCTGGCCCCGTTTGTTCTCTGCTCATCACCCAGATGAGAAGCAGCCCTAGAATGCTGGATGCGTTGGTTTTTGTGTGGGTGTGTGCCAGGTTTGGGTGGTACCATATATTTCAATAACTTTTAGATTTTGAAACTAAAGAAGTTCATTTCATATTTGCCTGCTTAGTTTGTTAGTGGTATAGATGAACCTGAGAACAGAATTTGATGTTTCCAGAAATTATAAAAAACAATGTTTTTTAGAACTGTACAAAAATAGATAAATAACACCTGTGCTTTACAGGCTTATTTTTAAATCATGGAATAAGTGCTCTATCACCTTAAAGAGAATATATGAAGTTAAGAACTTGTCACTTTAAGACTATTTGAAAGTTAGAAGATAAATTTTATTGTTTTTAGCATTTATATATCTACAAAATTGAAATTACATTAAAAACATGAGGCATGTCTTAGATCTACAAGCTATCTTAAAATCTGTGAGCCCCTTTCCTGACTTATTTTGTATGAGAAAAATAAAAACAGATTTCTAAATGTTACCAAATATTTCTGTTTTTTCATGAACGTTTTAGTGTGTGAACAAAGACTCAAACAATTGGCTTGGATAATTCAGGATTGTAATAGTTCAGTCTCTCAGGGAGTAATAACAAAAATGTGAGAAGATTAATGGTATTTCCTACAGATTTTTGGTTATGCTTCTTAAATATTGATCTGGACGTAACAAAATCAGGGGTACCATAAAACTCTTCTTAGCATTTATACAGCAAGAGCTTTCAACTTTTCAGGAACCAAAGGGTAGTTTCATTAGAATGTAGCAAATATAGTTCCATTATACATGACTGAGTATCTGAAAAGTTTTTTTAGCAATAACATTTTCACATATACTCAGAAGGTTTCTAGTTTAACTATTTTGGAGGTTTTAAGTACTTGGGTTTTATATAATATATATATATGTATATGTTGTGTGTATATACTAAGTAAATGTATATAAATATGTAAGGACATGGCTTTTTTAAATTGCTTTTAATCCTACTGCTGTGTCAGTTTTTAAAGCAAAACTGTTTTAATAAACAGTTGCATCTTTGATGCATATATTTGATAAACCTTGTAACTCAGGTCATATTCACTTACACCTTAAATATCAATAAGCTCTTACTTGCACTAGGTACTGATATATGTCAATTCAGCATTTTATAGCTAGGTGACCTTGGGAAAATTACCTAAACTCTCTGTTCTTCCGTGTCCTCCATCTGTATCTATCTTACTGAGTTGTGAATACCAAACTGATTGAATGATGTGTAATACTAAGAACAGTGGCTGGCACAATAAGCATTTGTTATTACAATGATGATTTCTACCATAAAGAAGTTCATTTTTATGATAAGAACTGCAGACATGTCTAAGAAATCACAAATACACAGCGTCCTGATAGAGATACGCAGAAAGAAGTGAGCTTCAACTCTGTCTGGAGAGCAATCGGAAAAGACTTTACAAAAAAGAGACCGGCCAGATGAACTTTGAGACAGAGCAGAAGCCCAATGAGCAGAGAAAGGGGGAGTGTGAAAGCGTAAGGATGCAAAACAGTCTCACTCAGCTGTGATCCACTAACAAGCAGAAACAGTAGGAGAAAGAGCTAAGTATTTAGGAGGGTTGGTTGAAGCCCCATGTGCCCTGATAAGAAGGCCACTGAGTGTAATATTACTAACCAAACAATCGACCTGGTAACTGAATATTGATTATCAAGGCCAGAGTCATTTCACTCTATAAATGGAGACTTCTGTAAACACAGAATAGGAGGTGATTCCAATTCACCTTTCTTTTCCCCTCTATTTGTCTCATCTAAATATGCTGATATATATTCCCAAAACCTACACAAGGAAGCTGCTCTAGGATTCCTCATTTGGTTAAAAATTTTTTCGAAGCCTTTGGTGCCAGAACACCAGAATTCAGATGCTTAACCGTGTCCCTCTTCATTAACACATACATACATGCAAAAGACTTTCCAGCATTCTCAGAGGAAAAATAAGGGAGAAGGGAAAAAATTATCCAATTAAAACAAATAATTTTTAATAATGCTGAAAAATTGCAAACCCCTCAGTTATAGCACTTTTAAGGGAATCTGGTACACTGAGACATTTCTAATATGGAAAACTATAAATTTCATAAATGTAAATCAGCTTGATAAAATAACCTATTCTCTTGAACAGCTTTTTAAATGATCAACAGATATCATGATTTTCCACCAAAATATCAATAACAGAGTTCCCTGACACTCCTTCAATGTCTGGTATTTCTTAATCATACCTTTGGATTCTGCTATCGATTTAACAATGCCCACTGAGAACAGGAATTGACCTTTGGCATCTTCTCAAACTGACCACTGTTGTACCAATTAATAGGCATGAAATCACACTGCCCAAGGAGAAAAAACAAAAAATAAATCACCAACTCCCTTCCCCTACTAAGTAGATGTTGAAATATTAAATAATACACAGGGAATATTTTTTGAAACCATCAGTAAAGTACGAAAGGAGTCGCTAGCATGGTTGCCTCACCTCAGACTTCACAGAGGGCAGAGAAAGCATGCCAGGGAAAGCAGGAGCTGAGGACCAGCTCTATGCAGGGTATTTTCAGCGTAAGCTCATCCGAGTTCCTTACTGTTCACTTGACCTTGCTTCTGCAGTTATGAGAAGTGTTTTCGTTTTAAAAATAAAAGGACTTAGAATAGTCTTTTACTAAGTGGAACTTCGTGTTGACCTCTGAAATAAATCTAAACTTTGCAATGACTTCAATCCACAGGAATTACCAAAATTTCTTCAGGATCTCTCTTCGACTGACGCTGATCTGCCCTGGAACAGAGCAAAAAACCGCTTTCCAAACATAAAACCATGTATGTGTATATACTGTTTCTGGTTTTAGATACTGAAAGCTTTTCAAATGAGTGCAAAATGCACTTTAGCATCTTCTTAAATATGTATTTCATATTAATTGAATTATAATAATGCATTTTATTAGCAACAACTTATAAATTGTATTTCTTTGGCTTTGTTAATATTGACTAAAGTTAATGTCCATGGGTTTCAGCTTGTTCACACAAGGTTTATTCATGCAGGTGTAAGAAACTGTAGCCCTAGTACTTTCTGAGCTTTGTAATTTAACCCCAGGAACAAACCTCTCTAATATCTTCCTATAGACCTAGTTCTCAAATGGAGAGAGAAATTTCGTGTGTAACTGTGCGCATTACTTTCCTTAAGAGCATGGCAGTGCTTTGTAAAGGAATATAAAAAAGTGCATTGCAAAATATTTGTTGAAGATCAGAGTAAATGTGTGATTACCAGGGTTGGTTTTTACAAAGGAGGCAGGCTTGTGCTTTACCACAGTCAACATTTTTCAATCAGTAAGAAACCACAGTACATGCTATGCTGTTACTATGTCCTTAAATGTCATTAAAATGAATGTGTATACTGATGTGGAAAAAACAAACCATATTATTGATGTAAGAATTAGCAGTAATGTGAAAGGAAAAACAGCATTCCTCTTTAAATGCTATATTTTTCAACATGTTATCCTACTTAGTATATTCTGATTCAATACATTTTTATATTATAAAATTAAAAAGTGATATGTTAAGTTCTGAAATGTCAATATTGTTTCAAAGTCTAGAGTTTTAAAATATTCCTAATTTTAGAGTTAGTGTATATATATTTTTCTACGTTCTATGTCTTTTCAAAACTGTATTGGGGAAATTTCCATACATATAAAAATTGAACTCTTCTGTCTAGAAAGACACAGACTTTGAGAAATATGGTATCACAGAAGGTAAAATCATAAGGATATGGATAGCTCCCCCAAAAAGTGGACCATATTGTGTTATTTTAGAATTAGAGGATAACTGAGGCATGAAGTAAACAAATTTAGGGAAACATGATCTAGAAGTCAGTAACCTAATGGAATCTGTTAACTCCCAAGAATTAGAAAAGGATGAAAATACAAATAGCTTTAATCACCTAAAATCCTTCCTGGAACAAAACAAATCATAGGTAAATGACTTTAAGAGTAAGTTGACAAATAAGGCATCTTCGTAGGAAATGAGGAAAGTTAGTATTACATCCGTAAATTTCTCTGGCATGACCTTTCTTAATAAATCCTTTTGTTTTCCCTTTCAGAGAGTTAACCTGGGTGGGATACATCCTAAGTTTAAGAAATATAGAAAGTCTCAGGTTTTTATATTCATCCATATCTAAATTTCCTTCAGATTCTCTGCCTCATGCTTAATGATATTCTGTGAAAATAAATACTATAGTCTGATTGAAGGACAGTTACTATAGAATATTTAATATCTATTTACAATAGTGTATGTGGCTAAAGTAATGTGTATCACCGTATATCATTATATATAGGTAGATAAAACATATCTAGCTTATTTCCAAAGATTGAAGCATATCTGACTTTAAATATATAAAAATTTGATATGTGAGATTTTTTATATGTAACATTTTGATCTTTTGTTATTAAGATTTCAGTGCATTATTTTCTGGGTTTACATAATGGCCATTAAAGTTATACAGTGCTAGCTTGCTAGCACTTACAGCATAAGGAGAATATAACTAAACAAACATCCTTAAAATAAGGAGAACTCAGGAGTAAGACAATCCCAATAGCTGAGGCTAAGACAAAAATAACTAGTGATGGCTAAGACAATAAATAACTGTAAATCAAGGATGTCTGGGAATATCAGAAGCATTGCATACATTTTTTTCCACCTTTGCTAGAGCCAAAGGGGTAATATCCAACTGTTTTCTATTTTTTGATTTCAGTACAGAAAACTTAGTAATTTTTCAAATAATATTCTACATCCACATCTAATATCCTTTAATGGGTTTTTGGGATAAAGTTTTTTCTTAACTGTCCTCTTAAAGAACTGGAAGTTCTATAAGAAATAATTTTATTAGGCATAATTTTATACTTTTCAATAATTTTATTAAGAATTTATTAATTCAACTAGTATATACTACCTGCTGTATAGTAAAATGACTAAAAACATGGGCTCTAATTAAACTTCCTGGGTTGTATTTCTGTTTACGTAACAACTACTTTAGTTACTGGATATTATTTAGTAATGTTGACCACATAACTTTAAGGGTTAGATAAAATAATCCTGTAAATCACTTTGCCCAATATAGAACACAGGAAGCTCTCAATCAATATTAGTTCTTATGATTGTTAGTAATCAGTAAATTGCTTATTTTTAAAAGCCTCTAAGTTTCTGGGTGACTAAAATTTAGTTACAGGCCCTTAGGGTCTATGGTCTGGAGATAACAAACCTACTTCCCTAATCTGGGTTGGAAGACAAGCTGTAAACTCACATCCTCTCATACGGGCAAACAGACCCATATGCTCCCAGCTGCCTCCCACCATGACACACACACATAGAAAATGCAAATTTAAACTAATATATTCTCCCATTGTGTTTGCAGAGAAGCCATAAAGCTGAAGAAATGTTTTTTCTCCCGTAGAGAATGAATTCATTTTAGTCGAGTCTGAATTTTAGCTTGAGCCAGCTAAGTGAGATTCACTGTTTCCCCTGAGTAATGTAGAAAGAAGGATTTCAAATATCACAGTGCATTTTAGAACATATTAGCTTACAGGGCTTTAAGATACTAGAATTAGCAGCAAATGTGTGCAGAAGAGATTTCCAAATCTCTGTTTGACAGGACACTGTGACCTTGACAAGTGTTCCAACACCATGAAGAAGAGTTTAGCTTGCCGTTGACTCAGTTCAGTTGACTCGGATAGTTCACTCAGATATTGACTGAATAGAAAACTGACGGCCTGTCTTTCTTAGTTGCAGGACTGGCCACAGCGTCATTAAAACTGGCACATCATACCAAGTTCAAAATCTTTGGGACAGAAATGGTTCACGCAATCTGCTTGAATGATCCTCCTTCTTTAGATTCAAACACATTGGTTGGGTCATTATATTTACTTAACAATACAGCAAAGTCATTTAACATATAACATGTGCTTAATTTTAAGAACTTGAGAACGTGTTCTGTGTTCCATACACAGCTATACGTTTTGTAAATATTCATATGCAATCCTCAGAGGATTCTACAAAATAAATATTATAACTATATGTTATAGCTGAGGTAACAAAGAAACAGAGAAGGGAAACAATTCGCCCAAGGCCATAAACGGCAGATGGGCAGAGCGTCTGGATTCCCACTCAAACCCACTTTCCCATTTTCGCTCCACTGCTCAGCACCTTCCCAGGAAGGTTTGTTTCAAAACCTCAGAAGAATTTAGTAATAGATGACTTTGTATCATTTCCTTGTCTAGTGAAAATCAGCACTGGACGTTTCAACTGTAATACCAACTTGGCAACGATTCTCGGGGAAAAATAATTTTTGATACTTGTCTTTGAAGAAAAATAATGGGAAAAGGGTTATCGCATTTTGCTAGACTGTAAAACAGTCTAAATAACAGTAATTCAAAGTCTGGTGTGAAAGAAAAATAGGCATCTAAATTAAAGAAAGAGCTCCAGAAATAGACCTAAACACAGAGAGGACTAGTGTATGATAAAGTGGTATTTTGAATAAGGGGAAAGGGTGCACTATTTATTGTTCTAAACGGCAACAAACAATAAAACATAGATTTTCCCTTATCCTGTCCCCAAATAAAAGAATCCCAATGGATTAAAAATCAAAATATTTAAAACAAGCAATAAAACCTATTAAAGCTCTGGAAGACACTATGAATGAATGTGTGAAGATAAGAATATTGGTATGACAAAGCCTTTTGTATGTATCACGCAGAAAGCCACAGTGAAAAATGAGAACTTTGATTACAATATATATAAATTTTGTGTATGGCAAGATATCTAACAGATAATGAGTCAAAGACAAATGACAAACCAAAAAAATTTCAATACATGTAACATTTTTAGTACAAAATATTTTTTAAATAAAAACAGTATAATATGAAAAGGCAATTATAGAAAAGATATTTAAAATGGCCAATACACAAGCAAAGAAGCTCACTTTCACTCATAGGTAAGGCAATCAAAATAAATGCTAAGATAAATCAATTTGTATCTCTCAGAAGGTCATAAATTAAAATGTTTAATAGTATCTCATGGTGGTGAAAGTGGGAAGAAACAATTGTTCAAACTGTTCAAACACTTCTGTTCAGAGTGAACTGATATAATTTGAGAACAATTCATCAGTCTTTCAAAATTTGAGAAGCACAATATGATTTTGGAATTTTACTGCTAGTAATGTATTCTACAAATAAACTCCAACATATATGCAAAATTTCAGTTATTTATTCAGCATTTTACAATAACAAAATGATATGATTTTCAATCATCCTGAAGAGCTAAATAAGTATGTTATATTCACAATGAAATACTATATGGCCTTTTAAAGTAACGAACTGTTAGGGTGGTAAAGGTATTTGTTCAGGCTTTTCCATAACGTGTTACGGAAAAATCTGAGCAAACTTTATGGCCAACCCAATAGATATTGTTATTTGCACTAATACGGAAAGATATGGCTAAATAAAATTTTTTGCAGAATAGAGGGACTAGCACCCCATTTGTGATTAATTTTATATGACTATGTATAGAAAATCCTGGAAATAAATATGAGAACATATTAATAGTCATTGTCTTTAGGTTGTGGAAGTATGGAATAAAAAGGAACTTCTACTTTAAAATTTTATAGCCATCTGTAATTTTCAAATGTTATATCAGAAACTTCTTTGTATTTTATAGAAAAAAGTAATTTAAATAGTATTAATATCTTATCTTTCCTTCTAGATAACAATAACAGAGTGAAGCTGATAGCTGATGCTAGTATTCCAGGATCAGATTATATTAATGCCAGCTATGTTTCTGTAAGTTGCTATTTTATATACATTTTTTATAAAACATAAATACTGCAATAATGGTACTCTTCCAACTATTGAAAACAAGAAATGCATTACAACCTCCATAGATTTAATGTACCAGCTCCTTACAACATTAGGTATACCATGTTTTATATATGGGGAGACGGAAGCTCCAAATAGAGATTGCAATTTACCCAACAATCATTTTGCTAATAAGCAGCAGATGTCCAACTTCAAACTACATATCCCTGGACCTTCCACTGTTTCCAGTGTTTGCCAGAAGATCCTCTGTATATAATGAGGTCAGCCAGTTTTTCAAGGAAATTAGTCAAATGGATAGTCATGTCCATATAATATAAAAAAACATTACGCTCTTCTTCCCTTCGAGATTTTCAGTCCTTCAAGGGGACTATGATGCCATGTTCTTTCCACGCTCTGCTTCTTAGAGAACGTGTACTCTTTTGCAGCCACTCAATAAACATATCTTAAGTGAGCCAGTGTGGGGTAAACTGTGATAATCATCACAGATAATAAATGCTTGTCACATAGGATCGAAAATGGAATATAACCAGAGTGTTCCAAGGAGCTCTTTCTCCATGACTTGCTCTCTCAATGCTCACCACTATCTTAGGAACACAGAAACCCTATATGTACCCAAGACCTCCACTTGGGTTGACACAACCGTGAAATCTCAAAGGAGGAACTGCTCCTGTGGTTATTTAATCCAGTCACTTAGAAAATCTTTCTGAAAAATTACTGATAATTAGAGATTAGCCTCTCTTGGCACTGACTCACTTACTTCCTCCCTAAGGCAGATGATTCTATCTCTGAACTAATCAAATATACAGTTGTGGTTTGTTTTTAGAAAATAGCAAATAAAAAGCTTAATTTCAGAAACTGAGTTCACCATGTATAAATACACTAAAACATAGTCAATGCAAATTCAGATTAATAATAAGTACAGTATTTTAACAAAATGACAACTTTTCTAAAAGGTAATAGGCAAATTAGTGACTTGGTTCACCCAGAATATTTAACTAGTTTGAGTTAAGACAATGAACTCTTCTCTAGATGGGAAAGGAAAGGATGGAGCAATACATAAGCAGAGCCCCACAGTGACCAAATGAAATGGCAGGCCTGGGCGAGACGTTGAGGCAAAAAGTTTGAAAACGTTTGATTGTAAAAAGAAAAATAAAAAAAACTGATGACTGATCCTCCATCCTGATGTCCCTGGGATTCTAAAATACCCCACTGACGTCTGAATCTTCGATATTATGAAAAAGAAAACCTAAAATCCCTAACGCTATCCTTACAACTGCAATATAGCAATCTTCTTCCCTGTTAATAACCCACCTCTTCTAGAAAGAACTGTATGCATAATTTGATCAAATATAAGTGTGGAACGCGTCATGAATTTGCCTATCATTCCTGTGCAGCGCCTATGCTAATCCTCTCTGTATCTTTCCAAGTTTAGTGTATGTGCTTGCTTGCTGCCGAAGCAAGCACATACAGTTTTTTAAACACAAGATGTGTACCCTTAAATCTTCACCACTGACTTCAACTCTAATAGGTAGCAAAGTTAAACATGATTCTCATTATGATTCTACAGATACCTGAAGCTTTCCTGTACTGCCCATAAGCCCATTTAAAAAAAATTGTTTTTTTCTTTTTAAAAAAATATAAATGTATTTTAATTGGAGGTTAATTATTTTATAATATTGTATTGGTTTTGTCATACATCAACATGAATCTGCTACAGGTATAGATCCCCATCCTGAACCCCCCTCACTCCTCCCTCCCCGTACCACCCCTCTGGGTCGTCTCAGTGCACCAGCCCCAAGCATCCAGTATCATGCATTGAACTTGGACTGGCAACTTGTTTCATATATGATATTATACACGTTGCAATGCCATTCTCCCAAATCATCCCACCCTCGCCCTCTCCCACAGAGTCCAAAAGACTGTTCTATACATCTGTGTCTCTTTTGCTGTCTCACATACAGGGTTATCGTTACCATCTTTCTAAATTCCATATATATGAGTTAGTATACTGTATTGGTGTTTTTCTTTCTGGCTTACTAAAAAACTTTTTTTCTTATTCATCATCTTCTCGCCTAGGCCTGCCATTTCATTTGGTCCCACTGGGGCTCTGCTTCTGTATTGCTCTGTCCTTTCCTCAACATCAAACATAACCTGTCCTGTGTCCCACTCCCCACAAGCCTCTGTTAAGAGGGAAAAGAATTCATTCTTTCTAAATTTTACTTTGGTTAGTAATTACTCCAAAATGACAATTATATATTGACTCTTATCTACCAATTAAGTAGACACAAATGAATACCTCATAGCCTAAAAGGTCCAACTAGCTATGGGATGACAGTATAGGATATGAACATGATTAGGAAGGCAACCAGACAGTTTTAGGAGATATAAATGAACCACACAGATTACATAAACAAAGGAATATTAATGAACTCCCAGTGTTCCCTCTAAATATTATCAGTTGTCGGGAGACAATCATAAGAAGAAGATAATGCACAATGAACAACAAACTAAGTCTGAATATATACAGAATATACACATTCTTCTGTGGTCAAGTGATGTTGTAATGCAGTAACACTTACAACAAGGTCACCATGACCCGTATGTAATAATATGCATCATCCTTACTGAGCTGCATAGGAAGCAGGTGCAGATGTAAAGCACTTTACATAAGGCAAGTTTCAGTATTACAGTGGGCAGTATATTTATTGCTTTTACTTTCAGGGCAATCTCCTTTGTCTGGGATGTCAGGAGAAGATGGAAATAAACTCATATTACTGTAGTGGGCTCTCACTTTTCCATCCCCAAGTTTAGGCAGTCTTCACTTCACAAACAGTAAAGACTTCTCAGAGTGAAGGACACCGCAGTTTCTCCCACTCCCCAGCTTTCTTCCACGGCACTTCCATGTGAAAGCTCATGAACATTTGATCCAGGAGCCAAACATAGAGGCCATCTACAAATGGACTCTAGATTCCTATTTCTTTGGGTGCTACAGGAAAAGAGAGAAGAACTATAGAGCGAGAGAAGAAAGCAAAACAGTGTTTAGATGGGGGGAAAAATGAAACCTGAAGAAGAGAACAGGGAATACCAGTAGGTGGTCTGAAGTGTGTGCTTCGAGACTAGGAAACACCAGGCCAGGATCTGTAATTAGATTACTATTTGTTTACCTCTCGGGCCTTGGCTGTTGTTGGGAATTATACTCCTAAAGCTAGGACTCAATGAGAAGATGGAAATTTTTGACTAAGGATGGACCATGGGACAGAGGCAGAGAGGAAAATAAATACTGCATCCTTGTAACTAGCCAATAGTTGTACAAGTGAGTTTACAAATGTTTTCAAGAGAGCGAACAAGAACATTATGTAATGGGACAAGAAGAAGACTCCAAGCTGCTAACCCAAATTATCTCCCCTGTCAACCTAAGATGCCTGAAATTACTTCAATTTGAGGATAGCTTTTACTATAGTTGGACTGAAGATTAAGGGCTATGATACATATGAGCCATAATCATATGAGAAACATCAGATTTGGTCCATGCTGATAGAAGATTATAGTACCAAAGGACATTGGATCCCTGAAACAGGCACATGCAAATGACTAGGAGAAATATTCTATAAATTGATAAATTACACTTAATTGTCCTCACCCTTAAGACACTTTCTTCATTCGGCTTTTAGGACAACATTCTCTTGATTTTCCATCTACGGCTTTGACTCTTTCATCTCAGTCTCTTTGTTCTCTCTTATCTCCTTGACTACCAAACACTGAAATTATCTAGAGCCCATTCCTTGAATTTGCTGCTTCTTTTCAAACTCATTTCCTTGATGACCTCAACCATTCTTGTGATTTTAAGTAAGATATATTTGCTGACTACTTAAAAATTATGTCTCTAGTTTGGACTTCTTTCTGAACTCCAAACTCATATACCCAATTGCCGTGATGACATTCCCACTTGAATATCCAAATGGGATTTCAAGTTTAATATGTCCATTGTGAATTCTTGATTTTCCTTTTAAGTCTGCTTATGCTAGGTGTGGGGAAAAAGGAACCTACCTACCTACACTGTGGGTGGGAATGTAAATTGGTACAGCCAGTATGAAAAACAGTATGGAGCTTCCTTAAGACACTAAAATTAGAGTTACCATATGATCCAGAAATCATACTCCTGAGCACGTATCTGGAGAAAACTCGAATTTGAAAGGATAAATGCACCCCAGTGTTCACTGTGCACTGATCGAGGAATGGATAAAGGAGATGTGATGAGGGTGTATTTATGTATCACATATATGGTATATATGTGTGTATATGTAAGTACACACAGGATATTGGCCATAAAAAAGAATGGAAGGATATTTGCATCAACATGGATGGGCCTAGAGATTGTCACACTAAGTAAAATCTCTCAGAAACAGAAAGAGAAATACCATGTGATGTTACTTATCTGTGTGACCTAAAATATGATACAAATGAACTTATTTACAAAATGGAAATAGACCCACAGACATAGAAAAGAAATTTATGGTTACCTAAGGGGAAAGTGGGTGGGGAGGGATAAATTAGGGCTTTGAGATTAGCAGGTACAATGTCTTATATAAATAAACAACAAACTCTACTGCATAGAACAGGGAATAATTTTCCATAAACTGCAATAAACTGTAACGAAAAAGGATATATATTGTATATGTATAACTGAATCAGTTTGTTTTACACCAGAAACACTGTAAATCAACTGTATTTTAATTGAACAAATTTTTTAAAGTATGCTCATACTGAAGTTTTTTTTTTTCCCCTCATCTTTATTTAGAATCATTACTGACTATCTTTCTTATACCTAGTATCTAATCCATAAGCAAATTCTCTTGGCTCTGTCTTCAAAATACACCAGATTTTATTATTTATCACAATGCCCATTCCTATCACCCAAACTGCATTCCTTGGTTGGACTGTTGCAATATTCCAACTACTCTCCCTCCTTTCCCTTTTTATACCACTGTCAGCTTGTGGTATACAAACTAGAGTAGAACTGTCAAACACACTCTATATATGTTCAGAATCTTTCAGTGGCTTTCTCTGTCATCCAGAGTAAAAACCAAACTCTTAAAACTGCCTGCTCCGGGGCCTAAAGCACTGCTCCCTTCCCTCTCTTGTCTCCAATGTCACCTTCTACTCCTGTCCCCTTTTGCAGTTCCTACAACACTCCAGACACATCTCTCTTTTAATGCTGTTACACTTCACTTTCTACCTGGAACACTTTTTCTCCAAATCTTGAAGGGCTTACCTCTTTCTGCTTCAAGTCTTTCCTCAGATTTCACCAATGAGCCTTTTCTGAACACCCTGCTTTCTGAAATTCTCTCTCGTAGCACTTATCACTTTAAAAAAGCTATGTAAATCACTCATTTAATAGACCTGTTAACAGATTTAATGTCTATTTCCCTTAACTAGAGGATAAGACAAATCAGGGTAGGAACTTTAGTCAATGATGAATCCTCAGTTCCTAGACTAGTGCCTGGCACACAGTAAGCACTCACAAATATTATTTCAATGGAGGAATGTGCATTTTAAAAGCTGTAAAGAAATTAAAATATTAATAGTGCTTCATTATGGATAGTGAGATTATAGATGAAGTCCATATTTTTTAATATATATTTCTGAATTTTCCTAACATTCTACATTGATTATATAGTACTATTTAAACAAACAACAACAACAAAAAACCTTTACAATGTAAATAATTACATACTGAAGTATTTCAACTGAGACTGGAAACACAGAAATGCTTTAGCACCTAGTTTTTGTTTGTTTTTAGCAGACTGAAGGTTTTGTTCCAGAAACTGTCATGACTAGCACTGTGATTTTTTGGGAAAAATCACCTGAAGTGGCACATCATTCTTTAAAGTAAAACAAACTGGCTGGATTAGATTTTAGGACCACTTGAACTTTAAAATGTATACTATTCTGTATAATACTATATTCTCTGGCTACTGAGACAATTCAATTTAAAAAGACAATTCACCCTTAAACCTCATTCTTCAAAATATTTTGATGTTTGGAATAGATGTGATTCCATCACTTTAAAAAAATTTACACATAAACTTTAAGAGAAATCCACGGATGCTACTCACGTGGCATGCTTACATTCCAGGTGAATAGACCGAGTTTGAGAACAACTTGATAAAATGTATAAGAGTTGTCATAACAGGGTTGAGACAAACCTCATGTCCTACAATAGTTAAATGAATCTTCTTATTATCTTCACATTACTCTTGGTTTTAAGCTCTGGAGAATAATTACTGATACCATCATTAATGTAGATAATTTCTTGCAGGGATATATGAAAACATCTGCACATCCTTTAAATTTATAACAACAGCTAGTGGAGTGGGTAAGACAGCTGGCTCTGGATCCAGACTATCTTACTGTGAGACTTTGAGCAAATTCACATTTCTTAGCTTCCATCTTCATCTGTAAAATGAGGATAATAACAATACCAATCCATAAGGTTTTTATAAGAAATAGATTAATTGAAAGATGTCTAACATATTGTCTGCCATAAAACATATTATTATTATTCAGCCTTACTGTTCCCTGGTGGCTCAGACGGTAAAGCGTCTGCCTGCAATGTGAGAGACCCAGGTTCGATCCCTGGGTCAGGAAGATCCTCTGGAGAAGGAAATGGCAACTCACTCCAGTGCTCTTGCCTGGAAAATCCCAGGGACAGAGGAGCCTGGTGGGCTACAGTCCATGGGGTCACAAAGAGTCAGACATGACTGAGCAACTTCACTTTCACTCTCACTCTTTTATTCAAAGTTAGAAATTAAGAACAGCTAGTTGTATATTACATTATGAGGTTTAACAATGTTGGAAATTTTGAGTATCTTTTAGCATTCAAAAATATGCAGTATTTTATAATATTAGGTAATCTTACAACTAGTATGTTTTTCATGACTCAAAAGCTAAAAAATATTATATATATATGTAAATATTGATGCAATGTTGTAATTATATCATTCTAGGGCTACTTATGTCCAAATGAATTTATTGCTACTCAAGGCCCATTACCAGGAACAGTTGGGGACTTTTGGAGAATGGTGTGGGAAACCAGAGCAAAAACATTAGTAATGCTAACACAGTGTTTTGAAAAAGGGCGGGTAAGTTATTTGAAAAGCTTTTTCACAAAACCTTTATTTTACGTTTGTGTTAATTTATGTGTGATGTTGGGTTCCCCAGGTAGTGCTAGTGGTAAAGAACATGCCTCCTAAAGCAGGAGATGCAAGAAATGCGAGTCCAATCCCTGGGCCGGGAAGACCGCCTGGAGGAGGGCATGGCAACCCACTCCAGTATTCTTGCCTGGAGAATCCCTTGGACAGAGGAGCCTGGTGGGCTACAGTCCCTGGTGCTGCAGAGAGTCAGACACGACTGAAGCATCACGTGTGTGACAATTTTAGCTCATACTCTGACCTATCAATGACTTGGGCATGTAGAAGGCAGTTGCACCTTAGCAGCAATAACTCTGAACTATATATATATAATGGTTCTTATAACTGGTAAATTTTCTCTTGACTACAGATCAGATGTCATCAATATTGGCCCGAGGACAACAAACCAGTTACTGTCTTTGGAGATATAGTGATTACAAAACTAATGGAAGATGTTCAAATAGACTGGACCATCAGAGACCTGAAAATTGAAAGGGTAAAAAAAAAAAAAAAAGGAGGGAAAGTCAAACATGATAAAAAATATGAATGCTCTAAATGTCTAAAGTCAAATATAGTTTCTAGACATATTTCTGTATATTCAGTAATGCTTTTCTACTATCTTCAAAATAGAAGTTTTGAATTGGCATTTGCCTTCAATATCTACATCATTGTTTAATTCCAAATTACTTAGAGTTTGTATTAACTAGTTAATATCAAATTCTTAGGTAGACAAGGAAAGAAGCAGGAGAAAACAACTAGGTCACTAGGTTTATCTTATTTTATGAAGAAACTGTAAAATTTTATTTAAAACAGGGATTTCTAAAATCACGTGTCTCTATCTGTATCTTAATCGTTGGATTTTCTATTTAATCCAGACTGAATACAGAATCAATAACATAGAGATCCCACCTTTATTATGAAAATACCGATACACATAGAAAATGATATAAGGATCTTTATACTTTCTGACATTATCAGATACCCAATACCAGTGTTATAATTTGTGAGTGTGTTTATTTAAGTTGTTAGGTCAAAACTGTTCAAAATCTACTATTCTGGTGTTACAAAACGTTACACTACATTGAATATAATTACCCTACATAATCATCTGTTTGCAAGATTTGCAACAATCATGCTCACTGTTTGCATTCATACTGAAAGGTCATTTTCTGTAGTGTAGCAGTAGCAGAAGACTTCTCTTATAGGAAATCAAGAAACCACAGTTTCTTTGTTTGTAAACTATCATTTTAAAAGATCACCTTGAAAACCTGGGGAGTCAGCTACATTCAGACTTCACTGTGATACTTAAATAACTTTATCATGTTTCTTTAATGTGTCTTTCTGTCTAGCATGGGGATTGCATGACCATTCGACAGTGCAACTTTACTGCTTGGCCTGAGCATGGGGTTCCTGAGAACAGCGCCCCTCTAGTTCACTTTGTGAAGCTGGTTCGAGCAAGCAGAGCACATGATACCACACCCATGATTGTTCACTGCAGGTAAGAAAGGTTTTCAGAACCTTTTATGAAATACTTGAAATGGGATTTAAACCCAACGTGACCTTTATGTTATCATGACACTATTGATTTTCTAGTAGAAATTAATGTAGATTCAATCCAGCTTTTAGTTGTCAGATATTTTACTGGTTATAACAAATCAAGATGTAGTTTTATAAAAGGTTAGATGGCAGAGATCAAATGGCTAAAAGAAAGACAAAATATATATCCTGGTACAAGAATTTTTATGGAATCTTTACTGAATTATACCTCTCAAAATCCTTAAAAAATATAAAAAATTGTAGCCCACTACTGATGTGAATGAGTCTGGGAGTGTAGAATCTTTTGGGTTGTATGAATAAACTCTTTATCCTTCATTATTTCAACTGAGATTAGTCTACTATAATAATTTAAACTCTTTTGTAAAAACAACTTCTGAGATTTGAGTTACAAAGAATCAAGAAAATGAACTTTAAAATAAAGATCAAATTAAGTGACCAACCCAAGCATGATTCCAAACTTTTGCAAACTATTCAAATATCTTTCTTTGACCTAGCTCTTCAAACATGATAAATATAATAAATTAAGGTTTTCACTTTTATTTTCATCTGCATTTTATACCACTGAAACACCAATACTCCCCCTCAAAAATTAATAAAGCTCACAATTGTTTAGAATTCAGAGTTCTGGACATACTGATATGATTCATGCTTTCTAACATGTTATATCTAAATTAATCTCAGCATGAGTCTCTTCAACAGTTGTACTTTGTAAATGAGAGAAAAAGTGGGTGATAGGCAATACTGTTTTATGATTCTACTTATATGAGGTACCTAAAAAAGGGGTAAATTCAGAGAGACAGAAAGTGGTCTCCGGGGACTTAGAGAAATGGAGAGTTACTGTTTAATGGGTATAGAGATTCTGTTTGGGATTATGAAAATAGTCCAGAAACAGATATTAGTGATGGTTGCATAAGACTGAATGTGCTTAATGCCACTAAACTGTGCACTTAAATACAGTCAAAATGGTAAATTTTGTCATGTATCTTTTGCTACAATAAACATTTAATGATTTTTAACCACATTAATAAAGTAATTATTAATTATAGTAACTCCAAAATCAATTGATGGATAAATAGTCAAATGGGGATATACTATAATTAATGTAGTTAATATTTAGGAAAATATTAATCCATCCAGTTTTTAAACTTTTATTTAGATGAAGAAGCTCAACACATAATTGAGTCTACATTTTCATTTCCAGGAATATTTTAGATTTTTTAAATTGTAAGAGTAATACATACATTATGAGATATCTTTTCACATTTAAAAACATATAAAATTAAAAGTAAAAGCCTCATTCTTACCCTCCCAATTCCATATACTCTCCATACACAGAAAAATTTTAACAGACTGGTATATAGGATAAATACAGTAACATTTTGCTTTTAAAGTCAGTGATTGATTTTAAATTGGCATTACTGATGATTAAAGTGGATAGTAAGCTGCCTGTAATGTCTTCCTATTTTACATATACACTGCCACTGGATTATAATCGTGGATTTTAAAATTCACTAGAAAAGTAAAGTACCTTCTCTCTTTTAGACTCAAAAAGTGTAGCCTCATCCTTTGTGACTTATAGATAAAAATGCAGGAAAAAGTATGCTTATATTAATAATCTTTAAGTATAATTTCAAAACTTTCTCCTAAATGATCACGTCCAACCCCAACTTCTCATCTTAGCTTTTGACCTATACATTTAGCTTCCAGTTCAACATGACAACCTATTAATAAATGACCACAATATTCTAAAAATGTGTCCAAACAGAATGCTTGGGCCCATCTCCAAACTCACTTCTTCTCATCCCATCTTGGTCAACAGCAGTCCATTCTGCTTGGCCCAGAAACCCTAGACTCATCCTCGACTCTCTACTTCCTCTCATTCTACATCCATTCCAACAGCAAATACGCTGATCCCTGCCCCCATTACCTCTCCACACACTCGCCCCACCCTGGTCTCCTTGCTTTTCTTTGAATATGCAGAACACCCTCCCACTCGTATCTGTTCTCTTCCCTCACCTTCTGGCCATAATGCTCCTCTCCCGTGTACCAACATGGTGCACTTCCAACCCGATTCAAGTTTCATTGTCAGAGAATCTTTCTCTGATGGCCCTGTCCTACCCTATCACCTTTTATCTCCTTAATTTTTATCTTTCACCATAGCACTTACTGGGCATCCCAGGTGACGCAAGCGGTAAAGAATCTGCCCGCCAATGCAGGAGACGCAAGAGAGGCAGGTTCGAGCCCTGGGTTGGGAATATCCCCTGGATTATGAAATGGCAACCCATTCCAATATTCCTGCTTGGAAATTTTCACGGCCAGAGGAGCCTGGCAGGCTACAGTCCATGGAGCTCCTAAGAGTCAGACATGACTGAGCGCGCGCACACACAGCACTTATCGCCACTGGGCATACCTTATGCATGTATCTCTTCTGTGTGGACTCCCATCATCCCTCTTCTAGAATCTAAGCTCTATAAGTATTGGGGACTCTGTGTGGTTCGCCCCTGTACCCCAGATGCCTAGGGCAGTGTCTGACACTCAAAGTATACTGAACAATGGAATGACTGATTACTCTATTGGGGGATATATATGTGTTATCGAGTTCAGAGTTCTGTTGTAATGCTATTTCTTAGGTTGACTCAGGCACTGCACACAGCCAACTATTCTTAACCTACAGAAGTAGTTTCTGTATTGTTTCATATTTTTCAAAGTGACATTTGTAAGACTAGGTGACCTTTCAAATGCCTTTTTTTTTTTTTTCAGATTTACTTCCTATATTAACCATTTAAGTACACAGGAGTCTTGTCTTTCTAATTGGAATTTCTGAATAAATCTTGTCAGGTTTAACAATTAACAGTTTATATGGAGCACATACTGTCCTTCCGTATTAAACTAAATTCTTAAAAGGAAACCACTTTCCAATGTCATTATCTATGGAAGGAAAAGGAAATTCTAGGGAAAGTGAATAAGAACACACAAGAGTCTGTTTATCAATATGATGTAGAAGAAGTGCTATCTGAGCTAAATAGTTGACATTTTCCATGTTTAGCATCACTACTGGTAACCAAAAATATATTCAAAGTTTCTGGTAATTAAGACTTTTCAGTGATTGTTTAAAATATTTCCTGTACTTCTCCAATGACACCTCTTAAAATGTTATGAAAGAAGAGGAAAAGTTCAACTGGTTTTAAAAAAAAACTCCAATATTTGACAGCGTGTTAAACATAATCATCTTGCTCCTTCTAAACAGTCTTGGGAACAATATAAGTACAAAGAAACTCCAAAGAAAATCCACTTCCACATAAGAAAAGAAAGTATATGTAATTTATTGCTACCATAGTTTATCTTCTTCATCACCATCCACAGGAATAACCTTTTTGCTGAATAATTTGCATGTAATTTCACTCTTCCTACAGTGCTGGAGTTGGAAGAACTGGAGTTTTTATTGCTCTGGACCACTTAACGCAACATATAAATGATCATGATTTTGTGGATATATATGGATTAGTAGCTGAGCTGAGAAGTGAAAGAATGTGTATGGTACAAAACCTGGTAAGACAATCCAAAACTGCAAGCAGTGTCAGCTCTAGAATTTTTCCTGGGAGGACCTTAGTGGCACCAATCTGGTTAGACATGGACTATGGCTACAAGGCAGACACTCTTTTCTTATGTTATAAACCTCTAGGGTGGGGGCGAGGGCTTGGGGCTGGCAGCTGATGGAGATTATGGGAGAACGGACCCACATGTCCCCGTCGTCCTTCAGCACCGTTACTGATGACTCATCCTAACTTGTTTATGCTGATAGGCATGTAGAAAATAATTCGTAAGAGAGATTTGTCTTTAGTGTTTGGGAAGCACAGAAAATGAATCAGATGAATTTCTTTCGTAAATATGCTAGAAGCTGTAATTGGGAACAGTTTAAAATATTAACTATTATGTTGGTCTGTGTATTTCCCTTGTCCATATTTATCCCTTTTGTATATTAGTACTACTAATGTTTGTTACAGAATATTATCAGCTATCTGGGAGTCTTTGTTTGGTTGTTTTAGTTTGAAAGCAAAAGTATTTTTAAAATCTAGATTTCAGTCATAAAAGAAATCGCATAGTACAATGGTAAACTGAGACCCCTCTGCTGAGTGTCTAGTAGGTTCCAGGTACTATACTAGATCATTTTCATGTATTATCTCATTTAATTCTTTATTTGTAAAGCAGGTCCAATGAAACTAATCAATAGACTAGGTATTACCGGCTCTTCTTTACAAATAGGGAAGCAGATGTTCCAAGAATTTAAGTGATATTCAAAGGTTATAAGTGCCAGAGCCAAAATTCAAACCCAAGTCTGTCTAATTATACTAAGATGTTCTTCTCGTATCTTTGGGTTGATATTTTTATACTACACAGATTTTTCTCAGTAAATATGCAGACCTTCTATAATGATCTTTTCTAGGGTGCCAACTAGAAAACATAAGTGGCTATACAGCCGTGAGAGGTGGGAGAAAACAGGCTCTTTGCTAAAATAAGTTTGAGAAAATTTCCTAGAGCCTCTATGCTAATGTGCACTGACATTTATAAATACAGAGCCCTTGTGGAAACAACATTTCCCAAACTTATATAACAATGGTATCCTTGAACCCTTTTGACCCCAAAACATGTAACCCCACGTCATGGAACATTAATGTTCTTAGGAATATGTGGCTCTAGACCAGAGACATCCAAACTCTTCAAAAGGTACATCCCTTCCAGGAGACAAGTTTCAGCATTCAATTCCTGGGCTTCCCTGGTGGCTCAGATGGCAAAGACTCTGTCTTATAATGCAGGAGACCTAGGTTTGATCCCTGGGTGGGGAAGATTCCCCAAAGAAGGAAATGGCAACCCACTCCAGTATTCTTGCCTGCGAAATCCCATGGATGGGGGAGCCTGGGAGACTGCAGTCCGTGGGGTGGCAAAGAGTCAGACATGACTGAGCACCATATGCACACACACACACAAAACTACATTTATGTATTTTTAAAATGTAGTTTGAGCCGCTATGTATATTATAAAGTATACACAAATTAATCGAAAACCATGAGGTAAAGGTCAAAGAAGCAATTCTGACAACTTTGCTAACAGTGATGGCATGGCTCAGTCCATAAAGAATCTGCCTGCAGCGCAGGAGACCTGGGCTTGATCCCTGGGTTGGGAAGATCCCCTGGAGAAAGAAATGGCTACCCACTCTGGTATTCTTGCCTGGAGAATTCCATGGACAGAGAAGCCTGGCAGGCTATGGTCAGTGGGGTTGAAAAGAGCTGGATATGACTGAGGACTGGAATGCAAAAGTGGGAAGTCAAGGGATACCTGGAATAATGGACAAGTTTGGCCATGGTATAAAAAATGAAGAGCGCAAGGCTAACAGCTTTGCTAAGAAAACACGCTGGTGATAGCAAACACCCTCTTCCAACAACACAAGAGTCTACTCTATACATGGACATCACCAGATGGTCAATACCAAAATCAGATTTATTATATTATTTGCTGGCCAAAGATGTAGAAGCTCTATACAGTCAGCAAAAATAAGACTGGGAGCTGACTGTGGCTCAGATCATGTACTCCGTACTGCCAAATTCAGACTTAAATTGAAGAAAGTAGGGAAAATGACTAGACCATTCAGGTATAACCTAAATGAAATCCCTTATGATTATAAAGTGGAAGTGACAAATATTCAAGGGATTAGATCTGATCGACAGAGTGCCTGAAGAACTGTTGGACGGAGGTTTGTAACATTATACAGGAGGTGGTGATCAAAACCATCCCTAAGAAAAAGAAATGCAAAAAGGCAAAATGGCTGTCTGGGGAGGCCTTACAAATAGCTGAGAAGAGAGAGGAAGTGAAAGCCAAAGGAGAAAAGGAAAGATATACCCAACTGAATGCAGCATTCCAAAGAATAGCAAGGAGAGATGATAAGAAAGCCTTCCAAAGAGAATAGTACAGAGAAATAGATGAAAAACAATAGAATGGTAAAGACTACACATCTCTTCAAGAAAATCAGAGATACCAAGGGAACATTTCATGCAAAGACGGGCACAGTAAAGGACAGAAATGGTATGGACCTAACAGAAGCAGAAGATATTAAGACAGGTGGCAAGAATACACAGAAGAACTGTACAAAAAAGGTCTTAATGACTCAGATAATAATGATGGTGTGATTACTCACCTAGAGCCAGATATCCTGGAATGAGAAGTCAAGTGGGCCTTAGGAAGCATCACTACAAACAAATACAGTGGAGGTGATGGAATTCCAGCTGAGCTATTGCAAATCCTAAAAGATGATGCTGTGAAAGTGCTACTCTCAATATGCCAGCAAATTTGGAAAACTCAGCAATGACCACAGGACTGGAAAAGGTTAGTCTTCATTCCAATCCCAAAGAAAGGCAATGCCAAAGAATATTCAAACTACTGCACAATCGCACTCATCTCACATGCTAGCAAAGTAATGCTCAAAATTCTCCAAGCTAGGCTTCAACAGTACATGAACCATGAACTTCCAGATATTCAAGCTGGATTTAGAAAAGACAGAGGAACCAGATATCAAATTGCCAACATCCACTGGATCATGGAAAAAGCAAGAGAATTCCAGAAAAACATCTACTTGTGCTTCATTGACTACACTAAAGCCTTTGACTGTGTGGATCACAACAAACTGTAAAAATTCTTCAAGAGATGGGAATACCAGGCCACCTTACCTGCCTCCTGAGAAATCTGTATGCAGGTCAAGAAGCAGCAGTTAGAAGCACACACGGAACAATGGACTAGTTGCAAATTAGGAAAGGAGTATGTCAAGGCTGTATATTGTCACCCTGCTTGTTTAACTTATATGCAGAGTTCAGTTCAGTTCAGTTCAGTCACTCAGTCGTGTCCGACTCTTTGTGACCCCATGAATTGCAGCACGCCAGGCCTCCCTGTCCTTCACCAACTCCCGGAGTTCACTCAGACTCATGTCCATCGAGTCGGTGATGCCATCCAGCCATCTCATCCTCAGCCGTCCCCTTCTCCTCCTGCCCCTAATCCCTCCCAGCATCAGAGTCTTTTCCAATGAGTGAGCTCTTCGCATGAGGTGGCCAAAGTACTGGAGTTTCAGCTTCAGCATCATTCCTTCTGAAGAAATCCCAGGGCTGATCTCCTTCAGAATGGACTGGTTGGATCTCCTTGCAGTCCAAGGGACTCTCAAGAGTCTTCTCCAACACCACAGTTCAAAAGCATCAATTCTTCGGTGCTCAGCCTTCTTCACAGTCCAACTCTCACATCCATACATGACTACTGGAAAAACCATAGCCTTGACTAGACGGACCTTCGTCGGCAAAGTAATGTCTCTGCTTTTGAATATTCTGTCTAGGTTGGTCATAACTTTTCTTCCAAGGAGTAAGCGTCTTTTAATTTCATGGCTGCAGTCACCATCTGCAGTGATTTTGGAGCCCCCAAAAATAAAGTCTGACACTGTTTCTACTGTTTCCCCATCTATATGAAGTGATGGGACCAGATATCATGATCTTCGTTTTCTGAATGTTGAGCTTTAAGCCAACTTTTTCACTCTCC